>NC_136974.1:11049642-11154642 GCF_032717465.1 Coenobita brevimanus | reverse complement strand
TGCTGGCCCCTATATAATGAGCTCAGTCTCTGCATCATTGCCACTTAGATCTGCTCCTCACTTTGTTCACATCTCTGTCCTCCCCTATACAGATATTATTATTGTGAGTGCTCAAGAAATCTCCAACCATCTAGCAGCTGTGTGTAATTTGAGTATTACTGTTATTGCATTTTTTCTTGTACTGTATAGCATAAGTTTAATTTGTGGGCTTAGTGAAGTTTTTGTAATTCATGTATGGATCTTTATGTCAGTCATTTTTGATAATAGTTTGTATCTGTAATAATTTATCTGGCATTCACTGAGTATTATCTGGTATCTCATTTTATCAGGGCTGACTTAGATAAATTTACTCTTGCTAACTTCGTGTTAATAGAGGCTATTGCAGTTAACCATATATTTAACCTGTTTATTTGCCATTACATTATCCTTATGAGTTCTGAATGTTTTGTTGTTAGTTTGAGCATTAAACTTTAACTTGTAATTTTACCTAACTCTTTTGTTTTGAACCTGGAACTTTACGGGACAGTAGTGATTTTTAGCATTCTCACTTAAAGTGTACGTTATCTTTCTCTGTTCCGTAACATAAATTTGGCGACCTCATATCAGGATATTCAGGATATTATCATAAGGATATTGTTTGATATTTTGTGACAGTGATATATTCATGATGGCTACTATTTCTACACTTGATGAAGCCAAAGATTTTTTGTCAAATGTGCAAACAGTGTGTGATATAGAAAACAGAACAAAGAATGAACTTAAGCTTGTTGCTCAACAATTGGGAATTGCAGTTCACTCTCATCATTCTAAGGATCAAATTGTTGGCATGATTAATAAAAGCTTGTTTAATGTAACTCCTCCAAATGAGCAAACGCAGATTGAATTAGCTAAGTTACAGCTAGCTCTGCAGGAGGCTCGTGCTAAAGAAGCTGAATTTCAGGCAAATGCTAAGCAGGCGGAGTCTCAGGCTCGTATTCAGGAGGCTGAATTTCAAGCACGTGCTAAGGAGGCTGAGTCTCAGGCTAAGGAGGCGGAATCTCAGGTTCGGATTCAGGAGGCACAGATACAGGCACAAATTGAACTTGCCAGGATTCAGGCAGACCATGAGTATCGCATGAAACAAGGTGGAACTGGATCATCTTGCTCTGATGATTTTGATGTGGCTAAAAATGTTAAACTTGTCCCTCCTTTTAATGAATCTGATTTAACAAAGTATTTTCAGTTGTTTGAGAGGGTAGCTACAGGTTTTAATTGGCCTAAGGAGTATTGGCCAGTACTCCTTCAAACTGTTCTCACCGGTAAAGCTCAAGTAACTTATGCATCTTTGCCTCAGGATCAATCTGATAATTATGATGTAGTTAAGAGCTTGATTCTTAAGGCCTATGAGCTTGTTCCTGAAGCCTATAGAGTAAAATTTAGGACAACTTACAAGCAAGATAAGCAATCCCATGTTGAGTATGCAAAAATCAAAGAAGATTTGTTAGAGCAGTGGTTAAATTCTAAGAATGTGGATTCTGATTTTGACAAATTTAAGCAGATGATTTTGCTGGAGGACTTCAAAAGGTGTATTTATAAAGATGTAAGCCTATATCTTGATGAGAAAAGAATAGATAATTTGTCTGATGCTGCAGTTTTAGCTGATGAGTATGTTCTCACTCACAAGAGATATTCTAGAGAAAAAGGGAAAGCTGAGAG
Organism: Coenobita brevimanus; assembly: GCF_032717465.1. Classification (NCBI taxonomy): domain Eukaryota; kingdom Metazoa; phylum Arthropoda; class Malacostraca; order Decapoda; family Coenobitidae; genus Coenobita; species Coenobita brevimanus. The sequence continues at coordinate 11,152,947 of NC_136974.1, read as the reverse complement.
TAAGTACGTTGCCTCTACTCAGAGTACAGGTAACAGGAAAGAGAATAAGGATGATGTTTCTCAGGAAGTAAATACCAGCTTCACCTCTAGATTTCAGAAAAGTAAATGTACTTATTGTAGTAAGCTTGGTCATACTACGGAGAGATGTTTCAGGAGACAGCGTGATGTGAACAAAAAGGAGTCTTTAAATATTCAGTCAATTGGTCTAGTGTCCACTCTTGAGAGTTCCCAGAATTCTTTAACTGAGTTAACTGAACCTGCTTTGAGGGGTAACTTAAATTCTCATGATGGAGCTCCTCTTTTGAGCAGTAACGTGGGTGACACTCTCAAGAGTTCATGTGCTAATTTCCTGTCTGATGGTTTTGTCAGTCCTCTGGACAGTAATGACAGGAAATCAGTTCAAATATATCGTGATACAGGTGCTTGCCAATCCCTTATGCTGACCAGTGTTCTAGGCTCTAATGTTAATTCCTCTGATGAAACTGTTATCTTACAAGGTGTAGGGAATAATTACTTCTCTGTCCCTCTGTGCAGAGTGAATTTAGAGTCTGGTTTTGTTAATGGTTCCGTTATGGTTGGGTTGGTTGAGACACTCCCAATGTCAGGTGTAACTTTCTTACTTGGAAATGATATTGGTGGAAGTCAAGTGTGTCCAGCTCCTCAGTTGTCTAGTGAGCCAGTGGCTGTGTCCCAGGATTGTGATGTCCCTGATGTGTTCCCTGCATGTGCTGTCACTAGGGCTAAGTCTAAAGTTACTGGTGATTTAGAGGATAATGATGATGATGATGTTATCCTAGCTGACACTTTTCTTGCTAATTTGGACCACTCACCAGATGAGGCAGTACCCCGTAGTGTTGATAATTTGTCTCGTCAAGAGTTGGTTGAGTTGCAGGTTGCTGACCCTGAGTTGAAAGGTCTAGCTAACTCTGCTTGCAGTGAGGAAGAGTCAGCCGGTGCTTCTACTTGTTATTATGTAAAGTCAGGAGTACTTATGAGGAAGTGGAGACCCCCAACAGCATCAGCCGACTGTGAATGGGAGGTTGTACATCAAGTTGTCATCCCTCGTGTTTGTAGGCAGGATATCATTCGAGTGGCTCATGATTCCAGTTTGGCAGGACACCTTGGAGTGAGGAAGACTGTGGCACGCATTTTGAAACACTTCTACTGGCCAGGTATCTTCAGGGATGTTTCCTGGTATTGTAAGTCTTGTCACACCTGTCAAGTTGTGGGGAAGTGTAATCAGACCGAAAAGGTTGCACCTCTAGTTCCCATTCCTCCTTTTGAGGCGCCTTTCACCCGTGTGTTGGTGGATATTGTGGGCCCTCTTCCTAAGACTTCTTCAGGATTTTCTTATGTGTTGACCCTGATTGATATGGCTACTCGTTATCCTGAAGCCATTCCACTTAGAAATATCTCAGCAAAGAACGTGGTTAAGGAAATGCTAGGGTTCTTCACAAAGTTTGGTCTGCCCAAGGAGGTACAGTCAGACCGGGGAAGTAATTTCATGTCAAATGTTTTCAAGCAGTCTCTGAAAGAGTTGGGCATCACCAAGATCACGTCTTCAGCTTACCATCCCCAGACCCAAGGAGCGTTGGAGAGATATCATCAAACACTCAAATCGATGCTCAAGAAATACTGTTTGGAACATCAGAAAGACTGGGATAAGGGTCTTCCATTCGTTGTGTTTGCTGCAAGAGAATCTCCAAATGAATCACTGGGCTTCTCACCTTTTGAACTACTGTTTGGCCATGAAGTAAGAGGACCCCTTAAGTTACTCAAGGAATGCTGGCTGTCGGAGGAAGATGACGTCAACCTGCTGAAGTATGTGATGAAGTTCAAAGAACGGCTGTCCACTGCTTTACAGCTGGCGAGAGAGAATTTAGGAGCTGCTCAGGAGAAGATGAAGACTTGGTATGATAAGAAGTCCAGGTTACGCCACTTTCAGCCAGGAGATCAGGTTTTGATTCTGCTACCAGTTCATGGGCAACCTCTTCAAGCCAAGTTTAGTGGTCCTTATTTCGTGGAGAAGAAACTCAGTGATGTCAACTATGTCATCGCCACACCAGATCGTAGAAAGAGCAAGCAACTATGTCACATCAACATGCTAAAGTTATATCACAGGCGGGACGAAAATAATCCAGTCTGCACTGTAGCTGTTCCACCCGAGTCTACAAGTGAAGCTCTCCCATGCAGTATGAGCCTGAGTGATAGTTTGGGGAAGAATCCTGATATCATGAATGATCTCCAGACTAAGCTTTCTCATCTACCACCCAAGGAAAGGCAGGAGTTTTCGGCATTACTGCAGGAGTACCCGCAAGTGTTCCGTGCCACTCCAGGAAGAACCACTGTGTTGATGCATGATGTCGATGTTGGAGACGCAAAGCCAATTAAATTGCCTCCTTACCGTGTGAACCCAGTGAAAGTTCCTCTCATCCAGAAGGAGCTTGGCTACCTGTTGGACCACAAGATGATTGAGCCCTGTCAGAGCGAGTGGAGTTCTCCTGTCACTCTGGTCCCTAAGCCAGGTGGGTCACAGCGGCTTTGCATTGACTACAGACGTGTTAATCAGATAACCAAAACAGACACTTACCCTCTCCCTCGTGTGGAAGATTGCATAGACAAGATCGGAAAGGCTAGGTACATAAGTAAGTTTGATTTGTTAAAGGGATACTGGCAAGTACCTATGACTGAACGTGCTAGGGAGATCTCATGTTTTGTAACACTAGGAAAGGTTTTTGCATGTTCTGTAATGCCGTATGGTATGAAGAATGCACCAGCCACATTTCAGAAGCTCATGAATGTTGTAACAGAGGGTTTGGCAGGGTGTGTTGTTTATATTGATGATGTATTAATCTTCAGTGACAACTGGAAAGATCATCTATGCCATGTCAGTAAATTTCTTGACCGTTTAGTTCAGGCTAATCTTGTAGCTAATTTATCAAAGTGTGAGTTTGGTCAAGCTAAAGTTCAGTACCTTGGGTATGTAATTGGTGATGGACATGTTGCACCACCAGGAGCTAAGGTTCAGGTTATAAGTGATCTTCCCAGTCCTAAAAGTAGGAAAGAGCTACAAAGATTTTTGGGAATGGTAGGTTATTACAGGAGATTTGTTCTTAACTTTTCTATTCTTGTATCACCACTTACAGACCTACTGAAAAAGGGAGTTAAATTTGTCTGGACCGATAACTGTGAATCCTCTTTCAACAAACTTAAAGCTATTCTATTAAGTCAGCCAGTGCTCGCTACTCCAAATTTTGCTAAGCCTTTTAAGATGGCTGTTGATGCAAGTGATACAGGAGCTGGGGCTGTTTTGCTGCAAGAGGATGATCAGGGTATTGAACATCCTGTATCTTATTACAGTAAGAAGTTCACTCCACCTCAAAAGAACTACTCAACTATTGAGAAAGAGCTTTTGGCCTTGATTTTGGGTTTACAGCATTTTTCATTTTATTTGTGTTCTGGTTTTGACCCCATAGTCATTTATACCGATCATAACCCACTGAAATTCCTTAGTAAGTTTAAAGATAAAAATCAGAGATTGACAAGATGGAGTCTACTTCTTCAGGAGTATTCATTAGACATACAACATGTCAAGGGGAAAGAAAATGTTATTGCAGATTGCTTATCTAGACTTTAGACAGATTGTTTTAGAGTAATAAGAAATTTCCTTTGTAAATTTCTTTTTTCTTTGTGGGGTGTTACATAGCCTATGATTTCATCATCCTTTGTGTAATTTTAACGCACAGTATGCTGCATGTTTGATCACGAGCGTGTTCTGCCTCAGTCCCCCCCTTCTACCGTTATAGTAGAGTAAGTCGTCCTTTCTGTTATTCAGTGCGGGATTGTCGACCGTTTGTCCCCATCGCTTCATTTGCGCGTCCTTATTACAAGTTGTATCAGGCTCTGCTGGCCCCTATATAATGAGCTCAGTCTCTGCATCATTGCCACTTAGATCTGCTCCTCACTTTGTTCACATCTCTGTCCTCCCCTATACAGATATTATTATTGTGAGTGCTCAAGAAATCTCCAACCATCTAGCAGCTGTGTGTAATTTGAGTATTACTGTTATTGCATTTTTTCTTGTACTGTATAGCATAAGTTTAATTTGTGGGCTTAGTGAAGTTTTTGTAATTCATGTATGGATCTTTATGTCAGTCATTTTTGATAATAGTTTGTATCTGTAATAATTTATCTGGCATTCACTGAGTATTATCTGGTATCTCATTTTATCAGGGCTGACTTAGATAAATTTACTCTTGCTAACTTCGTGTTAATAGAGGCTATTGCAGTTAACCATATATTTAACCTGTTTATTTGCCATTACATTATCCTTATGAGTTCTGAATGTTTTGTTGTTAGTTTGAGCATTAAACTTTAACTTGTAATTTTACCTAACTCTTTTGTTTTGAACCTGGAACTTTACGGGACAGTAGTGATTTTTAGCATTCTCACTTAAAGTGTACGTTATCTTTCTCTGTTCCGTAACAATATATATATATATATATATATATACATATATATATATATATATATATATATATATATATATATATATATATATATATATATATATATATATATATATTGTTAAGAAGCTGGATTCTTAGTTAAATAGTGGTGGAGGATTTCAGACGATTCTAGCATTTTTCCGTCACGAGTCAAAGTTGCCAGACAGCCTGCTGCTGTGAGTGGACGTACTTCATAAAGGTATGCATTCATTCTTATTATCTTTTTATTTTCTCTATAATGATTTCTTTAGGTAATTTTTAAATTTTGTCATTCAAATTCAGTTTGTATGCTATAGAATTTAGAGTGCTGTGTAATGTAAGGAAACTCTGGAATATTTTGAATATTTCCGATTTGGAAACTTGTTGCGAGAAACAGGTACCAGCATGTCCTAGAATGATGGAGCAGCAAGGAAGGTGATAATATGGTGAGGGAGAGAATAGAGTAATTTCAGTTTAGTTTGACTTGTGGCCTTATGAAGTTAGCGTAGCTGTGGGTTTGTGAGGCAGACAGTGTAATTACTTGGTAAAGAAAAGACAACAAATGCAAGAAGACTGTTATTACACTTGAGATGATCTTGTGTAAGGATCTGCTGTTTTACACCGAAAGGCTGACCCTAAGAAGAACATTTCACTGAGGTACATCTTTCCTATAACTACTTCTGTTGGAGGCTATGGCAGTGCAGAAGGCTGATGTAAGAGTGGTGCCATGAATGGGATCGGAAGGTGGTGCAGTGAATTAAATCTTCAACATGGAGCCCAAAGGTGTACAGACAAGGAGCCAAGCTAAGCAGGAGGAGGCGTCTCTGACTGCAGTCTTGAAAGTTCTACAAGCACAAAGTGAACAACTGTGAGAACAAACTGAAGGGCAGAAAGAACTCAGTTAACAACGACATGCACAAAGTGAGGGACCAAAAGAGCTCAAGAAAGAACTCAGTGAATAGCTGGAAGCACAAAGTGAAGAACAAAAGAAAGAACACAATAAAGAACAGCAAGCAAAAACTTAAGGGGAATGAAATCAGAGAACAATTACAAGTACAAACTGAGCAACTAGAACAGTGGTTCTTAACCTTTTTACTACCATGCCCCCTCTAGAAGTTGGTCCTTCCCTCCATGCCCCCTTCGCATCTTCAACCAAAGAGATAAAATTCCCTCTCAGATTTTAAGGAAATATTTAAAAATAATGGGTGTCTTTTAACCCCTTAACCAAGGGATGTCACTTTCATGATGCTCAGGAGCAAGGGATCATATTGTGGGGCATCACTTTTGTGATTCTGTGTTATTTTGAATTCGCCCGGGCTTTCAAGTGGTGGCTTGTATCATCTATCAGTACTACCAGTGTCCAGCTATACTCAGTTCTGCTAATATCACCTGTACTTCCATCCACTGTTGACAATTTAGTCATTTTTCTCCTGTCCTTGACATCCCCCCTCCTTACCTCCCCTCCATTACCCTCTCCTCCCGCCTGACCAGCTGCGCTGTGCTACACAAATTCTGGACGGATTTTTCCATTCATTTTATCCATTGAAATGTGCCCTTTGCCCTATTCTTATACAAAATAATATATAAAAGAAATAGAAAAGGTAATTGATACTGCCATACATCTGGAATGGGCTAATTATCACCTGGCAACACCTGATGTGCACTCTTTCGCTAATTTTCCCTGTTTATTTCCCCTTCAAAGATGCCGTATGACCTGTTCTTATAATAAAAATATATATAAGAAAGGAAGGAAGAAGCCTAAGTGATATTTATATTCACCTGGAACTACCTAATTTATTATGTATTGTCTAGATTTCCTGCCAATCATTTCATAGCGATTTTATTAGCAGCTGTCACTGTAGCAAAGGCAATAACAGATAATGTAATATGTCGCTTTACTACCCCAAAGGTACTAATCAGTGATAATGGAGGAGAATTTAATTCTGAGATCTTACAAGAAATATGTAAACAATACAACATCAAAAAGGTTAACGTTTTAGCCTATCACCCAGCATCGAATGGGTTAGTAGAGAGACAAAACAAAAAAGTATTAGATGTGCTACGACACATTCTCAGTGAAAATTATGCAAGCTGGGATGATTGGATTTCCAGAGTAGAAGCCTCAATTAATGGATATATAAATAAATCCATAGGTGACACACCACATTTCATTATATATGGGGGAGATAAAAAACTACCATATGAGCTCCTAGAAGGTGACAGTAAGCCCATATACAATTACGATGATTACTCTAAACTCCGTTTACGTGAATTCCAGGACATACACAAAAGAGTCAAAAAACAAATAACGATGTCCAAGGAAGAAATGACGGAGGCATTTAACAAGAAGGCAAGAGATTCACGTATCAGCTTAGGAGACATTGTTTATGGTATCATTCATACGAGAGACAATAAATTATCCCCAAAATTTGAGGGCCCATACAGAGTAATTAACATTAAAGCAAGCAAAGTTTTAATTAAGTTACTGTCAAGTGGCGAAGAGAAACAAGTTCATATTGACCAATTAAAACGAGTTTCAAGGGAATTATCCAATAATTATTCAGCATCGCATACAACCGAACAGGCGAACGTACCTCAGGAAACCAAGCAAGAAAACAATGATTACAAAAAGAAATTAAGGTCATATACCAAATAACCAAACATAGGTGCAACTGTTCCAGTAAAATCTACAGTACATCATATACGAGAATTAAATATCGATTTAAACTCCTTCTATAAATGAAATAACAATCAACCATAATGCACATCATCACTATCATGGACCACAGCATGACCATATTAGGAAATTAATAGATTTGTTCTTCGGTAGGAAACGATGAAGGGACTTATGCTATGGATTCTCCTCTACATAGCAAGAGGATATGCGCACTTAGACCCCCAACACACAGTACGACAAGGATGCCTCATAGCTCCAACGGCCAGGACTTCAATCGTAAAAGACGTCATGAGTACTGAAATAAGTCTGGATTACTTGTATGAATTACCTTCTTATCTAGAAAATCTCGCGAAGCCTATGCGAACCCTGGACTTCATGATAGGGAAGCTATGTTTCACAAGCACATAACACAAAGGAAGTGAATGAAATAGTGATGTTAGCAAAATGGAAAATAGAACAGGCAAAGTCAACTATGCTCATCATGATCCAAGATCTCCCATCTTATGGAACAGAGGTATTGAGCGACAGGAACAACATCACACATACTCGCCAAAAGCGGGGTTTGTTCGACCTGGGTGGCGCAGTTCTTGGGAACATCTTTGGATTGGCTACAGAGGATGACCTTGTAGAGAAGTTTTGGTGTTTAGTTTTCACTCTCGATTTCTTGTAGCAGGAATTAAAGATGAATGCAGTGAGTTGATCTTAATTTATTATCTTCAGGGAAAATCTAAGTTGAGCAGGGTATGTCTTACAGAGACAATATAATATGTAAGTCTAGTTGGGCCCCTCTTTCTTGTTCACTCTCTCCACTACCTGTCGGGTCTATGGTCTGTCTCCTTCTGAGCTCTGCTTCCTAAATTCTGGTGAAACAGGGGTCGTGTCACGTGTGTTACATTGTGGTTGGAAAGTTTCAGAAACCTGTGTGTGAGTATGTGTGTATGTCACTAGGCTTTGTTCGCCTGCTATCTCACTGACACACTACCTACATCATCCACTGACTTTGCTACTTCCTGTGTATGGTCAACAATTCCTCAGTTAACTTGCAAGATCATTTCCCTTTCCCAGGCTTGCATGGAGCTGTCTATCTATCTATTTATCTATCTATCTATTATGATTTGTAATTATATTATGGACTCACAACATCAAAACGCTGACATTGGCAGCCCTTCACTGCCCCTAGGCCACAGCATTCAGTTTACTGTCGTCTTTCAAGGTGAAACCACGTCGGATTCGCGCCTATCCGATTCCGCCGCTTTTTAGCCCCATGCAAAGGGTCCTGTGACCTCTGCCCCTACTAAACCTCGTGTGGAAAGGAGTAAAGGGGTAAGTGCAGGGGCGTCATTACAATTTTCCTTGGGGAGGGGGGGCATAGGCTATTTTGGAGGCCCCCCTACTCTCACCTCCCCACATAGGGGGGATGGCCAGCAAGCATTTTGAAGCCACATGCAAAGCTATATTTAAAGAAGTAAATCAGTAAACAAATATATATACTGTATATAATTATTTATTAAACCAATTACTTCCTGACACAGACACTAATCGATATTCTAGCATTGGCATTATTTCTATGTAAAGTTGAGTATGTAATCTAAAGTGCAGATTAAAGTACGTATAGTTGCATTATATGCTAATGAACTAGGATAATAGACCAAATAGCAATTGAAATATTTTTATTGGTGAAAGCTTCAACAGACTTCATTCTTATAGCCTAATGAAAAAATAATGAAAAAAAAAATTGAAAATGAAAAGTTGTAAACTTGTAATTGAATTAAGAATGTAAAGCTTTTAGCTTACTAAACTCAAAATACCATAAACCATTCTAAAGTAATATGAAAAAGCAAGCTCTACACTAAGAAGTGGGAGAAGAAAAATGATGGTTTTTAAATCTTGAAGACACTCAGGTAAGAATAGTATATTATTTTCAGAATTCATTAGAGGAAATTGAAAAGTAAACTGATATATTTATTGCATTGAATAATGAATTAACTACTGCACCAGTGAATATCTCCGTGATCTCTGCTTTGCAGAGTAATTTGTAGTACTCTTTGTGGCCTACGTGCCATAGTGGATAATGCCGTATATTCTACCTAAAGCAGCTTTATACTGTACCATTTCCAAGATATTTATAGTTACATGGCAAGATATCATACATTAATTTGACATGTGAGGTGGTGTGTGGGGAGAAGAGAAGACGAAAGGGAATTCTAGGAACAGCATGGTGGAATGAAGAGGTGAGAGAGGCTGTGGCACAAAAGAAGAAAGCATGTAGTGAGTGGATGAGAAACAGGGGTGTGGAATAAGTTGACAGGCGGATGAGAGAGTTATATAGAGAGAGGAAGAGAAGTGAAAAGATTGGTATGAGAGTAAGAAGAGAGTGGATGAGGAATTTGGAAGGAATTTGAGTGTAAAGTGGAGGAAATACAAGAAAATATTCTGGAAAGAGGTAAAGAGAGTTAGACAGGGTGTCAAAGGAGTTAGTTAGAGAGTGAAAGATAAAAATTGTAGATTACTAGCGGAGAAGGGATAATAAGTGGGCAGATGGAGAGAACACTTTAAGGAATTGTTGAACATAGAGAATGGAAGTAATGCGAGTTTAAGTGGCTGGGGAATTGCTGGGAGAAGGAGAGAGATGAGAAGACAGGAAGAAATCAGTAGGATGGAAGTTGTGGAAGCAATGAAGAAAGTTAAAATGGGGAAAGCCCTAGGAATTGATGGAGTGTGTAGTGAAATGCTGGAGTGTGGGGAAAAGATAGTAGTAGAATTGATGTGGAAGATGTGCTGTTTAGCTTGGGAGAAAGGTAGAGTCCCGGAGGATAGGAAGTCAAGTATAATTATTCCCCTGTACAAAGGAAATGGGGAAAAAGAAGTATGTGGTAATCATAGGGGTATTTGTCTTCTTAGTGTAATAGGAAATGTATATGATAGGATACATACTGACAGAGTTAGGGAAATAACAGAGGAATTAGTTGGAGAAGAACAGAGTTGTTTTAGAAAGGAAGAGCTTGTTGATAAGATATTCATTCTTAGCTCTTCAGGAGAAAAGTTTCTGGAGAAGGGAATGAAGTTGTCTGCTGCCTTCATGGATTTGGAGAAAGCATATGACAGGGTGGATAGACAAGGACTGTGGAAAGTATTAAGAATCTATGGAGTAGATGAGATGCTGAATGCCGTGAAGAGTATATATGAGGGTGCTAAGGCTGCAGTGTGTGTGGATAGTGAATTGAGGGAATTTTTCTGTTTGAAGGTTGGATTGAAACAGGGATGTGTCATGTCTCCATGGTTGGTCAATCTGTATATGGAAGGGGTAATAAAAGAGATAGAAGGTAGGGCAGTGCATGTTGGAGTGGCCCTAATGAGAGAGGGCAGTGTTTGGAAATTCTCTGTACTGTTGTTTGCAGATGATACTGTGTTGTCAAGTGAAGACGAAGGGGAGCTGCAAGGCTTGGTGGATGAGTTTGGGAGAGTGTGTACGAAATGGAATCTAAAGGTGAATGTAGGGAAGAGTTAAAATTATGGTCTCCGTGAGAAGTGAAGTCAATGAATTTACAGCAGGGTTCTATGAGGAGGAAATGGAAAATGTGAGTGCGTTTAAGTACTTGGGTAATGTGATGAGTAAGGATGGAAGTTTGGCGGGTGGAGTGCTTGAAAGGGTACAGCAAGGAAGAATGGTTGCTGGTTCCTTGAAAGTAGTGATACGAAACAGGGAAGTGAGCATGGAAGTGAAAAAGTTACTTCATGACAGTATTGTGATACCAACTTTAACGTATGGAAGTGAAGCTTGGACCTTGTTGGAGGGACAGAAGTCAAGAGTGAGAACAGTGGAAATGAGCTATTTGAGAGGAGCATGTGGAGTTACATGGAGAGACAGACTGACAAATGAGGAAGTCAAGGGGCATTGTGGTGTGGATGTGGATGTGATAGCAAGCGTTAGGAGAAACACACTGAGGTGGTTTGGCCATGTTGAGAGAATGGAGAGTGAGAAACTGACAAGGAGAGTGTATGTGAGTGAGATGGGGGGGGAGAGGGAGGGGGAGGTCAAGGATGAGATGGAGGGATGAAGTGAAGAGGTATATGAGAAAGGAGGGTGTGAGCTGCTAGCAGGGCAATGAAATGGAGGGGAACAGGGCGACATGGAGGCGATTTGATTGTGTCCATTCCTTACGGGATTAAGGCGTCTGGCAATAGATATAGATAGAACTGTGTTCATAAGTACTTTACCAACCTTTACAGAATGAACTCCCCACGGTGTCTGCTGTCTGACTGGCTGGCCGCTGGCTCGTGGTGCCTATCGTGTCCAGACCATGTTACCAAGATATAAAGAAAGCAATCGAACTTTTAATTCCGACGTCAAACCAAAAAATAAAATAAAACCATGCTTTCGCGTATAATTGTTTTTTTTTTTTCTTGTAAAGCATACATGTCACTTAAGTGTTTGTGACTTAGATATTGTCATATAGATTTTGTTAAAAAAAAAAAATGCTTACTTGGTTCTGATGCCACCCTGCAGCCCCCCCTACCGTCCCCTTTTTCCTCACGGTCCCATGGTATCTCACCTCCCCTGTGGATCTTTCCACCTCCCACTTTGGGAACCACTGATCTAAATGAACTCTTAAGACTCCTACTTACAGGTACGTACTTCCTAAGATGAAGAAAAAGTTTTAATGATAACCAGAATATAATTAAAAAAGGCAGCTCGATACTGAAGTTAACTGAACAGGGGGCTAGGAACATGTTTAGATTGATATCCTTTAATATACCTAGTAAATTATTTTGATTATAACACACACACACACACACACACACACACACACACACACACACACACACACACACACACACACACACGATATATTTCACTCAAATCGTACTGAGGCTAAATACAAATTATTTTTATTTTCATGATGTTAACCTTATATTTTTTCATTAATTGTAGTTGATCTGGAGGCCCCTCAGAAAGCTTGGGGGGGGGGGGCAAGGGCCCCTCGCTGCCTCCCCCCCAAATGACGCCCCTGGGTAAGTGACTGCTGTGGAACGTGAACTTGCTAATTTATCAGTGATAATGATGGACAGTGACTACGATCTTTCTGGTGACTCTAAAACAGTGGAAGTGGAAATGTTAATAATGTGTAAACAGCAAGTGAAAGTAATGAATGTAAATATAAGTGAACAGTGGAAAATAGTGTTATAAGTTCCTGCAAGTGACACTGCATAACATAGTGTAAATAAAATAGAAATGTAAATAATGTAAATAAAATAGAGAATGCAAATAAAAATGTAAATAAGTAGTAGTATAAGAATACGAGTATATATACTAGGAGTAATGAAAGCGAAAGTTTCACTCTAGCATGTATGAATACTGAGAAGAATGAAAGTGAAAGTGACAGATTCGCTCTCTACATTATTATATAGGACGAGAAAATGAATGCCTGGAGTGAAAATAAACTACTAGTACTGAAAGAAACTTATAGATAAATACTGAATATATATAAATAAGTGTAATAAAGTACTAGGAATATAAAGTGTGAGTGTGTTTATAAATAATAGATGGCAGCTCCGCCTCAGAATACCATCGGGGAACCAGCACGGGAGGATAGCTCGTATGCGCTCGTATTTTACATTGCTTTCACAGTGTTTTTTTTTTTTTTTTTTAATATGGATTCCAAACTTCTTGAAATTTATAGAATAGTGTTTGTAGTTATAATATCAGGCAGTGGTAACCATATTACGGGGTATCGGGAAGTGTAAAATAGAGACTTCGCTACCCAACTTCAGAAGTCTCCACAAGTCCTATGGTAGACGACGAAGGCTCAACAAACATCCCAGGGGAAAGCTGAAGATGTGTAACATAAGCATATATAATTTTCTTATTGTAGGATTAATAACTGATTTTTGGCAAATATTTTTAAAAAGTCAGTCGGAGCACGAATATCCTTGCAGGACGCGCAAGGAGCGCAAAAACAACCCTGCGGTGTAGGGGTTAATTGAGCATGAATTCTGTGCAAACAATATACCCAGCATATTTAATGAGGTTACTTTCTTACTAATTTAATGAGATACTTGACACTGCTTCTTAGCTACCAGATCTTGAATGCGTGGCCGAATACCTGAGGGTGCACAGTGTAAGTCCTCTTCAACGTTCAGCCGGTCTCTGTACTTGATCTTGACAGCAACGAACATGGAAAATGTAGCTTCACGAAGATACAGGTACGTGGATCCAGACATTGTCAGAATCCTAAGAGCTTGATGTGAGATCAGAGGGTAAACAGGAGGGTACTTGACCCAGAACATCTCAAGATCAAGTTCTTTGAAGTCTTCCTCAGCTGAGGAGTTGAACTTTAACTCAAGAAACTTCTCTTGCACTTCATCCGAAACATCAGCTACTTCACACTGAAATGGGTTCCTGATAAATTTCCAGGCTTCACGCCTCTCATCTATGACTGGGAAGTATCTGATTAATTCTGCTTTCGTTTCAGTCAGATGAGTGATTATTATTATTATTTTTTTTTTTAAACCCAAAACCAAGGTAACTGTGAATGAGAGCAGAAGCCAAGTTACTAAAATTGGCTGTATTTCCATCCTGAATTCGACATTTCCTGAGGTCGAGTTTGGCCATGAAGGCTCGAATGGAGTCGTGGTACATGATGATGTTTTTCCTTTGTAGTTTAAGGCTGACTTTTTTTCTTTTTTTTAATGAGAGGAAGAAGGAACCAAAGGCTAGGAGCCCGCAAAACAGTTCCTTAAAAAAAAAAAAAAAAAAGAGAGAGAGAGAGAAAAAAAGAGAGCCATTTTCAAGATCCGTTCATTTCGAGATGCCTGGACATACTGCATTGTACTGGAGATCATAGGAGGTAGGAAATACAGACAGAGGGAGACGGTTCCAGAGATGCATTAAGCGCTTCCAAGATGTCCACCAGATAAGACAGAGATAGCAGAAAGCCTTCTGACTGGAATTTGTCACGGAGATCTGCCTTCTGCTGTGAATCTAGAAATACTGCTACTTCTCGTAATTTATAAAGTCGTCCAAGCATGTTTTGTATGGCTTTCATAATCATCTTTATATAAGCCACGCTCTTGTTAAGAGACTTACAAATATAATTAGAGAAATTTCTACTTTTCCCCCCGGGCTAGTGCTCCCCCTGGAATTTACTCACGCCCCCCAGGTTAAGAACCTCTGAACTAGAAGCACAAAGTGAAGAACAGAAAGAGCAATATGAACGGCTTCAAGAGACATTAAAGGAGCAACAAAAGGAGTCACAAATGACGATGCAGGGACAGCATGGGAGAAGTGAAGGAAGAACAGCAACAGTTGAAAGAGGAAATATACGCTGAGCTACGGCAGCAGAAGTGTGAGGTCAGCAATAACGTGGAATACAGACAGCTTTTGGACGACCAGTTGAAGATAAATAGTGAGGAAATTGTGATGGAGTGGAAACAACATTTAGATGACCAGTTAAAGGTAACTAGTGAGAAAATTGAGGCTGTAGAGAAATCTTGCACTGCTGAGCATCAGATATTTACAGGGAGCACATGGAAAAAATGAACAGTGTATAGAGAATCTTGACGAATCCCAAGCATCTAAATGTAGCATTGCAGGGTAGAAAAATCAGAATGTAGGAGTTTTAACCCCCGCCACACTAATTCTTATCAACCCAAATACCTTCCCTGAATCATTGTTTTCAGACTTTATTTATAATATTAAGTTGTTGTTTTTATCATTAAATCAAGTGTTTCTGAGCTCGAATGCTTCATCACCCTTGCCTTTTTGTAATTTACATCTCTTGGGTGGGTACGTGGGTGGCGATAAGCTGTCAGCATCATCGGAAGTAGACGGACGTGAATCCGCCAATGCAGGGCTACAAACGAGAACTGAATTGCTAAATATGCTGTATTAGGCAACTGTGGTGTGGTAGGGCTTGGCAACTGCTCTGATGGCGTAGAAGTTTCCAACTTTTTCTACTCTCGCCCCCCCCCTCACTGAATGATACGTTCCCTGCACCCCCCTTTCTCAAATACTGTATTTTACTGGCATAGTTGGCACATGTCAATATATATCATAGATTCTTAATCTTTGAAACTGTTTATATATTCATATAATTACATTTCTTATTCATATCTGAAATATTTTTTTCCATATTTAGAAATAATCAAATTCCACCATAATTCATAGTTTTCAAATATAATTACCCTCTTTATCAAGCCTTCTCGCCCCCCTCAGGCAGCCCTTCGTGCCCCCCTAGGGGGGCGCGCCCCACAGGTTGGAAACCACTGGCGTAGAGGGAGACTCAGTGTTCCCATGGAAACCACTGATGCTTCCCCGTGCTTGAAATTGTTTTTTTTTTTTTTTTTTTTTTTATGTCAGGAAGAGGGAACCAAAGGCCACGAGCCCTCAAAATTGTTCCTTCCAAGAGAAAAACAAAATACAAGAGAGAACCAAATTGAAGATCCGATCATTTCGAGATGCCTGGATACACTGCGTTTGAAAGACTGGAGATCATAAGAAGCAGGAAATACAGACAGAGGGAGACAGTTCTTGAGTTGACCTGTTGCATAAATGAAGGACTGGGAGTGACGATTAACTCTTGCGTAAGAGAGTTGGACAGAAAAGGGATGAGAATTTGATGCTAGATGTGGAGATCCATTGCCTAATAGGAGGCAATGAGCATGGTGGGGGTTAAGTCATGGACTTAATTATGATGATTCCGATTTTAATCCCCAAACCAGTGAAGACCATGGCTAAAGTGGGGGTCTAATTAAAAAGAAACCTTAGCAATTTGATAGCAAAGCATCTTGGAAAGCTTACTGTGTGCAGTTTGAGTTAATTGCTGATCAGAATGATTAGGGTGACAGGCAGAGGGAAGTGCAGTTTGCTACTAGCCACAAGGATGTTGCAATGGAGATTCTTGGCCAGATGTCAGTGGTGGAAAGGAACAGTAACCAGTCTCTAGTAGAGGTGTTGGAGTGCAAATATAGGACCACGTACCAGACTGAGGTGTACAGACAATATCCAGGTCCCGTATGCAGGCTCGAGGTGAATCTCTTCAGCAGCTTGCTCATGACCTAGAAAGTATGGCACACAAGGCGTACCCTGGAGCTGCACCTAACCTGTTAGCTATTGTTCTGGGGGACCAGTTCATTGATGCTCTTGATAAAGCGGAGTTGAAAGTGCAAAGTGAAACAAGCACACCCAAGAAGCATGCAAGAGGCACTACCCAGGGCTCTGGAATTCTAGACCTAGGTCAGGTCTACAGTAGTACAACTCCGGACAGAAATCCGTTGCACAGGGTAATCTGCCACTAGAGGTCAGATTAATCGCACACATCTACCCTCAAATTCCCCATCCTTACCCCCACAAAAACACTGATTTGTTAGGCAGATGGAGCGGAGGTATGAAGCTTCGCTCACTCTCACGTCTTGCAGCACGAAATGTTACTTTCATTTATCTTACTATTAAGTATATTATCAAGTGCATAGATCCATCTTCAGTTCCATGAGATGTAATTGTATCGAAGTTTCAGCAGATTTCAATACAATGACCCTGATGAATAGAGTTTGGTCTCCAAATATTTATCCAGCGTGTTCAAAGTGATAGACTAAAATCCAAGTAACAGTGGCAAGTTATATGGCCACATAAGTCCCTCTCCTGCCAGGTCATCTGAACAGCCACATATCCACCCAGCTACTCATCCAACTACCCACTCAAACCATCCAACACAACCTACTGACCTCATCCCGGCCACCCACCCAGCCCACAGATCTCTGCCATCCACCCTATTAACCCACGAATGCCTCCCATGAAACTCATCCAACAATGCCACTCAACACATTCACTCGTTCGCTTCTCCACCCTGAGCCCATCGAGTCACCCAACCCAACTACCCACCCAGAGCATCCTGACCACACAATCGTCTCAGCCACCCTGGCAATTAAAGGTGCCCTTTCACCCTGGCAACCCACTCTGCCCTCACATCCCGACAACCTATCTTGCCCACCGACCCCTACCAACCACCCTTCCACCCACGAATTCCACCGACCCTGCTCTCTCAACAATGCCATCCATCGCATCCACTCACACAACCCTCCCATCTTTCCCTGAACACTCAACCACCCTGCCCACCCACTTCACCCTGCCCACCCACCCATCCACATGCCCAACCATCCTTCTTATCCAACCCTATTCTCTCCGGCATGCCATTCACCCATTCGAATCCGACTCATCCACCACACTCATCGTATCCAAAGCTAACTTACCGACCCCTCCTCAACCACCCACATATCCAGCCATTCTCACGCACCCAGCCCACCAAGCGCATCCACTCACTAACCTGATTACCCCTACAAACCACCCAAAGCCACTCCAAGCAAAACACCCCCCCCCCCCGGCCACCCACCCTGGCCAATGCACCGAACTACCACACTCACCAACTCAAACTCATCAACTCCACCCACCAAATCAGCTAACTCAAACGCTAGCGCACACACACACACACACACACACACACACACACACACACACACACACACACACACACATACAGATCGAGTAGTTTGCAGCGACTTCACTCATTAATCATCCTCAGTGGTTGTTTATCCCCAAGGAAGATTGGCCCCACGTCTTACGAAGTACTGACTGATGACTGACTGTATGATCATTGAACAGTATGAACAGCAAGTAATATTGAACCTAGTATCGTTATGATTTTCAACATTTTACCAAAGTATCCGCCCCGTCCCGGAGACGTGAATTCACGTCCTCACATGATGTGCACTCATATCCCGGAGATGTAAATTAACACGGCAACATTGCAAGGTCCCTAATTTGCACAAATTTCAATATAATTTGCACAATTTTCAATTTTCGCGAGTGATTTTTGGCACGAATACACGGGACACCTTCCTCTACAAGATGCCAGGCAGGGACAATGCCTTACCCAGCATGACATCCTCCCCCCCCTGCATGCCCTTTTCTCAGCAATTCACCTGTTATCAGTGACCTGGCCAGTAAAGCCATGTCATGCCACGGTACGAAATTCAGGGCCAGAGTGATTCCCCAGTCGATGACAATGTGGAGGACAAACATTAGAGGAAGAAACAGTCAGAAATGATGATCAGGTAATGTGGCAAAAAAAGGTCAGGAATGGTGATGAGTTAGTGAGTGAAACAATGCTTATAATGCCTATATTACCGTTTGAAAACCAATATACTCTCGTACTACATATAAATTCGTACCAAATAAATAAATAAATACCGTTTATGAGTGGTGTGGAATAGTTATCCTCCCATAGAACTCGTTTTCTTTGCAGCCAGCCTGATAGAAAACCATGTAAGGTAAGGAGGTATTCCTACCTGGATCGAGTATATTAAACCTCAGGTGAGCTATTTCTCTATGAATTTTCGATGTTTCTCACCAAAAGCGGATGTTTGAGCAAAAAAAAAAAAAAAAAAAAAAAAAGGTCCAAAAATGTCGGGACTGGGGCGTACCACTGCCCAGAAAACGTCGGGATGGGGGGGGGGGTAATAAAACTACTGCCAATTGGATAGCATATCATGGAATCCTAAAGGATATGCACCCATAATATAGATGAATTAAAGCGTATATGTCGAAGTTACGAGTCAATATACTGTACAAGCTGCCGGTAGAACAATACTTGACATTTCCACACCACATCCTTCCCCTTCATCGTCCCCAAATCCTCCCTCCCTCCCTTCCCACCCTTCCGCATGTGTGTGTGTGTGTGTGTGTGTGTGTGTGTGTGTGTGTGTGTGTGTGTGTGTGTGTGTGTGTGTGTGTGTGTGTGTGTGTGTGTGTGTGTGTGTGTGTGTGTGTGTGAATCTGCTTATGTGTATTTTGATTGTGTTTTACCGTGTCAGTGTCTCTTTCTGTGTGTGTGTGTGTGTGTGTGTGTGTGTGTGTGTGTGTGTGTGTGTGTATCTGCTTATGTGTATTTTGATTGTGTTTTACTGTGTCAGTGTCTCTTTCTGTGTGTGTGTGTGTGTGTGTGTGTGTGTGTGTGTGTGTGTGTGTGTGTGTGTGTTTGAGTCAGATGGTTGGGTGGGTGTTGATGAGGGTGAATTCGTGGCTGTGGTAGTTCGGTCCTTTGCTAGGGGGGGTGGACAGTACCAAAGGTGGGGGGAGGTGGGTTGGTTGTTGGATGTTTTGTGTGGAGTGGATTTAGGTGGGTTTTAGGGGACGATAGGTTGGTGAGTTGATGCGTTTGGTGGGCTGATTGAGTCAGTGGTTGGGTATGTGGGTGGCTAAGAAGGGATCGGTAAGTTACATTTGCATACGATGAGTTTGGTGGGTGAGTCGGATTCGAATGGGTGAATGATATGGCGGAGCTAATGGGGTTGGGTAAAAACAGTGGGTGGGGGGGTGGGTCGGTGGGAGAAGTGGGTGGGCAGGGTGAGGTGGATGGGCAGAGTGGGTGAGTGTTCAGGGAAAGATGGGAGGGTTGTGTGAGTGGATGCGATGGATGGCATTGTTGAGAGAGCAGGGTCGGTGGAATTCGTGGGTGGAAGGGTGGTTGGTAGTGGTCGGTGGGCAAGATAGGTTGTCGGGATGTGAGGGCGGAGTGGGTCGCCAGCGTGAATGGGCACCTTTAGTCACCAGGGCGGCTGAGACGATTGCATGGTCGGGATGCTCTGGGTGGGTAGTTGGGTTGGGTGGCTCGATGGGCTCAGGGTGGAGAAGTGAATGAGTGAAAGTATGTAGAGGCATTGTTGGATGAGTTTCGTGGGTGGCATTCGTGGGTTAATAGGGTGGATGGCGGAGATCGGTGGGCTGGGTGGGTGGCCAGGATGAGGTCAGTAGGTTGTGATGGATGGTTTGAGTGGGTAGTTGGATGAGTAGCTGGGTGGATATGTGGCTGTTCAGATGACCTGGCAGGAGAGGGACTTATGTGGCCATATTGCTTGTCACTGTTAGTTGGATTTTAGTCTAGTGCTTAGATCACGTTGGACGATTAATTATTTGGAAACCAAACTCTGCACTTTAGGATCATTGTATTGAAATTTGTAAAATTTTCTATATAATTACTTCTCATGAAACTCAAGATAAAGATAAATGGAAGTAACATTACATGCTGCAAGACGGGAAAGTGAGCGAAGCTTCATATATCCGATTCATCCACCCAACAAATCAGTGATTTGGTGGGGGTAAGGAGAGGTAAGTTAGGGGGTAGATGTGTGCGATTAACCTGACCTCTAGTGGCAGATTACCCTGTACCATGAATTTCTGTCCAGAGTTGTACATCCAGTTTGCAGGCAGGATGTAGTTCGGGATTCAAGGCAAGAAAGGGGCAGGTAGGTGAAGCAGAAAAATTTGATTTAAGTTGCTGGTGTTGTTAAAAGCTATGACATAAGAAAGAGGACTGCTATGAGTGGAACAGGGAACAGGAGAAAATCAGAGGAGGTTGTTGGTTCTGTGGGAAGCCAGGACACAAGAAGGAGGATAGTTAGATATGGAAGAAGCAGCAAGAACAAAATAGTGCAAGGATATCTATAATTGCAACAAAAGGGTGTTGGACATGAGGTGAGGTGGGACACTTCAGTTCTGATTGTTCAAAGAAGGAGGATTAGAAGAAGGATGCAGAAGTGAAGAAAGAAGCAGAAAACTAGTATGGGCTAGTGTTAGGGGACAACAACTAGCTGTTTTTTCCCAAGTAGTCCCCTCGCTAACAAAATGCAAGAGATCTGCAATCGACAGTGTGCAAGAAGACGGAAGAATAGACGGCAAGAAGTGTTCCCTGGTGATTGATTCAGCTTCAGAGCAGACTTGCGTGAGGCCTGACGTGTTGCTTCATCGGTATCAGCCTGAGCCATCAGCACTATTGTGTGGCATAACTGGGCACCGCACAAAACTGAGGGGCCCCTTTCATGTCCGGGCTGAAGTGGCATGGCAGGAGGCCACACTTCCAGTCTATGTGGCTGAGATGGAAGCTCCATGCCATCTTGGTCTGGACTATCTGGTGTCCATTGCATGTGAGTGGGACTTCTGTTTCATGAGGCTCAAAGTTCGAGGAAAGCCAGTTCCTGTCACAGCAGTGATATGTATTAGTTCTGGGGGCAAAGCAAGGGCACTGCACACTACAGCGATAATCCCAAGACCAGAACTATTGCTCCAGTGTAAGGTGAGTGGCTCTTTTGACAGCTGTCTAGAGGTGGTGGAGCCTGATGGATGGTGCAAGACGAAGGCTGGAGTGATGGTGGGAGACTTTGGTGGTAAAAGGTGCAGGCGAAGTACCAGTTGTGGTGGTCAGTTTCTCTCTTGAAACACAGAAAATCAACAAGGGAGAAAATGTGGGACTGTGCCAGGCTGTGGACCGTGAATGGCATCAGTAAAAGGGGTGTCATCAGAGAAAATGGGAATCTGGCAGCCCACTTAAAAGACCTGTTTTCAAGGAGTTGCCAGTGCCTGGATGACTCACAAGTGCAGCAGTTAAGGCAACTGCTAGTGAAGTTTGCTGATGTCTTTTCTACCAGAGACCTAGACCTGGGATCCACAGATCTGGTGGAACATTGCATCAACATTGAGGAACGTCGCCTGATTAAAAAGCCAGTTCGGAGGATGGTGCCAGCTCAGTGGCAAGAAACAGAGAAGGTGATGGAGATTCTTCAAGGTCAGGAAGAGATAGGAAAGTCCAATAGTCATTGGGCATTAGCAGTGGTTCTGGTAAGAAAGAAGGATGGCTCGGTAAGGTTTTGTGTGGATTCTCTAGACCTCTGAATGAGGAGGGAGTGAAGAATGCATACACCTCACCAAGAATTGATGACACATTGCGTGCTCTGTCAGGCAATAAGTGGTTCTCCTCCCTAGTTATGAAAGCAGGATATCACCAGGTCAAGGTTGCAGAGAAGGACAAAGGGATAACTGCATTTTTGTGTGGGGCAGGGTTTATGGCAGTTCATCATGATGCCATTTGGCCTGTGCAACGCCCCTGCTACTTTTGATCGTCTCATGGGTCAAGTATTGGAAGGCCTGCACTGGCAGACAGCTCTCATTTGTCTTGATGTAATTGTATTTGGGCGAATTTTCAACGAGGAACTATAGAGGCTGTTGGAGTTCTTCAACAGAATCCGAGCAGCGCATCTCGAGTTGAACCCCAAGAAGTGATACTTGTTCCAGAAGGAAGTGAAGTACACGGGACACATTGTAGGCAAGGGCGGCATTTGTACTGATCCAGAGAAGGTGGCAGCTGTGAAAAGTTGGCCAATTCCAACTTATGTGAAGGAGCTATGCAGTTTCCTCAATTTGCAAACCTACTACCGGCATTTTGTCAAGGATTTTGCAATGATAGCTGCACCTTTGCACAAGTTGTTAGGAAAGAGGCAGACGTTTATGTGGACCACAGTGACTTAGAAGGGCTTTGATGAACTCAAGCACACATTGTCATGCTCTTCAGTGTTTCCATATCCAGATCAGGGTCAACCAATCATCCTGGAGTGTAACGCTAGTGACCATGAAATTGGTGGATTCCTGTCGCAGAGGAAAAATAACAAAGAGTATACGGTGGGGTTTACAGCAAAAAGCTAGTTCCCTGGAGCAGAACTACTGTGTGACGTGTAAAAAGCTCTTGACAGTGATGAAGAGCCTTGACTTTTTGCATCCCTACTTGTATGGGTCCTACTTCATCATCAGGACAGACCATGCAGCATTCAAGTGGCTGAAGACATTGAAGAATCCAGAAGGACAATTGGCACGCTGGCTCAGGAAGTTGGACCATCACACCTGGGCGGGTACATGACAATGCTGACAGCTTGAGTCATCGGCCTTGTGACCCAGTTTGCAAGCAATGTAGTGAGAAAGAAGATCGTAGCAAGAAATCCAGCCATACTACAATGACACGGCAGTGTCAGTTGAAGAAGACCTGAAAAAGATGGAGATGGAGGATACAGATTCATAACCAGTGCTAGAGTGGCTGCAGTGGAGTACAGTGCGGCCGTCTAGGGAAGAGGTTTCCAGATTCAGCTCCGCAACTAAGAGCTACTGGAGTCAGTGGGACTTCTTTGTTTGAACAACGGAATACTGGAGCATCAGGTGGAGACAACCGATGGCCTCAGCAAGTATTGGCAACTGATGGTTCCTAAAGAAAATAAGGTCTGAGGTCTTAGAAGAGTCTCATAACTGAATCACTAGGGGCATCTGGGAGTGAAGAAAACTTTAAGTCGTCTCCGACAGAGGTTCCACTTGACTGGGATGCATCAGGATTTTGAAGAGTGGTGTCAGGCCTGTGATGTACACTGTACCAAGGAGGCACTAAAAAAACGCGGCTGCACCCTTCTCCAGCTGTACCAAGTGGGTGCACCAATGGGAGGAGTAACAGTGGACATTGATGGACTTCTGCCACTCATTGAAAGATTAAAATAGTATATATATGTTGCCATGGACTACTTCACAAAGAGGCCAGAAGCCTTTGCCATTCCCGGTCAAAAAGCCACGACTCTTGCTTAGGTCCTGGTTAACGAATTCTTCTGTCGTGTTGGGATGCCACAAGAGCTTCATTCAGACCAGGGTAGAACCTTCGAGTCCGCTGTGTCCGTGAGTGCTGTAAGTTACTGGGGATCAGGAACAGGATGACCGTGCAAAGGCCACAGTCAGATGGGATAGTGAAGAAATTCTTCTGGATCATGGGATAAGAACTGGCTAAGTTCTGTATAGAGGGATAGATGGAATGGGACTGCATTGCTAATTACATATTGGTCTGCATCCCACGAGTCTATCGCCTATACCCCTGCAAAACTGATGCTTGGCCACGAGTTATGATTGCCAGTTGATCTGTTAGTGGGAAGACCACCTGATGAAGAGATGTCTACCGACAGTGCCCTGTATGTAAAACATCTTCAGGAAAGACTGGGTGAGGTACATCATCAAGTGTGACAAGTTCTGAAGTTTTCAGGTGAAGTGATGAAGAGCAAGTATAGTGTCAAGGCAAGTGAGGTGAGCTTCAAGGATGGTGACAAGGTTTGACTATGTAATCCTCAGTGGAAGAAGGAAAAGTCACCGAAGCTGCAGAGCCCATGGGATGGGCCCTACAGTGTGATGGACTGCCTGTTAGACATAACATACCGGATTTGGGGAGGCAGGAAGTCTCACCCAAAGGTGGTACAAGTAAATCGTCCGTGGCAGTACCATGGGCATGGACAGTACAGCCGTGATATCTCTGAGGAATCATGCACACCCGTAGCTGATGATATTGGGGGCCAAAGGGCTGAAGCACAAGAGTATGGTGACAGTTTCCCTAAGGAAGAAATGAACCAGGAAGAGGACCAAGTAATGCCAGGAGGAGTGGACTGTGAGAATGAACAGGGACGTCATCAGAAACGGCATTGGAGAAGACCTGATAAGTTGAAAGATTATTTTGTGTATAATTAGAGATGAAGGATTATGTTTGTTAATCATGTGTAACTTTGTTGGGACGACAAACTGACTAGGGAAGGACTAGTGTTAAGAAGCTGGATTGCTAGTTAAGGTGTGCGGTAAGATTCCCGACGATTCTCGCATTTTTTCGTTACGAGTCAGATTTGCCAGAGAGCCTGGTGCTGTGAGTGAGGGATGGTTTGTGCATTCATTTTTATTCTCATTTTATTTTCTCTCTTGTGTATTATTTAGGTGATCGTTAAATTATGTAATTTAATCCCAGTTTGTATGTTAAAAAATTTAGAGTGCTACATAATGTAAAGAAACTCTGGAATATATTGAATGTCTCTGATTTGGTAACTGTTGTGGCTAGCAGAAGGTATCAGCACGTCCTAGAATGTTGGAGAAGCAAAGAAGGTTATAAAAGGCTGAGGGAGAGAATAGAGGGACTTTGATGAATGGCCATGGAAAGCACAGACGTTCATTCAGTGATCTCTCCTCTAGCGTCCTAAGGCTACCTCACGGACATTAGTTTTTTACATAGCGCCAGTAAAGTTAGGATAGCTAGTTCTCATATTCCACCATACCCTTGATAGAGATATAGTAGGTATCTATAACTACTTATTGAGATTTCTTATGCGAGAAAGAAGGAACCAAAGGCCAGGAGTCTGCAAACCGTCCCTTCCAAGAAAAAAAAAATACAATAGAGAGCCAAATTCAAGATCTGTTCATATCGAGATGCCCGGACACCTGCGTTTGAAAGACTGGAGGTCATAGGAAGCAGGAAATACAGACTGAGGGAGACAGTTCCAGAGTTAACCTGTTGCATAAATGAATGACTGGGAGTAACGGTTAACTCATGCATTAGAGAGTTGGACAGAAAAGGGTGATGAGAGTTTGTTGACAGGTGCTACGCACTCGTCGTAGAGGTGGAGGGATGCAAACAGACAGTTCAGAGGAGCAGTGACCATTGAAGTAGTGATAGAAAAGAGATAAAAATGCAACAGTGTAGCAAAGACACAGAGGTTGAAGGGAGCCAGGAAGAGGAGGAGAGTTAATGAGACGAAAAGTCTTTGACTCCACCATATTGAGAAGAGCTGTATGTGGGGAGCCTCCCCACACATGAGAGTTGTACTCTACACAGGGGCAAATAAAACCCAAGTATAAGGTCAATAACTGTGCAGGGGTAAAGAAAGCACGGAGTTGGCTTAGCACACCCAATCTCTTGGACATAGATTTTACAAGAGATGCAATACGATCTTTCCAAGATAGGTCCCAAGTGAATGAAACCCCAAGCTTATTCATGGATGATGCAGGATTGAGCTGGATATTATTAAAGATTAGTGGGTATTCCCATGGAATATTGTATTGGGCTGATAGGTGTAAAAACTGAGTTTTTGATGCATTAAAACCAACAAGATTATATTTACCCCAGTCAGAGATACGAGCCAAGTCAGACATTAGGTGTGCCAGAGCTTCATCCCTTGTCTGTTGAAGTAACTGTTGAGATGGACGTTGAGAGAACCGAATGGAAAGGCGAAGGTTGGAATCATGAGGGTACGAGTGGATGGGATTAGATGTACAGCTTAGGTCATTGATGAATAAAAGGAAGAGAGTCGGTGACACGACAGAGCCTTGAGGAACACCACTGTTGATAGATCTAGGAGAAGAACGATGGCCGTCTACAACAGAAGCTATAGAACGACCAGAAAGGAAGCTACTGTATAGATGAAGGCACAGATAGAAGGATAGAAACTGTACGAAGGCAGTTGGGAAATTAAAGATTTATGCCAGACTCGATCAAAAGCCTTTGAGATGTCAAGTGCAATGGCAAAGCTTTCGCCACAGTCCCGAAAGGAGGATGACCAGGAATCTGAAAGGTAAGCAAGAAGATCGCCAGTGGTGCGTCCCTGACGGAACCCATAATGATGATCAGAAAGAAGGTTGTGACAGGAAAGATGCTTTAAAACTTTTCTGTTATGAATTGACTCGAAAACTTTTGAGGCAGAGGATGTTAATGCAATTGGATGGTAATTAGAAGGTTGGGAAATGTCACCATTCTATGGGACTGGCTGATGAGAGGAAACTTCCAAGCAAGAAGGAAAGGTACAAGTTGACAGACAAAGGCGAAAGAGTTTACCTAGGCAGGGTGTAAGCACAGAAGCACAGTTCTTGAGGACAATGGGAGGAACTCCATCAGGCCCATATGCCTTGTTAGTATTGAGGCTAATTATGGCAGAAAATACATCAGCTGAAGAAATTTTAATGTCAGCCATGAGGAAGTCTGAGGGGAAAGTGATGGAGGAACAGCACCGGAATCGTCTAAGGTGGAATTGGAGGAGAAAGTCTGAGTGAAGAGATCTGCTTTATCAGTAGAAGAAATAGTTACAGAGCCACAAGAAGAGAAAAGCGGAGGGATGGAGGATAAGGTAAAGTTGGTAGAAGATTTTTAGCAAGGTGCCAGGAGAAGCAGGAAGAATTCGAGTTCGAGAGTTGAGAGCATTTAGTACAGGTGAAATTATTCTTAGCAGAGTGAAGAACAGACTTAGCATGATTCCGGGCAGAAACATAAACAAGATGTGATTCAGGGGTGGGTTGGCTCTGGTACCTTTTATAGGCTTTCTCCTTGTTCAGGACAGCATTAGAACAGGCGTGATTAAACAAAGGCTTTTTTGCACTAGTCAAAGCATATGAGAAAGGAATGTATGCTTCCATGCCCAAGAGAATAACCTCCGTAATGTGCAAAGCACACTCAGATGGCTCCCAGCCATGGAAGTAATAATCATTACAGGGAAAATAAAAGAAGTACTGCCTGAGGGCCTCCCAGTCTGCAGCTCCAAAGTGCCACGGTCGACGTTTCTTTGGGGGGAGGGGGTCCACAGTCTGCACCGAAGCGATAGAACAGGTCAAAGTAATAAGGTTGTGATCGCAGGAGGCCAACGGAGAGGAAAGATTAACAGTGTAAGCAGAAGGATTAGTTGGAAGGAAGAGGTCAAGTATGTTAGAGCTCTCTCCAAGGTGGTTAGGGATGTGGGTAGGGTGCTGTACAAGCTGCTCTAGGTCGTTAAGGATAGAAAAGATGTAGGCTTGCTCATCAGGTGGATGAGTGAAAGGAGAGGAGAGCCAAAGGTGGTGGTGAACATTGAAATATCCTAGAATGGAGATTTCAGAGAAAGGAGAAATGGATACTGCATGTTCCATCGTAGAAGTAAGATAGTCGAAGAATTTTTGATAGTAGAATTAGGAGACAAGCAAACAGTGCAGATATATTTCTTCAGAGAATGACAGGAAAGCCGAAGCCAGAGTGTAGAGAGTTCAGAAGAATCAAGTTCAGGAACATGAGTGCAAGATAAGTCGTTGCGTACATATACACAACAGCCTCCTTTGGCTTTGAAATGAGTATAAAGTAGGAGGCAACAGAAAAGAGTTTGGTGTCACTTGCCTTAGACAGCTGAGTCTCTGTCAGAAAGAGAAAGTGAGATTTAGAGGAGGAGAGGTGGTGTTCGACAGAAAGAAAGTTAGCGGAAAGGCTGTGAATGTTGCAGAAATGAAGAAGTGAGCCAGACAGTGGTCCCCTCCGGGGACTCCGAGGCCTGATATTTGTGTGCCATTTTTTCTTAATTTTGAAAAGGAAGTGTAGTGTGTACTGTGCACCTAAATTGGTGTTGACAGTCAGAGAAACTTGTATTGGAGAGCATGCTGGCCTACTCTCTGTATTACTGAAACACTGAAAATGTTTAGCAAAAGGGGATGGTCAGGAACTAGTCCTGAGGGCTGATGAAATGGGAGCTCCAGCTCTCCCTGTCATCAGCTTTCCATCCACCTTGGGAGTAATGCCCTGCTCGACTGGTGCTACAGTCTACTCCTACAAGTTGCCTTTGCATACTCGCCTCTGGAGTGTATGCCCCCATTGATCACTGTGGGGTGTGAGTTATACCCAGGCGCGTCCTCCCGAGAGTGGTTTGACAGGGTAATCTCAGAATACTTGTGTCTTCTTCTGGTACTTTGTTCCTTGCTCGTTTTTCTCCTTACAGACGCCCTTACTGCCTCCCCCCTTTCAGGGGGGGAGTTAGTCCTGACCGACCCTGGACTGTCTCACGGACGGACTGCCCTCAGACTGAACAGCCCTAGACACGCACCCCTCGTGACATCAATGTTAACAATGCCTCGTTTGTACAGATTCATGTGGTTGGTTCCACTCCCCTGTCCAGTCTCAATCCCTTCATCATCAAGAAGGTGACTAATGGGTGTGCCGGTGAAGTAGAACAGCTAAAAAAATCTTGCTTGTGGGGGACCTTCTCGTAAAGACCATAAACTCATGCCAGATGAAGGATTTGCTTAAACTGAGCAATTTCCATTATTACGATGTAGAGACCAAGATCCCACACTCCATGAATTCCTGCAGGGGTGTTGTCATTTACAGGGATCTCGTGATTATGGAGGAGAATGAAATCGAACAGGAACTCGCTCAGCAAAATGTTATAGACGCATGATTTATTGCTAGATTTTCGGAAGGCAGGAAGACAAAGATTGCAACCGTTATCTTAACTTTTGGAAAAGTATCTCTTCCACCTAATGTGAAAGTTGGGTACGAAATTGTTAATGGCAGAGCATACATCCCAAATCCCCGATATTGTGCAAAATGTCAGATCTACAGATGCCAGGAAAAGACTTGTCGGGCTTCCAACTTAATGTGTGGAAATTGCGCGGCTGTAGGTCACTCTGCTGACCACTGTATATCAGAGACTGAGTACTGCTTTCACTGCAAGGACGCTTACTCCACTTCCTCAAGTGTTTGTCCCGAATGGAAGGAGGAGAAGGAGGTCTGCACAGTGAAAACGGCAGAGGGCATTCCCTATTACAATCCTAAGAAGGTGAATGGGTTGCATGCAACTCCCAAGCCTAATGTTTCCTATGCATCAGTGGTTGTGTTCCGTCTCGTGATATGCACCGTGGAGACACAGACTACCCTTACTTTCCCTCCTCATGCCATGTGCCCTACCTCCCCCTCTCACCCTCATGTACACTCCACCCCTCTTACGGACATCCCTGTCGCTACTTCCTACTCTCAGGCTGCTGCTGCTCCTTTGCAGTCAGTGCAGCCAAAACTGAGGTCTGACAAGTCAGACAAGATTAATTTGACCACCACCACCAAACAGTCACGTCCTCATGTCCTTCCTGCTCCTGGTCCAGCAAGGAAGAGAAAGGGTAGCGCTTCCTCGGTGGAGTCTGGGAGACTTTATCATTGACAAAAATATGGAGGTTTCCACCAGCAAGCACCGGGAAAGGTCTCCTGGTAGCCACTCGCCTGGTCGCGAGGGGCATAAAAAAGACTAAGCACACTGGTCACCCTTGTAAATCTTAAACCGTCACATTCACTGTATTACAATGGAACTGTAGTACTCTTGGGAATATATTACACAATATAGCAATTTTGCTTTCTATACACAGGCCAGACGTTATTTGTTTACAGGAGACGTGCTTGGTGGATCACCCTGATGCTCCACAGTTCAAACATTACCATTTGTATAGAAGATATGAAGGTCACGGAGTTGCCATGTACACACACAAATCACACCCGCAAATGGAAGTGATTCTAAATTCTACTCTGGAAGCTGTCGCATGCAGAGTATAATTTAATAACACATATCTGTCTATTTGCTCTCTGTACTTTCCTCCACATGGCCCCATTGATAGTGATGCTTTCAATTCACTATTTGAACATCTTCCAGGGAACAAGTTAGTGCTGGGCAGTTTTAACACTCATCACTATCGGTGGGGCAGCTTAACCTGAGGCGTCCCATCGACGTATGGGCACGTCTACAACGTTTTGTCACAGCTAGTGCCATCGACATAGCAGTACGTCGCGCAATTGCAAGGTTCATAATTTGCACAATATTCAATTTTTGCGCGTGATTTTTGGTACGTATACACGGGACACCTTCCTCTAAAATATGCCATGCACGGACAATGCCTTACCCAGCATGACCTGCTCCCCCCCCCCGCACGCCATTGTCTCGGCAATTCACCTATTATTAGTGACGTGGTCAATAAAGACATTCAGGCCAGAGTGATTCCCCAATCGATGACAATGTGGAGGACAAAGTTTACATAGCATTAGAGGAAGAAACAGTCAGAAATGATGATCAGGTAATGTCACCAAAAAAAGGTTAGGTATGTTGATGTGTTAGTGAGTGAAACAATGCTCATAATGCCTATACTACTGTGTGAAAACCAATATACTCTCGTACTACATATAAATTCGTACCAAATAAATAAATACCATTTAGGAGTCGTGTGGAATAGTTATCCTCCCATAAAACTCATTTTCTTTGGAGCCAGCCTGACAGAAAACCCAGTAAGGTAAGGAGTACTGCTAGCTGTATCGAGTATTTTAAACCTCAGGTGAGCGATTTCTCTATGAATTTTTGATGTTTCTCACCAAAAGCGGAGGTTTGAGCCAAAAAAAAAAAATCCAAAATTGGTCGGGATTAGGGGGAGTCAGTGGTGGAAAATTGGTCGGGACGTGATGGGTTAAGGATCAATGGTCGTGGGGAGCAAGTAGCTGACCTAATACTACAGTCCAACCACTCTCTCCTGAACGATGGTAGAGCAACTCGTGTAGATGATCATCCTGGTAACTTTTCGGCTATTGACTTGTCTCTGGCCTTCCCGGTATACATCAAGATTTCTCGTGGAAGTTTTGTGACGACTCCTTGGGAAATGGTCATTTACCCATCTGTCTGTCTTATACACACAACACTGTTTCGGGCCCTCCACCTCCAAAATTTTACTATAAGAAAGCAGACTGGGGATCCTTCTCAAGAACCACCAGTTTAGATATATCTGGGGAGACCATAGATGTAAAGGTCGAAAATTTAACCAGTTCCATAATACATGCGGCTGAGTCTGCTGTTCCCAAGATTTCTCCAGTTCATGCGGAACATAAAGCACATTGACGGATGCTGGATTGCCAACAAGTATTAAGGAAACGCAATAGGAGATACAGGATTTTTGACAGTCAGCCTACGGAAGAAGATTTCTTTGCATACAAACAGGCATGGGTTGAGACAAGGAGAATAATAAGAGCCAATCGTGACTCCTGGCTTTTTTGTGTGTCCACGGTGAATCGTCCACTATTAAAATATTAAATAATAAATGCCCAAACATCCCTGTTACCACCTTTCAGGTGAACAACATATATGACGATCCCGTGGACGTTGCTAACATCCTCGCCAGGAGTTTTTCCTATGTAAGTAGCTCAGCCAATTATAAGAGTTGTTACTGAACCCTTGCTTACAGCATGATGTGGTAAATAATATCCATCTTTATGGTTAACGGGGAATTCTACCTCTTCTATAAATTTATTCTTCAGTTGATCTTCTATAATATCATCATATGTTGTTAGATGTTCTGGTTTGTCTCTCAACTTTCTTAGAAGAAAGCATAACTGAACCTTAGCTGCTTGGTAATTTGTTGATAACTCCGAATTGTTTAGTTTCCATGGTAATCCTACCCAATACTGTCCATCTTTGAATTCCAAAAACTGATCATGCAAATCCAAAGTTATTTTATCCTTAGGGGTTGGTTTTTCAGAGTGTTTTCCTACACCATCTAGGTCCCACAATTTGTGTACAGGTTCGATTTTTTCATCCAGCAAGTCATTTATCTGAGTAGGTTCTACTTCTGCACCTATTCTAGCAATGATCAGTGACTGTGTGGGATTAACAAAGACTGAGTCTACCAATTTGGCCTCTCCTCTGCCTTGCTTCGGAAAAGTCAACTGACCCATAATAAGACTACCTCTTGGACGCTTGAACAACTACACATTATTGTCGTTAAAAGTCCTATGTAGGAATCTTCCACAGTCGTCTGACACAATGATAATTTTATGAGACCCACTATATCAGATTTCACATTCTGTTAGCCAACCTTATCCATGAGCTCTGTAAATTATCAGAGTTTTCCTTCAGTCCTTATACAGTGTATATATATATATATATATATATATATATATATATATATATATATATATATATATATATATATATATATATATATATATATATATATATATATATAAAATATACTTGTTTCCATCTTATGCCGCTGTTATATCTGTTATATGACATTTATATCTGCCAAGTTCTATCAAAGGTCTAAATAAATCAAAGGATTGTGCTTTCTTAGTAATGAAGGCCCTGTAATGGCTAGATTTACTGTGCCGATAATAGGTAACTATAATTTCTCCAGAATAACTGCAGAAGTGAAGGTTTCTGTGCACCCGTATCAAATAGAGAACATGCTGATATGCTTCCATTTTCTATCATTACCTTCGCATCTGCTATTGGAACTGCAGCTGGCATTGTTATTGGTATTTATTCGTACTTTTACAACCGTCATATTGAGACTTGCACATTTAGGAACCTCATACTTGATCATCCTTGGACACAATGCACTATGATCATCACTTTGACACTTGAAACAAAGATTTAATTTACTTTTACAGTCCATGGCTGTATGTCCTGAATTCATGTAAATAATACATCATCTCAATTCCTTCAGCCTCACCATTCTAAAGATATAATCAGGATAACTCTGACAAGATACAGTGGAATGTTGTTCACTACAAAACACACAAACCTTGCTGTCCTTTACCATGGAAGTTTTTACCTCTTATTTTCATCAGCTTGTCCATTCCTTGTCTTTAATACTTTCTCCTTAGATTTTAAAGAAAGAAGAAAAGTGCCAAACTCTTATTAATTTACAAGCTTAACCGTCCCTGACTTAGCTTTCACAGCCAGTCGGTTAGTGGTTCCTTTCTTTAATTCAGCTTTCTGTTTACCTTCAGCAGATTTTACTGTCCCTTGCAAATGTTTACAGAGTTGCTTTAAGCCCTCCTAAGTCTCCTTACAGGAGAATTGATCCTTTTGGTACCTACCCTACAAGGTATCCTTAGTTCTAGGTAGCAGCTTTAACGATACAATTCTAGGAAGCACCCAATCTGCTGCTTTTACAACTTCATAAGTACCTAAAGCTTTTAAATTACAACTCATTGCAATCCGAAAGTTTTGCAAGGAATCAAAATCATTATAGTCTTCAGTAACTGGGTAATGACCTGCTCCCTATTTTAATAATTCTGTTTAATGATAGTCAAAGCCGCCTCATAACTATTTTCTTCAACAGGTAATTCCCTTGTCAACTTGTAAGGCATGCCCTTGACCTATCGTAACAGATAGGAGAGTTTACTTACATTGGAAAGGTCTGTTTAAATTGATCCCAGAAGGATCGCCAATTTTGCTCCCTATCAAACTCTGGGAGCGTAATTTCTAGTACTGCAGTTTTACTCTGCAGTTCCACAACTCAAGTTTCTGCAGTGGTATTAGCTAATTTTGCCTCAAACAGCTTTGCGATTGTTATAATTATTTTCTTCTTAGTTACTTTCATATTTGTAGTCTCTGATTCCAACAGATCTTTATTATCTTCTTTCACTGTTGCTGCTTCTAAATTACTGTAGTTTTCTACATACTTATTCCATCTGTCATTTAATATGTTCAAAAGACTACATAATTCCTCCCCTGACAGAGGTATTTCCTCTAATGCTTTCTTACAATCATTTATATCTCTCGTTACCCATCCTGACTTACCCCTTGTCAAGGAAATAGACATTTTGGTTGTTTTCTTATTTACACCTCAGATTCTATATTTGCACTTAAAATTTTGATGATTGTGAGCAAGGGTTTTTCCTTTTGACCTATTCACCTGGGTTGTTAAACAGCTTGGGTTATATCTTTGTTCCCACAATCTTATATCTAAAATAACTAAATAGCCCTGAGCTCAGAAGCAGTTGGTATTTTAATATACCTTAGCATTGGCCCACCCATAGCTTATACAATGTAGAAGTTTTCACTTTTTTGTTCTATACAGTTTGTAAATTTCGCCAGAAGCGCCTCTGTGAACTTGTAACTCCATTGTATACCGTCGGCCTTTAGGGTTGCCTGGAAGGGTCTAGCATTAAAGTGGATAAAGTCCCTTCCTTTACATATTCTCTCCAACTTCTTATTTACGTCCCTGCGACCTAATTTATATGTGCTGAAACAAACTGGTGCACCATATGGCAGGTTTCTAGCTCATCGAGAGTTATGGTTACCGAGGATTTACATGAACCTTCAATTGCTCCTACCACGGCCCAAATATTTTCAACAGTTTCATTCACTTCCACCTTTTCATAAATGTCACTCCTCCCAGGAAAATGATAGTACGATCGTGCTCCCACAAACCCGACCTTGAACTCGTTTAACGCCTCAGCACACATCTGTTTCCGCACTTGGGGCACCAAAATGTTAAAAATTTCTTGTGCTCTTTTCTGACGAGTGTTTGTCTAACATCACCAAATGTTAAATTTAAATAATAGGAGTCTCTTAGAAAAATTACTATATAATTAATAGTCTAACTCATCCATAATTATCGCCTTATATCCCAGCTACTTCCCCTGATTTGGCCAAATCATAAAGGTTACTTAGCTAGTTTGAGCCGGAATAACACATGACGACTGGCTTGAGGTCTCAGTTGGTTTGCCTGGGCCCTTCCAAGCGTCCTTGGAGCAACTATTTACAACGTGCAACTTGAACAAGCTTTAGGCACAGAATGAAAAATGGCGAGTCTTTCTCCCCTCATAGGATTCAGAGATGATAAATATTATTTCATTACTATCTGTCTATCTATTGCCAGACTCCTTAATCCCGTAAGGAGTGGCCACAAACAAATCGCCTCCACGTCGCCCTGTCCCCCGTCGTTTCACTGCCCTACTCCCAGCTTACACCCCCCTTACTCATGTACCTCTCCACTCCATCCCTCCATCTCATCCTTGGCCTCCCCCTCCCTCTCCCCCCCTCCACCTCACTCACATACACTCTCCTCGTCAGTCTCTCACTCTCCATCCACTTCACATGGCCAAACTACCTCAATGTGTTTCTCCTAACGCTTCCTATCACATCCACATCCACACCACAATGCTCCTTCACATCCTTATTTGTCAGTCTGTTTCTCCATGTACACAGGCTCCTGTCAAATATGAGTAACTCATTTACTTACAGTTTATTTATTTAATTACAGTTACCTAAATACAGTAAATTACTTCATGAAATTTTCAAGGAAAATCCAATTTAACAAGTTAATCTTAGTTATAGATAAGACTAAAGCCAAATATTAACTTTATCTATGTCAAGATATGTTAGACTTTCCTCCGTTTTCCCGTCAGGATACCACTTCATCCTACCACGCAGGCACAGTCAAGACAATGGAAACTTCCTAAGTATTAACACGTATTTACAATACAGTTGTCCACAAAGGTTAAACACAGTAGCATATTATTTATAAGTAATAAAAGTTATTAACGAGAACTAGAGCTAAATCTTCGGGTTTAAAATCGCTCGAAATAGTAATAAACGCTCTCAGGGATTTTCTTCTGCTTTCAACAGGGACAACTGTTTAAGAAAGGAAAGGAACACAAATACCGCTAACACAAGATACTCGCTCTGGGGGAAAATATTTTCCACAGAGTGACTTTTTTCTTGTCGTGTTAATCATATTTCAGTGGTATTAAACCGGATATTGGTGCTCACCTGGTTAGATTTTCATATATATTCTTGTCTGTCAGTATAACATAGTAAATACGCATTCCTAACAAAATCACAGGCACCATCAGAGACAACCTATAATTTAGCAAAATGTAACAAGTGAAAAATTGGAAAGCTTATTCCATACGTGGCAGAAGCTAAACAAATACTCTTTAGGGTTTGGTTAAAGTATCTGCCATTAAGTTGTGCTTAGATTACTACCTCATATAGCTTGTTTTTACCTGCATCGAAAATTAAATGGGTCAGCTTGAACAAGAAGGCCTACTCAAAATAAAGACAAGAAAGGGCACAGTAACTAGCGACGGGAGGTACTGCATCTGGTTGTGAACTCCGTACTCTGTTTAAATGTCGTTTGATTTATTTCAGCTGGTTCTGAGGCTTGGTAAGCAAGATTTACAACAGACAAAAATCTGAAAAGGGTCTGTTTGATGAAAGGAATGGTGAAAAGAGTTTTCTTTATTCTAATTACACTGCTCTCTTACATGGAAACAATGGATACTTTTTTTCATTTGGAAAATTACTGCCATCAGAAAATGAGAAAAACTGGTGTACAAAATATAATGAATCCATGGAAATTATTTGGAGAGTATTTGGGACCCGTGCCATCTCATGAAGGCGTCTGTCACAAGCACCATACATGTACTGTAGATCAATTGTTTAAACCAGGGACAAGTTAAGTAGTGCAAGGATAAAAGATACAGTTGAAAATGCTAAAAAGTCTTGTGGTTATGTGTCTCTAACTTGAACTCCTTCACAGATGATTCACTGGTACAATAATCAGGTTGATGATACTGTCCATCCAGCAGTACAGGATATAGCAGCTGTTCATAGTACAACACAGTCTTCGCTACTAGTTTCAGCAGCGGTTCCTCATGGCTCCTCCCAGCCTGCACTGCAAGATCCAGTGGCTGTACCTCAAAGTGCACGTACTGTACATCACAGCCAACATTGCAAGACACTGGTACACATCTTTCTGAGACCCGATTACGTGGAGTATGTTGGTTGTGCTCTGTATACCTGCCAACAAACGCCAACAAATGCTTAGTGTCAGAAATTACCTGTTAGTTGAAATTTAATTAATTAGCCTATAACTCCTATGAGTTTATGAGTCTTAAAACTGCATACTTAGAAATTAAGCAGACAAGAGAAATGAAAATACTTGAAACAAAGCAGGAAGATGAAATTGTGAAATTGCAAAGTGAAATAACAATAGTTTATGAAGGGTTATGTCCTAGCATACACATTCCTTGCCCTCCCACTCCCCCACCCTCCCGTTCTTCATAGACCTATTTTCCCACTAGCCATCCACACCCTCTGCCCACCCAATTACTATGTCCACTCACCCATCCATTCCCAATGGACTTATTTGCCATCAACCATCCCACCCACCCTTAACACCTAACCACCCATGCACCGGCCCACACATTCCCCATGGACCTACTTGCCCACTACCTATCTACCTTTTCCACCCCACACTCACACACCCTGCCCCTGTCCAACCATTCATCCTCTCACCCTCCTCCCCCTTCCGACACAAACCGTACTCCCCCCAAGCACACCCTGCCCACTGACCTCCCCCCAACACAAATATCCTGCCCTCCCACACACCCTTTCACTCACCCACCCACTCACTCTGCCCCCCACCACGCTCACACTCTGCCCATCCATCCATCTGTTCACCATGTAACTATATGCCCACTACCCACTCACCAACCCTCTCACCCACTCCCACTCGTCTTCGTTCCTCCACCTTGCTCTGCCACGCACACTCGCCTAACAAGTCCTGATCGCCCATCTCGTTCACCGACCCATCCCACTCATCAATCTCGTTCACTTGCCCACCCCACCCACCCACCGACCCTGCCCATTTGCCCACCCCTCCCACCCACCCGCCGACCCTGACCACTTGCCCACCAACCTACCCTGTCGACCCTCTTCACTCAATCACCCTCCCACCCATCCTGCCCACCCACTAGCCAACCCACGTTGCCCCACCCTACCCCCTTACACACACCCAACCCTGCCGGCCCACCAGGCCTCTCACCCACCAGACCCGTTGTATAATATTGATATGATTGTAGGAGAAAGTTAAAAACTGCCCCGCCACACACCCAACCCGGCCTGCTAACTCATCTGCCTACACAACCCCCTAGTTTTTTTAATATAGTGATATGACTAGGAAAAAGTGAAAAAACTCTGTTGTAACTGACCCCCAAACTTCACTATGTTGATTTCTTTAGTGACTTGATTTGTTCTAATTTTGGCTGTCAGAGGCACCACTTTAGCAACTTTAAGCCGCAAAAAAATCAGGTGTGCAGTTTCTTTATGTGCATCCAGAGAAAACATGGAAACTGCATACCCAGCCCTGCGGTATCTATGCCGATTTTGTTGAAACCCATAAGCTCACTTTCCTCTATTTCTATCATATTTTATTTCTGGGAGAGGACTGATCCTCCCCCTCCCCAAGAGTCACTGGGGTAGTCACGCTCACTAAATATCACATTACAGTTGAACTTCCATTGTATAACATGTACGAGTAACAAAGCAACATCTACCCTCTTTTCATTATTTCTGAAAATTCTTAATTAGATGAGGGGTCTGATCCCCTAAAAATTATGGCTGGAAATTATACTGTATACAGTGGAAGACGTTCTGAGCAAGGAGACGAACTCACCTGGGAAGTTTAACTTAATATTTTCCCTACTTCTTATAGTTTTTATTTTGGGGGAGGGAGTTGATCCCCCCAAGAATCACTGAAGGGGTCAAGCTTCCCAAATATCACATTACGGATGAGGGTCCATTGCATAACATGTATAGCCCATCTACTCTGTCCAGTCTAATTATCTCAGTAAGCCACGACCCCTTTCCCCAGCTCCTAAGTTACCATACGGCGGCTAGGCTGTAGGCTATCACTTACCTCCCGACCACGGAGCTGCAATTATCTCATAATACCATTCATTGTGCGATATAAGAATGTTTTAATACCTGTAGATCTGGAGTCATTTGTGCTACATAATTTTCCTGTACACCACTATACTCGTGAATGTTTTGCTATGGAAATTAATTTCCAAAACGTAAGGAGAGGCTGCAGGAATAAAATTAGGGCAAAAATAAGTTGAAGAATGGTTGAAAAATGTTAATACCATATTTTACGTATCACTGCTTTTTAAAGCAACTATCGAATCAATTTAAGAATAAAGTAAGAAGTCTCAGAGAAAAAATTATCTTAATTACCATAGTCACTTCAATTCTTATGAAGAGTATGGGAGAGCTGAGGTAGAAAATTTCTTATGCAAAATGTAGCGAGCGCATGGACTTGGATCTTTGGGTGATGTGCCCTACCACCTCTCTCTCCCTTTACCTCTGTGTACCGCAGTCCCCCACCCCCACCCCCTCCTCTCTCTCTCTCTCTCTCTCTCTCTCTCTCTCTCTCTCTCTCTCTCTCTCTCTCTCTCGTAATGTACAGTGGTGTTCAGGTGGCTGAAGCTGAGTTGCGTTGAGCCAGTGAGACATACAAGTCGATGCGTTCGCAAATCTTTGCTTAAAAAATTCTCTACCTCAGCTCTGCCATTATTTATCATAAAACTTGAAGTGACCATGGTAATTTCTCACAAATTAGACTCATTCCAATATATATATATATATATTGGTGTATAACTAGTAGAATATAAGTGAAAGGTATAAGTGTAGCTTGGCCTATGTGACTGAAATTGTAGTGTCAGCTGCTAAGCTTGAATATTGCTGAGATAAAGTCTGCAGATCTGAGGAGAGAGAGGGGGAAGTCAGTTCAGTTCATTTCGGAGGCAAGGCTCGAATGGAGCGCATCTGTAATCTCCTAGACGAGAAATAAACCCATTAAACCATACTGGCCTTTGGATTTGACTTTCAAGATGTGAGGGAGGTTTATCCGCCATGGCAACTCCTGTTCCTGATTGCAGCTTGAGGCATTCAGCACTCCCCATACACCAAGAAGGGTAAACGTTTGAACTTTTCTTGACCAGGTTCATCAGCAACCAACTTACCATCCGGTGAACAGTGATGGGAACACCAGGGTTGAAGGATAAGTGCAGAGCTACTGCCTGTTTGCCACGGGTCTTGATTCGTGCCCGACAGATGCACTGCTGGTTCAAAGTCATCACTGAAGGATTTTTGCCATAATCAGATGCTGCAGCAGCCAAGATGTGGACAGTGATGCAGTTGCTGGTGTTCATGTGGTCTACAGCATTAGACAACTGTTCTGTGATGATAAGTGCACGAGATTGGGATTGTCATCGCTTGGGTGAGAATGTGATAGCTGATGTGGATGGTCCGGGAACAGGTTCTTTGTCTTCTTTGCTTTCTTCAGAGTCCTCCAGCTCAACAGAAGCATCCACCATTTCTTCCTGCTGCTGCTCTCGATGTTCCTGAACGTGAGAATTCTCCTCTCTCTCATGCTTCTTTCCTTCAGCATTGGACAGCTTCCAGTCGATACCGAACATGATGCCTTGACAGCCTTTCTCCCACTGAGCCTTCAGAAATGCCGTCCTCTTCGTTCTTTAGCTGCTTCATGGCATCCGTGTGTGCCAAGTCGCAGAGATTCTTCAGCTTCAGTTTAAAGTCAGCTTGCTTTCCTTCCTCCATTTCTGTCTTCCTATTCTTCCCCTTGCCCAGGGAATGCCATTCCCCACACAGATTTTATGCTTTTGGGATCCTGTGCTTGCTTTGTGTCACTGGAATATTGGTACAATACCAGAAGCCACTGACCGCAGAGTCTGCGATCATTGCAGTATCCAATAGAATCAATTTTTCCTTCTGCTAGATGGAACAACTGCCAGAGGACCTCACCGTTAGATGGCAACTTACCATCAATGAGCTGAGTGAGGGACTGTCCAGCCAACCAGATCTCTGTCTTGTTCCTGCTTTCCTTCCCTTCCTTACGTTTGTCTTAGTCGTCATCCTCCTTGAAAGAAGGTTGTTCACCAGCCATAGCCATTACATTCAAACCTCGAGATTGATTCACAACCTGGAAAGACTATGTTATTTACTGTCGTAACGCACAAAACAACCGTTTGCTAAGCCAGTAAAAGGGAAAATGATGCATTACTGAAGGCCCAGCTCCCTCCCCACTACCCTATTCTCACCAGCCCAGGCGCCACCACATCTCTCTCCCCCGCCCCGTCTCCTTTCCGTCCTTCCCACTGTGACTGCTCCCTCTTGCAGATCAATGAGAGGTTCCCACGAATATGGTCCCATTCTCCTGTATAGTGAGGAACGTCAGGGCCGCTTGGGCACTACTATTCTTTGAGCAATGTACACAAATTTTTTTTTTTTTCTTACATCAATGGCACAACACTAGGGAGTGGCCCGTGAAGATTTCC
Organism: Coenobita brevimanus; assembly: GCF_032717465.1. Lineage (NCBI taxonomy): Eukaryota > Metazoa > Arthropoda > Malacostraca > Decapoda > Coenobitidae > Coenobita > Coenobita brevimanus. The sequence continues at coordinate 11,111,434 of NC_136974.1, read as the reverse complement.
CATATTCAACCTTCACTATATAGATAAGGATCGACTTAATATCTGTCTGTCTGTCTGTCTGTCTGTCTGTCTCTGTTATATATATCACTAGCAGGGGTACCCAGCATTCCCCCTCACCCTCCTTATTTATCTTCCTCCTGTCCCTTCCTCCATCTCTCTCTCTCTCTCTCTCTCTCTCTCTCTCTCTCTCTCTCTCTCTCTCTCTCTCTCTCTCTTTCCCTCCTTATTTATCTGACTCATACTACTTTGCCCCCCTACCTCAAATCATCGGTCTTTTGGCCTTAAAACCTTTCTTGGTTCATAAGACCAAAAAGACGAACACTCCAATCCTATTTGTTCTAGTTCAGTCTTTCTACTCCAAAAGGACCATGAACCTCTCATGGTTTTGAAGAGAGATTATAAGAGGTCCAGGAACTTTCTATTTCAGCTTTCACAGACTAACGCACAGTGTTTCTGTATTTGTGCGTACTTATTCACTATCACCGGTGACTTAAAATGACCTCCGACTCGTGACCTCAAATGACCTGAGTCAACCTCACATAAACTTCACATAGCCTATGTCCGAACTGGAGGTCATGAGAGCCTCCATGACAAATATTGGGCTGCAGGAGTACCCGGCGTTGCCCGGACCAAAAAGGCAAACACTCAACCAGTGGCCTCAAATGACTCAGATCTGAATTTTGACCACCACTAAAACCTTCCTTGGGTCATAAGGATTCCAATTATGTAGGTTAAGGCCAGTTTAAATGAAAATTGAGGGAGTAGTTCGTGACCAAACAGACAGACAGGCAGAAAGTGCCCTTTTTATAGTAAATTATCATCATCATCAGCCAGTACAAGTCCACTGCTAAACAAAGGCCTTCCCCAACCTTTTTTCACAAATTCCTTGACTGTGCCAATCTTTGCCACATTTTCCCTGCAAATTTCTCTATCTCCTTTTCTCCATCTCCTGTCTGGCCTTTTTCTGCTACACTTACAATCTCTTGGTGTCCAGTCGGTCAGCCTCTTGCCTCATCGGTTATCCCTAATTCTTGTTACATGGCTTGCCCACCTCCATTTCTGTTTTTTTTTTTTTTTTTTTTTATAACGTCTATAATGTCTTTGGGTTTAGTCTGCTCTCTCGCCCAAGTATTTTTTTTTTTTTTTTTCGTGTTCTTAGAGATATTCCCAACATTAACATTTTCATTGCTGTCTGAGAATGAATTAGTTTTTTTTCCATCGATTTGTCAGTTTCCAGGTCTCACAACCGTACGTCATAGCTGGAATTATACATTCGTTGTATACTTTTCATTTCATACATATTGACAGGTTACTTTCCATACTGTCTGTATGTTTACCGAAACTTTCCATCCAATTGCCATGCGTCTACTTATTTCGCTATCATTGTCTTTTGTTAATTTTAGCATTTGCCCCAAGTAACTGTACTCTACTTCTTCAAGAATTTTTTCGCTTATTCTGGTGACGTCCTTTGGTGTAAGTGGATTAAACATTATTTTAGTTATATTGCGGCTCATCTTTAGCCCTACTTTGAGACTTTCTCAGTTTAGGTATTTTTCATTTCTCGCAATGTCTCTGCTATTTCTGAGACTAGGACAATGTCATTTGCAAATCTTACATGGTTTAGCTTTTCTCCATCTGTGTTTCCTCATTTGTTTTCCCAGTCTACCTTTCTGAAAATACTTTCTAGGCTTGCTGTAAATACTCGTAATTGTGGTGAAATTGTATCTCCCTGAATCACGCCCTTCTCAATCTTATTATTTTTTTTTTTTTTTTAGAGTCTTTGTGCAATTTAGCTGTAGTAGTTCCTTTTTTTACATAAGTTTTCGACCAGTTTCTCAATGTTCTCATTTACCTCTTGATCTCGCAATGAATTTGTAATTGCTGTGTGCTACATATATTGATGAGGAAATTAAATAGAAAGTGTAAAAGAAGAGACACCTGGAAACGAAAAATAATGATTAGTACATAGGACAATAATAATATCAAACCCTTCTTTGTCAGCTATTATAATAAGCTAAGCTTGAAACTCTCAGTGGAAGGGGAAGTAAGTATAATACATACTAGGTAGCTTATTCCATTCATTCACAACTCCATTGTCAATCCAGTTTTTACCTGCCTCATCACAATAAACGGAATTTAACTAATCTGAAGCCATTAGTTAGAAGTCTGCCATGTAACGCAGTTTAGTACCTCACTAATATCCCCCTTATTTATACCTTTGGTTTATTTAAACATCTAAATTATATTTCCCCTCACTCTATGTCTTTCAAATGAGTGTAAATTTAGTTTTTTCAACCTGTTTTCATATGAAAGGTTCCAAGTATCTTGTACTATTTAGGTCATTCTCCCTAAGAATTTTATATTCATTCTATAGTACGAACGTCAAAACTGCACGACATAGTCTAAATGTGATCTTGTTAATGCTAGATAAAGTTACAGTATTATTTTGGGATGCCTTATTGCTCACGCTTCGCCAAGTAAATCCAAGGACCTTATTTGCTTTACGTTTTGGATTAATACACTCTTGCTTTTTTTTAGGCCTTTGCTAACCATGACACCTAGATCTATCTCTGAGTATTATTTATTGATTTCTTTATTCCCGAAGTTGTATCTAGTATCTACGATAGCTTTGCCCAGATTAAACACGTTACATTATTTGACATTAAATTCCAATTGTCACTCCTTAGACCATAATGAGAAACTTTTGAAGGTTAACACAGTCGTTAATGGTACAGCACATCCTACTTTTGTGTCATTGGCAAATTTGCCAATACTGCTGGCGCTTCTAAAGTCCAGATTATTTATACAAATAGTAAGGGACTGAGTACTGATCCCAGAGGTATACTGCTAATTACTAATCCCCAATGGCTTAGTGTAGTTTATCAAAACTGTTTGCTTTTGTCCCTTCGACCTGAATTCTATCCGTTATAAGAAATCGCCGTCTACACTGTGTACTCGAACCTTCGTAACTCCCTTTCGTGTGGAACCATATCAAAAGTCACACAAAAGTGCAAATAAATTGGCCTTCTACCACCTCATAGATTTCTGAGAAAAATGAAAGTTTGTGAAGCAGGATTGTCCTTGCATAAATCCGTGTTGAGTTTCATTTAATAGATTAAATTTTTCTTAGTGCTTTCTAATTTTATTTGCTAAAACTGACTAGCATTTCTCCGACCGTTGATGTTAGTCTTATTGGACGATAATTCGACGCACCTGATTTATCACTCATCTTAAAAACTAGCACTTTCTTCAATATCATCCAGACCTCTGGGACTTTTCCTAAGTTTAAAGAATAATTGAAATAACATTGTAAGCGACTGACATAAATGCTCATTGGTCTCCTTTATAATTTTTGCATATAGGTATATGTCTTCCATACCGGGGCATTTTTGAGGTTTTAGCATAATAATGTATTTCAAAACATTTTCCTTACTAATAATTATATACTAAGATTATTGTCCAGTTAATCATCGTAAATAACAGCTGCTTGGGGGATTAGGTCTAGAATTTCCTTGGCAAATATTGATACAAAATAATTTTCCGGGGTTGATGTTACCTGACTCATATCAAAGAGGTCCTATCTTATACTTAATTTTCGTATGGAACACCTGAGAAAACCCTTCAGGCTTTCTTGCGATTCATAAGCAATCATAATTTCATAACCTTGCCATACTTTCCTTGCCTCCCTTTTTTACTTCCCTAGTTACAATCGAGTAACAGTTACGTAAGTGTTCTTCAATTATTACTATTCTAAATATATATTTTCTTTGACCTACGATATATTTCACACTGTCGTTTAACCACCTCAGTTCCAGCATTATTTGTTCTAAACACCTCTGAAAGGTAAAGTCTATTCTGGCCTCTATGTATTATTTTTACTAATTCATCGTATTTCTCACTGACCGAAAGGCTATTTGGTACCTGTCCTGAATTCAACTATGGCCTGACATACATTCCCACCCGTTTCCTGTCCTACAACTATGACCTGAACTTCCCCAGTGACAGCATTCTTTCTAAAATAACTAGGCCATCCATGGAGTATGGATCTGAAATCAGCTTTTAATATTTCGAAATTCCTCAGACTTAAGAAAAAGGAACAGTAAACTGTTTTTTCACTAGTACGGTCATTCCAACTAAATTTGAACTTAATTTCTTCATGATCACTTTTTCCAAGTCCTCTGCCAACACTTACTTCACTAATGAAGTTTTCTTTTTAAGCTAAAACCAAATCTAGCACATTATTACTGCTAGTGGGCTTCCTTAGATACTGATAGAAGAATGATCCCGGACTACTTCTAGAACTTCCTCTAACCTGCATCTCCTGTCAGATTCTTCCAGTCAGTTATTGGCAGGTTAAAATATCCTACAATAATTACTGATCTGGACTGTACTGCTTTCCTAATCACCTCCCTTGGTATTTGCTATCTTTTCTATTTAATACTGGACATCAGTAAATAGCTCCTATGACTATTTTCTCCTTACTCATATTAATTTCAACCCGAACACACTCTGTATCCCTGTTGACTCTAATATTTATTTTATTGTAGCAGGTTAACGAATATTTAATGTAAATAGCTTCCTTACCTCATTTTCTTTCCAAACGGTTAGACCGAAAAATATTGTTCTCAGGAATTAGCTATTCCCACCAATAATTCACGATCTCTATATTCTTCAACGTTTCACTTAAAACAACAATATATGTTTTCTCCATACTAATTATACTCCTCAGTTCATTATGATGGATTGTATTCTTCACAGTGGAAAAATTACATCCACGTGCTGACGTTGTAACTATTGTGAAGATACAATAGTTTTGGCCCAACTTGGACACTTAAGATTCAGTGGGTTTCAGAGAGCTCAGGTCAGGTCGAGACTATTATATCTACACAAGATATAATATATCTTGTTTAGATATGATTGTCTCAAACTGAAGTTTTATATTCTATAATTTCAATACATGGGTAGGGTATAACTCCTCCATTTAAGCAATTCATGGCACTGTGAAATCAAGACAAACTTAGACTTGACATTGTTAGAAGTGAATGTTCTGTTACCAGCAAACTCTCAACATAGTCTAAAAAAAAAAAAAAAAATAGTGCCCAAGACCAATAAATTACTTCAGTGATGTACTTCAACTCTTACCCTCGTCCATACGACGAAGTGCATTTCTTGGTAGTCTTTCTACTTCCATTCGATTTTCTTCACCCAAGCTAAGATCCCTACTTGTAAGGAAAATAATAGAACTTTAACCTAGCTTTTCCAGGTAAAAAAGTCTGTCAGAAATGTGAATAAAAAGGCCTGCTGAAAGCAAGACTAAAATAAGCAAGAAAGACCTTCCAAAAAGTTCAATAACTATGCTTACAGTTGGTCTCAGGCAGATTATCTAACTCTGCCCTGTAACCCTGATGGCTGACCGATTGTTCTCAAAATCGAATTAACTCATCCTTGCCTGACATTAATCTCTCTCCTACTTTTGACCCATCGGATCGGTACTGAGTTGCCCTTACCTTATGACCTTTACCTGTAAACTGTTGTTCTCAATATCGAATCTCTTCATCCTTGCCTGACCTTTCACCCTTCCGCCCAGTGTGTTCAAATTGAATAAAAACTGTTTGAGTAATAGAGTTAAATCTTTGACCGTGCCCTATGCCCTTGAAAGATTTATGTTTCTCAGAAGCTAATAACTTCATCCTTACCTCACTCTGAGCCCTTCCTTCAAGTCTGGTTACGAGCTAGCGAGTGATGTTTATTCTCATTTAAGTATGGATTTGAGCGGCCCGGCTAGACCCCAGCCGACCGTCACGTTATGCAGAAGCTAATAACTTTCCTCCCCTGTTAAGTAGAGTTGAAATTATTTATCCATGTGATACATTCATTCAACAGATTCTGTTGACAACTAACGGCTCACCCATAAAGGCGTAGGAACCTCTTGGAATCTCGAGTTTTCCAAGGGAGTGTTTGGCTCTAATCTTTGGACACCTTAGTTTCGAAATCAAGTTAAAAAAAAGATTTTTCGTTATAACACTTTCTTTTTTGGCATCAGATCTAGCAATTTAATATCGGAGATTCCGCCTTAATTTTACATAAACGTTTTTGCTATGTTTTGATAGTGAAATCGCCAATGAAAAATATTCCATTTCTGACTTTAATTATTTCATAATAAGTTTTTATACTTATATTAGAGGGAAATTGTGATAACATCGAGCTCGCTCGTTCGTCACGCGCTCATAAAACGCTCTCTAGTGGTTTATATCGGCATAAAACTGTTTAAGTTGACCTTCCGATGTGACCATAAGATATCGCAAACCGTATGTCACAGCCAGCGTGTGACTGTTGGATATGTAGATTCATTTTCATGCATCAATGTTTCATTAGTTCTCGAGTCGGTATTAAAGTTAAGTTCATTTTCCCAGTAGAAGGTGAGGAGGGATTTCACCAGCTTAGAGTCGGCAGTCACCTGGCAGCCCTGCCCTTGCTCGGACTAACCACCACCGCCACGAGTGTCTAGTGCAGCTGTATACCGTTCCGTGTGATTCTACTTTGGAATCGAGTGCAATTGAATTTATTTGAGAAATTGTTGCAGTGCTGTGAATCAGTGATGATTTCAATTTATTTAGTAAGTTAATGGCTGCGGTCAGTGAGGAACAGAAAGGTTACGGTCGGTGGCGGGAAGGTGTGTGGTGGTCCGAGCCTGGGCCGTGCTCCAGTGACTCCAGACTCAATCATTCCTTCATTATTAACTTTAACTTAACGTTAATATACAAATTCATTTGATATTCTTGTAATCTGCATTTAAGACGCTGTTTCTGCTTAAGTATACTGACTTGTAATAAGAATAACGAACTTTGAGGTTATTAATTGTCTGAGGTACCTTTAACAATGGCAGAGGTGAAGTGCTTGTTTGAAGTTACCCGACATTAAAGACAAGTAATTTATTTGTTTGTAAATATTGTGAATATTTGTTTTGAATATATAGATATGAAAACTTTACTTTGTTTGATGATACCTGTGTTTGCCTGGTCAGTAAGGATTTAGTGTGCAATGATGCAAAGAACCTTATAAAACTCTATTGATAATATTTCTGGGGAGCATATTGATGCTCGGTTAAGAGTTTTATGACACCGTACCTGCGCTATAAACAGTACATATCACCTCCGTTTTACTGCGATGATTTTTCATTTAGCATTATTCTCACTACTGCCAAGTGCCAAAGAGACACTTTGTAACGGCTAGGTTAGGCACAATCCCCCCCCTTCTCTCTCTCTCTCTCTCTCTCTCTCTCTCTCATAATTTGTCCTTAATTCTCTTTCTCCCCCTCCTCCTCGCACTTTGTTATTTATCATCCGTTAAAGAATATAACTTTCTGACAACCTTTCCTCTCCTTCCCCAATTCTTAATCCTGCCTCTCCTTTCATTTTTATTTTTCCTTCTCCTAACACCCCCCTCCCCTCCCTCTCTTTATGGCGAGCTCATCCTATCTTTTCTTTTTCCTTCACTCTTCCCTTTTGTCGTTAATACTTTCTTCCCTGTCTTTCCCTTGTTTATTTTTTCCTTTTACATTAATTGCTCCCTCTTTTCTGATTTTTAAAATTGCTCTACACCATCTCATTCCACTCGCCTCTTCTTTCTTCATACCGCATTCTTTCTCTTTCCTATCTTCTTCTCCCATCTCTCTCCCGTTCTGTTTTTCTTTTCGTCCTTTTTAGCTTTCATTTTCTCTCCATTTTCAATTTTTCTCCGTCTCTTTATTATCTCATCCGTCATGATACACCTTACTTCACCTACTGTCTTTCCTTTCTTTTATGTTTTCTCTCCTTCGTTTCCTCTACATTTTCCTTTCCTTTCCTTCTACAGTTGACTTATTTCCCATTTATCTTCTGATTTTTTCTCCGTCGTTGTAGGTCTCATTTCTTATCTCTTCAACCCCTTTCCCATGCCTTTACTTTTCTCTGTATTTCTCCTGTTGTTTTATATTTCTCTTTTCCCCAGTTTATTTCAGTCTCTCTGCCCTTCTATTACCTGGCCTCATATCCCTCCCCCCATACCAGGGCCCTTCTCTTTCCTTCCTCTCTGCCAAGTTTTTCATCCATTTTGTATCCATTTCACCCTCTCATTGCTTCATTTCTTTTATTACTAACACCATCCCCTTCCTATTGTTTCTTCATTCCCTCTGCCATCACCATTCTTTTTTCTTCTCTTCTTACTATCCAGTCTCACGTTCCTTCTTTCCTCTTCTCACCCTCTCATTTCCCTACTTTCAGTCTCTGTACTATCACATTCCCCTTGCCACTCCTCCCCTATTCCCATGGCTTCCCATTCTCTCTTTATTTACTTTTTAACCTGTTTCTCATCGCCTTTTACATCAGTTTCCCAATCACTCTTTTTATTTCCATTTTATCTTGTTTTTCATCTCTCTCTCTCTCTCTCTCTCTCTCTCTCTCTCTCTCTCTCTCTCAGCCTTAATGCACCTCGCGCCCAGCCTCGCTCCACTCTTATGCACTTTTGCGATGTTTGTGCTGGTGTGTAGATGGAGAAAATTGAATTAACATTTATTTCCCGGCTCTAGCGAGAAGCGCGCGCGCGCGCACACACACACACACACACACACACACACACACACACACACACACACACACACACACACACACACACACACACACGTAAGCGTAGATGTGGACGCATACATGTCTATCCTTGCAGTAAACCTGCTTTAAGACACCAGCGTGCACTCCGTTGCTTTTACCTTAATATACACACACATACACAGGTGTTTCCAGACGTTATTTGGATCAAAGCGTGCACTTACTTACGCTCACTTACTCTCTTTCGTACTCACACACACACACACACCTCGTCCTTTCATCCTTCTTTTGTCTGTCTTCATTTTTGCTCAATCATTTTTCTTCAGCCTCTGCTTTGCTTATTTCCGTGTATTTTCATCATATTGTTTTTTTTCTCTCCTCACCTCTTTAGTTCTGAATGTAACTGTCCTTCGTTATGCAGAATAAGTTCTCTGTTTTCTTCATGATTTTTTTTTTTTTTTTGTAAATCCCCCACCCGAAAGTATAACATTTTGTAGATCAGAAAACAATATAATCAAAATATAATAAATATTAGAAACAGTACGTACTATTGTCGTGGTCATAAAACATTGAAGGTAAAAAGTAAATATTAGCACTTCTAATTGCTCACTTACGTTCATTATTTCTTACAATTAAGTGACTTTGTTTAGCTGAGAAGACTGGGCTGACAGTTGGTAAAGGAAGAGCAAAAGTACTAAATGCGGATAATTCAGGGCCCTTCGGTTTTGCCGTTGGTGTGGGAAAGTGATTTTGTGTGGCATGGTCTGACAGAGTCGTACAGTGTGGTCGGCGTGGCTATAAGTCAATAAAGCGTACGGGAGTGAAGCACCTTGCATCCGAAGATAGTGAGAGACAACCGGACAGAGCCGCTCCTAGATATGCTGCCGCCTATTCTTCTTACCTAATGCTACATGCTATGTGTAGGCTACAGATATACCCTTACCTTGTGTTGAAAGACACAGCTTTATCCACGCAGTAAGCTAAGAATTTGCTGCTGCTGTATTTATAGCTATTAACCATTTTGTGGTTGATAGAAGCCTAGTACGTCAGTTGGCACTAGACGAGTTTATTCAGCTGCGGGTGAGTCACAGGAACATATCAGTATTAAGTATATGATTACTTGCTAGCCTTTTTAGTATTATGATTTTTTTTTTTTTTTTTTCGTAGTGCCGGAGCACCATCAGGAACAACTCTCTGTCTGTCTCTCGTTAAAGTTTTCGAATCCGAGGTGCTTCACTTCCATAGACTTCAGCGAATTACCTCGGCTACTCCACACCTCACCACGCCCCACTGCACTATAAAAAATACCCTCAAACATCATGTCACGCTATACCAAAGGCATGAACCGAAGGGATCTGAAGCTCCCGAATCAAGTGGTTTTGCATAGTCGTGGCCATAAATAATCACCAATCCTCCTGTACCCCGTGCCTCAGACTGGCTCGTTTATGCGCGGCAAGTCACACTGGAGTAAGAGAGGCTGAGAGGGAGGGGTCAGAGAGAGAAGGGAAAGTGGGTGGAGGGACGAGAGATGGTGCTGGGGTGGAGTGAGGGAGCGGAGGGAGAGTAGGTAGGGGAGAGAGAATGAAATGCGAAGTTGTGGCCACATAATTTGTATTTTCTTTCATTCAGGGCATCATATAAAGGAGTTACTATTCGGTAGATAAAGCTGCATTACACCTCGTGTAGCGGCGTCAGATAAGCTTTAGATAGGTGGTGATATTAAAGACTGGCTCGTGAGAGAAATACACTGACGTGACAGATCAAACATTAGTGCGGAGCCAGATATTTGTGTTTATCCATGTACTTTGACTTCAGACGCAGAATGGAATCTGGATGGCTTTGGCATCCTGTAAGAAACTTCCTCTACCCTTACAAGTAATTAATAATTGGAACTAAATATTATATGCAACCTTTGACATGGCTGTGTCCACAGTAAATATGATCACCTTCGCGGTATACACTCCCTCTATACAGTCACCATCATGTCAATTCAATATTTATGTAATGACATCTCTATATGAAAAAACTATTTACAATAATTCTGCATAAAAGGTAAATAAATTTAATTGTACTAATGGGTGGATATGATAACGGTATCTCTCATAATCTGTTAAGAGGGCAAATGAAACCAAATCCTATCCAAACTCCCAAAATATATCTATGTCAGTGTTCACCGACACTGGTCGAGCCAAAGCAACCAGGAAAGCCTTGGTAAGTAGTCCAGTGGCCACTTGCCTTAAAAACCTCATGCAGGCTTCGCGGCACCGAGGAAACAGTGTTGATGATGGCTTGCTGGTTTCGTCTGAACAGCTCCCACTCGTCCTTGGCGTGCTGGAGGAGACGGGCCCGTGTCCTCTCGTTCTCTCGCGTCCACGCGTTGATGATCTGGGCCCACACAATCTCAATTGCTCTGCGCTAATATTTGATTTGTCACGTTAGCATGCTTCTCTCACGAGCCAATCCTTGATATCACCACCTATTTAAAGCTTATCTGACGCCTCTATACAAGGTGTAATGCAGCTTTATCTACCGAATAGTAACTCCTTTATATGATGACCTGAATGAAAGAAAATAGATCATGTGGCCACAACTTCGCATTTCATTCTCTCTCCGCTATCTACCCTCCCTCTCCTCCCTCACTTCACTCATACACCATCCTCGTCCCCCCACCCACCTTCCCTTCTCTTTCCGGCCCCTCTCTCTCAGCCCCTCTAAAACCAGTGTGACTTGCCGCGCATAAAGGAGCCAGCCTGAGGCACAGGGTACAGGAGGATAGGTGATTATTTATGGCCACGACTGTACTTGATTCTTGCTGCATATAGACAAGTTTGATCAGTCAAGAGCAGACCCCCTGATTAGAAAAGATACGAAAAAAATGCATCTGTTTTACAGCAGTCATTAAAACAATTCCTTACAAAAATATGAGTTTTTGATAATGTTGGTGAGCAGCATACTAGTATGGTAACTTGTATCGAAGACCTACAGCTTGGTTTTACATTAACTACTACAGATTATACGGCGCATACTGTTTTACTGATATTAACCCCATCAGTTCGATAGTATCTTCTATATTTTTGCTATCACCTACTGATAGTATTCAGCTCTGTAGAGGTTCCCGTAGTGAAGTTAAAAACAATCTTCAGCAAGTCTTACATTTCGACATCTTTACCATTTCATGTATGTTTCCACCAGGCTATTTTGTGCAATTCATGAGAAAAGTCCTGCAGAGAAAGGCTATCACTGAGTAACATGTGATTCATTGATTTTGTGAAGTTATCGATTGGGTTTCGTGCGATTTTTGGAAGATTTACTTAATGACTTTTTTTTTGGGGGGAGGGGGGAGAACTAGCTTAGTTTGTTTCACAGGTTTTGTTTGGGAAGGCAGTCTTTGTCACTTACAAGCTTTATTTAACTACGAGGTCCATTCTTTACGCCCATGAATCCCGATGACTTCCGTTTTGGTTCACTCTTGCGGCTACCAGAATATTTTATTCAACCCGGGAGATATAAAGAATACAGTACACTGAAATAAAGTCCCCCGGGGGAGATTAAACGTGGCCACAAGTCTCGATCAGTAATAATCACCCATCTTTGTCTTCTCTCTTTTGCTACCGACCTGCACTCTGTTATCCGGCAAGTCTCAGTGAGGTAGGAGGGGGAAAGTGGAGGAAGTAACGGGCACGGAGAATGAGGGCTGTTGAGCATAAAAGGAAAGAGTTGGGGCGAGGAACACTGAGCAGAAGTATTGTAGAGGCAATGAGGAGGTATGCGATGTAAAGTGGAGGTTGTGATTGTGTTCACACTTCGTTAAGGATGAAGTGTCAGTTAGAATTGGATTTTTAATCCTGCATTACGTAATGAATTACAGTGGTAAGATATCTGGGGATTTGTTCAATGTTGAGAAACATGGAATAGATTTGCAGAGAAACGTTTAGTTTCAGTCTCAGAACCAGACACTCAACGGTATTTAGTTTTATAGTGAAACATTAGTTGGTGAAAGTATTTCTAATTAACCTTGGCATCCAAGTCAGGTAATTAATACCCATAAAATGTGATTATTTCCTAAATCTCATTGCATAGGAGCGTCCCTGAGTATTAGAAGGTACAAGCGAGTGTTGCAAAATAGGGTCTTTCAATCCTATCTCGTCCATCCTTTTCCACTATGTCTTAATTTGCACAAGGATGGTGTGGTAAGTGTATTATCCAGGCCATATAGTTATTTGTCTGCTTTCTGATACTCTATATTGCGAGAGATGGCCTTAAAACAATAACCTCCATGCTTTCCTTTTCCTACAATGCAACGATCTCTTCTGTCACGGCATTCCATCATTGTTTATCTATCTGTATATACCTAGGCTGTCGCCCCAAAAGAAAGGGTGGTTCATAGTTTATAAATTCCATTAAACTGTCTTTCACTTTGGTTCTCGATCTGCCAGTTATACCAAATATTAATTGGTATTAATACACATTATTTTCTAGAAACAGAGAAAAAATTTCTAATAATATATATATATCTACAGTATATATATCTACAGTATATATATATATATTCATCATTCATTCATTGCCAGACACCATGTATCCCAAACGGGGTGGCCGAGGGCTTAGAGTTAATTGTTTTCATCATCCTTTGTATAATTCTAACGTACAGTATGCTGCATGTTTGATCACGATTCGCCTCGTGGCTTCCATAGTGACCAGGCTTGCGTGTTCTACCTCACTCCCCCCTTCACCCCCTTATAGTAGAGTAAGTCGTTCTATCTGTTGTTCAGAGCAGGAGTGTCAACTCTTCGTCCTCTGTGCCCTCATTTGCGTGTCCTTCTTGCAAGTTGAATCGAGCTCTGCCGGCCCCTATATAATGAGCTCAGTCTCTGCATTAGGGCCACTTAGATCTATTCATCATTTTGTTCACATCTCTGTCCTCCCCTGTATAGTGTATTATTATTTTTGTGAGTGCTCAGGAAGTCTCCAGCCATCTAGCTGCTGTATAATTTGAGTATAAGTGTTGTTACCATTTTTCTTGTACTGTGTGGCCTGAAGCGTTAATTCGTAGGCCTGGTAAGGTTTTTGTGATTCATGTAGAGTTTTTGATGTCAGCCAATATTAATAATATTTTGTATCTGTAATAATATATCTTGCTTTAACTGAGCATTATCCGGTTTTCTCATTTATCAGGGCTGACTTAGATAAATTTGCTCTTGCTAAATTCATGTTAATAGAGGCTATTGCAGTTAACCATAGATGTAACCTGTTTTGCCATTACATTATCCTTATGAGTCCTGAATGTTTAGTTGTTAGTTTGAGCATTAAACTTTAACTTGTAATTTTACCTAAGTCTTTTGTTTTGAACCTGGAACTTTGCGGGACAGTAGTGATTTTAGTATTCTCACTTGAAGTGTTCATTATCTCTCTCTGTTCCGGAACATAAATTTGGCGACCTCTTATCAGGATATTCAGGATATTATCATAAGGATATTGCTTGACATTTTGTGACTGTGATTAATTCATGATGTCCACTATTACTACTCTTGATGAAGCCAAAGATTTTTTGTCAAATGTGCAAACAGTGTGTGATGTAGAAAACAGAACAAAGAATGAACTTAAGCTTGTTGCTCAACAATTGGGAATTGCTGTTCGCTCTCATCAGTCTAAAGATCAAATTGTTGACATGATTAATAAAAGCTTGTTTAATGTAACTCCTCCAGATGAGCAAATGCAGATTGAAATAGCTAAGTTTCAGCTATCCCTGCAGGAGGCTCGTGCTAAGGAGGCTGAGTTTCAGGCTCGTATTCAGGAGGCACAGGCACAAATTGAAATTCAGGCAGACCATGAGTATGAGTATCGTATGAAACAAAGTGGAACTGGATCATCTAGCTCTGATGATTTTGATGTGGCTAAAAATGTTAAACTTGTCCCTCCTTTTGATGAATCTGATTTAACAAAGTATTTTCAGTTGTTTGAGAGGGTAGCTACAGGTTTTAATTGGCCCAAAAAGTATTGGCCAGTACTCCTACAGAGTGTTCTCACGGTAAAGCTCAAGTAACTTATGCATCTGTTAGAGTAGTGGTTAAATTCTAAGAATGTAAATTTTGATTTTGATAAATTTAAGCAGATGATTTTGCTGGAGGACTTCAAAAGGTGTATTAATAAAGATGTAAGCCAATATCTTGATGAGAAAAGAATAGATAATTTGTCTGATGCTGCAGTTTTAGCTGATGAATATGTTCTCACTCACAAGAGATATTCTAAAGAAAAAAGGAAAGCTGAGAGTAAGTACATTGCCTCTACTTAGAGCACAGGTAACAGGAAAGAGAATAAAGATGATGTTTCTCAGGAAGTAAATACCAGCTCCACCTCTAGATTTCAGAAAAGTAAATGTACTTATTGTAGTAAGCTTGGTCATACTACGGAGAAATGTTTCAGGAGACAGCGTGATGTGAACAAAAAGGAGTCTTTAAATATTCAGTCAATTGGTCTAGTGTCCACCATTGAGAGTTCCCAGAATTCTTTAACCGAGTTAACTGAACCTGCTTTGAGGGGTAAATTAAATTCTCATGATGAAGCTCCTCTTTTGAGCAGTAACGTGGGTGACACTCTCAAGAGTTCATGTGCTAATTTCCTCTCTGATGGTTTTGTCAGTCCTCTGGACAATAATGACAGGAAATCAGTTAAAATATATCGTGATACAAGTGCTTGCCAATCCCTTATGCTGTCCAGTGTTCTAGGCTCTAATGTTAATTCCTCTGATGAAACTGAAATCTTACAAGGTGTAGGGAATAATTACTTTTCTGTCCCTCTGTGCAGAGTGAATTTAGAGTCTGGTTTTGTTAATGGTTCCGTTATTGTTGGGTTGGTTGAGACACTCCCAATGTCAGGTGTAACTTTCTTACTTGGAAATGATATTGGTGGAATTCAAGTGTGTCCAGCTCCTCAGTTGTCTAGTGAACCAGTGACTGCGACCCAGGATTGTCATGTCCCTGATGTGTTCTCTGCATGTGCTGTCACTAGGGCTAAGTCTAAGGTTACTGGTGACTTAGAGGATAATGATGATGATGATGTTATCCTAGCTGAAACTTTTCTTGCTAATTTGGACCACTCTCCAGATGAGGCAGTACCCCGTAGTGTTGATAATTTGTCTCGTCAAGAGTTGGTTGAGTTGCAGGTTGCTGACCCTGAGTTGAAAGGTCTAGCTAACTCTGCTTGCAGTGAGGAAGAGTCAGCTGGTGCTTCTACTTGTTATTATATAAAGTCAGGAGTACTTATGAGAAAGTGGAGACCCCCAACAGCATCAGCCGACTGTGAATGGGAGGTTGTACATCAAGTTGTCATCCCTCATGTTTGTAGGCAGGATATCATTAGAGTGGCTCATGATTCCAGTTTGGCAGGACACCTTGGAGTGAGGAAGACTGTGGCACTCATTTTGAAACACTTCTACTGGCCAGGTATCTTCAGAGATGTTTCCTGGTATTGTAAGTCTTGTCACACCTGTCAAGTTGTGGGGCATTGTAATCAGAACGAAAAGGTTGCACCTCTAGTTCCCATTCCTCCTTTTGAGGCGCCATTCACCCGTGTGTTGGTGGATATTGTGGGCCCTCTTCCTAAGACTTCTTCAGGATTTTCTTATGTGTTGACCCTGATTGATATGGCTACTCGTTATCCTGAAGCCATTCCACTTAGAAATATCTCAGCAAAGAACGTGGTTAAGGAAATGCTAGGGTTCTTCACCAAGTTTGGTCTGCCCAAGGAGGTACAGTCAGACCGGGGAAGTAATTTCATGCCAAATGTTTTCAAGCAGTCTCTGAGAGAGTTGGGCATCACCCAGATCACGTCTTCAGCTTACCATCTCCATACCCAAGGAGCGTTGGAGAGATATCATCAAACACTCAAATCGATGCTCAAGAAATACTGTTTGGAACATCAGAATATTGGGATAAAGGTCTTCCATTCGTTGTATTTGCCGCAAGAGAATCTCCAAATGAATCACTGGGCTTCTCACCTTTTGAACTACTGTTTGGCCATGAAGTAAGAGGACCCCTTAAGCTACTCAAGGAATGCTGGCTGTCGGAGGAAGATGACGTCAACCTGCTGGAGTATGTGATGAAGGTCAAAGAACGGCTGTCCACTGCTTTACAGCTGGCGAGAGAGAATTTAGGCGCTGCTCAGGACAAGATGAAGACTTGGTATGATAAGAAGTCCAGGTTACGCCACTTTCAGCCAGGAGATCAGGTTTTGATTCTGCTACCGGTGCATGGGCAACCTCTTCAAGCCAAGTTTAGTGGTTCTTATTTCGTGGAGAAGAAACTCAGTGATGTCAACTATGTCATCGCCACACCAGATCGTAGAAAGAACAAGCAACTTTGTCACATCAACATGCTAAAGTTATATCACAGGCGGGACAAAAATAACCCAGTCTGCACTGTAGCTGTTCCACCCGAGTCTGCAAGTGTAGTTCTCCCATGCAGTATGAGCCTGAGTGATAGTTTGGGGAAGAATCCTGATATCATGAATGATCTCCAGACTAAGCTTTCCCATCTAGCTCCCGAGGAAAGGCAGGAGTTTTCGGCATTACTGCAGGAGTACCCGCAAGTGTTCCGTGACATTCCAGGAAGAACCACTGTGTTGATGCATGATGTCGATGTTGGAGACCCAAAGCCGATTAAACTGCCTCTTTACCGTGTGAACCCAGTGAAAGTTCCTCTCATCCAGAAGGAGCTTGGCTACCTGTTGGATCACAAGATGATTGAGCCCTGTCAGAGCGAGTGGAGTTCTCCTGTCACTTTAGTCCCTTAGCCAGGTGGGTCACAGTGGCTTTCCATCGACTACAGACGTGTTAATCAGATAACCAAAACAGACACTTACCCTCTCCCTCGCGTGGAAGATTGCATAGACAAGATCGGAAAGGCTAGGTACATAAGTAAGTTTGATTTGTTAAAAGGACACCGGCAAGTACCTATGACTGAACGTGCTATGGAGATCTCATGTTTTGTAACACTAGGAAAGACTTTTGCATGTTCTGTAATGCCATATGGTATGAAGAATGCACCAGCCACTTTTCAGAAGCTCATGAATGTTGTAACAGAGGGTTTGCAGGGTGTGTTGTTTATATTGATGATGTATTAATCTTCAGTGACAACTGGAAAGATCACCTATGCCATGTCAGTAAATTTCTTGAGCGTTTGGTTCAGGCTAATCTTGTAGCTAATTTATCAAAGTGTGAGTTTGATCAAGCTAAAGTTCAGTACCTTGGGTACGTAATTGGTGATGGACACGTTGCACCACCAGGAGCTAATGTTCAGGTTATAAGTGATCTTCCCAGACCTAAAAGTAGGAAAGAGCTACAAAGATTTTTGGGAATGGTAGGTTATTACAGGAGATTTGTTCTTAACCCGCCCCGTCCCGGCCACTTTTCGACCACTGGTACCCCCCAATCCCGGGCAATTTTCGACCTTTTTTTTTTTTTTGCTAAAACTTTCGCTTTTGGTGAGAAACATCTAAAATTCATAGAGAAATTGCTCACCTGAGGTTTAAAATACTCATTACAGGTAGGAGAGCCTCCTTACCTTACTGGGTTTTCTATCAGGCTGGCACCAAAGAAAACGAGTTCTATGAGAGGATAACTATTTCACACCACTCATAAACGTTATTTATTTATTTACTGTTACGAATTTATATGTAGTACAAGAGTATATTGGTTTTCAAGCAGTAATATAGGCATTATAAGCATTGGTTCACTCACTAATACCTGACCTTTTTTTGCCACATTACCTGATCATCATTTCTAACTGTTTCTTCCTCTAATGCTATGTAAAGTTTGTCCTCCACATTGTCATTGATTGGGGAATCACTCTGGCCCTGAATTTCGTACCGTGGCATGACATGGCTATACTGGCCAGGTCACTGAACAGGTGAATTGCTGAGAAAAGGGCATGCAGGGGGGGGGAGGAGGTCATGCTGGGTAAGGCATTGTCTCTGCCTGGCATCTTGTTGAGGAAGGTGTCCCGTGTATAAGTACCAAAAATGACTTGCGAAAATTGAAAATTGTGGAAATTATGAACCTTGCAATTGCAGGACGTTGAAGTACGTCCTCGGGATTAGCTGTGACAAAACGTGAGGACGTGGAAGTACGTCCTCGGGACGGCGCGGGTTAACTTTTCAATTCTTGTATCACCACTTACAGATCTACTGAAAAAGAGAGTTAAATTTGTCTGGATTGATAACTGTGAATCCTCTTTCAGTAAACTTAAAGCTATCCTATTAAGTCAGCCAGTGCTCGCTACTCCAAATTTTGCTAAGCCTTTTAAGATGGCTGTTGATGCAAGTGATACAGGAGCTGGGGCTGTTTTGCTGCAAGAGGATGATCAGCGTATTGAACACCCTGTATCTTATTACAGTAAGAAGTTCACTCCACCTCAAAAGAACTACTCCACTATTGAGAAAGAGCTTTTGGCCTTGATTTTGGGTTTTACAGCATTTTTCATTTTATTTGTGTTCTGGTTTTGACCCCATAGTCATTTATACTGATCATAACCCACTGAAATTCCATAATAAGTTTAAAGATAACAATCAGAGATTGACAAGATGGAGTCTACTTCTTCAGGAGTATTCATTAGACATACAACATGTCAAGGGGAAAGAAAATGTTATTGCAGATTGCTTATCTAGACTTTAGACAGATTGTTTTAGAGTAATAAGATATTTCCTTTGTAAATTTCTTTTTCTTTGTGGGGAAATGTTACATAGCCTATGATTTCATCATCCTTTGTATAATTCTAACGTACAGTATGCTGCATGTTTGATCACGATTCGCCTCGTGGCTTCCATTGTGACCAGGCTTGCATGTTCAAACTCACTCCCCCCTTCTCCCCCTTATAGTAGAGTAAGTCGTTCTTTCTGTTGTTCAGAGCAGGAGTGTCAACTCTTCGTCCTCTGTGCCCTCATTTGCCCGTCCTTCTTGCAAGTTGAATCAAGCTCTGCCGGCCCCTATATAATGAGCTCAGTCTCTGCATTAGGGCCACTTAGATCTACTCCTCATTTTGTTCACATCTCTGTCCTCCCCTGTATAGTGTATTATTATTTTTGTGAGTGCTCAGGAAGTCTCCAGCCATCTAGCTGCTGTATAATTTGAGTATAAGTGTTGTTACCATTTTTCTTGTACTGTGTTTCCTGAGGCGTTAATTCGTAGGCCTGGTAAGGTTTTTGTGATTCATGTAGAATTTTTGATGTCACCCAATATTAATAATATTTTGTATCTGTAATAATGTATCTTGCTTTAACTGGGCATTATCCGGTTTTCTCATTTATCAGGGCTGACTTAGATAAATTTGCTCTTGCTAAATTCATGTTAATAGAGGCTATTGCAGTCAACCATATATGTAACCTGTTTTGCCATTACATTATCCTTATGAGTCCTGAATGTTTAGTTGTTAGTTTGAGCATTAAATTTTAACTTGTAATTTTACCTAAGTCCTTTGTTTTGAACCTGGAACTTTGCGGGACAGTAGTGACTTTAGTATTCTCACTTGAAGTGTTCATTATCTCTCTCTGTTCCGTAACAATATATATATATATATATATATATATATATATATATATATATATATATATATATATATACCGGTATATATATATGAAGTGCTACCCACAAGTTCCAATAATTTGAATATTGTAGGAAAATAAGTTACCTTATCTCCTACTTCTCACTGTGGCCTTCGAAGTAGTCCCCTTGCGTATGTACACAGTGGTCCTAGCGTTTTTTCCACGAGTCCAAGCATACCTGGAAGGCTTCAGACGTGATGGTCTTAAACATCTCTTGCGATTCTGTCTGCATCTCCTTACTTGAGTCAAATCGACGCCCTTTCAGTCTTAACTTCAGCTTGGGAAACAGGAAAAAGGCGCAGGAGGCAAGGTCAGGCGAAAAGGGTGGGTGGGGAATGACTACCGTGCTAGTGGAAGCCAGGGACTCCCAGACAACAACTGAAGTGTGGGCGGGGGCATTGTCATGATGCAGAACCCAGTCCTTTTTCTTCCAATTTTCTGGACATTTGCGGTGGATGTTCTCCCGCAGACGCTGCTAAACTTCACAGTAAAAATTTCCGCTAACAGATTGACCAGTTGGGATGAGTTCCTTGTAAACAATCCCTTGGATATCGAAGATGATCAACATCGACTTGACATTGTTGCAAACTTGACGAGCTTTTTTTGGCCTTGGTGAATTGGGAGACTTCCATTTCAATGACTGCTGCCTTGTCTTCGGGTCATAACCATAAACCTACGATTCTCACCATGACCTTGAAGATGAAGGTGACATCATCCCTGACCTGATTCTTGAGCTCCCTGCAAACTGCAATGCGATGTGCCTTCTGCTCGTCACCCAGCAGTCTTGGCACAAATTTAGTAGTGATGCCACTCATGCCCAACGCGTCTGACAAAATGCGTTGCACGCTCCCATACAACAGTCTAACAATATCACAAACATCATGGATAGTTTGTCTATGATCTGCAAGGATAGCCTGATGAACGTTTCCAACGTTTTCTGGTGCTGTTGCTGTTGACGGTCGTCCAGAACGGTCATCATGTTCGACAGACGTTCGTCCTTCATTTAACCACTTGTACCAGAAAAAAGTTCTGCTTTGGGACATGACATTGCCACTAAAGGCTTGCTGAAACAACCAGTGAGTTTCTGTAGCCGTCTTATCGATCTTGAAACAGAACTTGATGCAGGTTCTTTGTTCCGTGAGGTCCACCATTGCAAAACCGCCAAATCACCTACACACCACGTTACAATAGTAAGCGTAGTTCAACAACACATCCGCACACAGACCCGGTAGGGGCCACACTGATGCACAAGAGATGCTGCAAAATGCAAACGACTGGTTCCCTCTGATCATATTACTGGAACTTTGGGGTAGCACCTGATATATATATATATATATATATATATATATATATATATATATATATATATATATATTACACAAGCGTACATATGTGGAAAAGGAAGCCAGGGCCTCTAGACAGAAGCCAGGTACCATTACCACTACACCCCTGTGTGGTAAAAACCAAGCCACCTGGATTTTAAGTCCGTTATGGGAGGATGTTTTTCAATTCGAACCCATATGACAATGAGCAAAGTGTAGCACCAGTGGAGGAAGGTGGTTGGAAAGGTGATGACAGGCAAAGCTGGAGCTCCCTTTTTATTAGCGCTCATGAGCAGCTCCTGACCATCCCCCTTTGCTGAACTTTTTTCGATGTTTCACTAACACAGAGAGTAGGCCACCATGCTCTCCAGTACAAGTTCCTCCAGCTGTCAAAACCAAACTACCTGTAATTAACCCGCCCCATCCCGACATTTTCTGAGCAGTGGTACGCCCCAGTCCCGACATTTTTGGACCTTTTTTGGGGGGCTCAAACATTCGCTTTTGGTGAGAAACATCGAAAATTCATAGAGAAATCTCTCACCTGAGGTTTAAAATACTCGATTTAGGTATGAGTACTTCCTTACCTGACTGGGTTTTCTAACAGGCTGGCACCGAAGAAAACAAGTTCTATGGGAGGGTAACTATTTTATCCACTCATAAACAGTATCTATTTATTTACTTGGTACGAATTTATATGTAGTACAAGAGTATATTGGCTTTCAAACAGTAATATAGGCATTATAAGCATTGTTTCACTCTCTAACTCATCACCATTCATGACCTTTTTTTCCCCACATTACCTGATTATCATTTCTGACTGTTTCTTCCTCTAATGCTATGTAAACTTTGTCCTCCACATTGTCATCGACTGGGAAATCACTCTGGCCCTGAATGTCTTTATTGGCCAGGTCACTGGTAACAGGTGAATTGCCGAGACAATGGCGTGCAGGGGGGGGGAGAGGTTATGTAGTGTAAGGCATTGTCCCTGCTTGGCATCTTGTAGAGGAATAGAGGAAGGTGTCCCGTGTATACATGCCAAAAATCACTCACGAAATCACTCACAAAAATTGAAAATTGTGCAAATTAGGGACCTTGCAATGTTGCCGTGTTAATTCACGTCGCCGGGACATGAGTGCACATCATGTGCAGACGTTAATTCACGTCACCGGGACGGCGCGGGTT
This sequence comes from Coenobita brevimanus, assembly GCF_032717465.1. NCBI lineage: Eukaryota > Metazoa > Arthropoda > Malacostraca > Decapoda > Coenobitidae > Coenobita > Coenobita brevimanus. Next base: position 11,088,753 of record NC_136974.1, on the reverse strand, counting down.
AAACACTTCATTTCCTATCAAAAATTTTACAATAATGGCGTACCTTCACCAAGCCTCGGCGTTCCTAGATGGGGGGACCATCAATGCCCCCAGCATCCCGGTTATGACCCAACGAGATGCTTGGAACCACTGTCTCTCTCACTTCTTCATTTCTGCAACATTCCTGGCCTTTTCTTTAACATTCTCTTGGTTGAACACCACCTCCCCTCCTCTAAACCTCGGCTTCTCTTCCCCACTGAGACTCAACTGTCTGAGGCGAGTGATAGTAGACCCTTCTCCGTATTGTCCTACTTTCTCAATATTAATTTCAAATTCAAATGTGGCTGTTGTGTATATGTACTCAACATCATATCTTCCTCTCGTGTTCCTGAACTTGAATCTTCAGAATACTCTACTCTCTGGCTTTGGCTATCCTGTCATTCTCTGACTATCATACTTCTAAGATGGAAAATATCCTACCAATCTCCCCTTTCTCTGAGATCTCCATGTCACGAGTTGGTGCGATTATTTGAATAAACTCGTGACATTAACTTTGGTGGGAAACCGCGAATTCTAGTGGAATCCCAGTATTTATCGCTCAGTTTAACTCGTGGCATCCCGTCGACGTTCTTTAACGTCCACACGTTTTGTCACTGCCAATCCCGTCGATGTACATAAACGTGAAAAAATTGCAAGGTTCCTAATTTGCACAATTTTCAGTTTCTGCGAGTGATATTTGGTACTTATACACGTGACACCTTCCTCTACAAGATGCCAGGCAGGGACAATGCCTTACCCAGCATGACCTTCTCCCCCCCCCTGCATGCCATTGTCTCAGCAATTCACCTGTTATCAGTGACCTGGCCAGTAAAGCCACGTCATGCCACGGTACGAAATTCAGGGCCAGAGTGATTCCCCCATCAATGACAATGTGGAAGACAAACTTTACATAGCATTAGAGGAAGAAACAGTCAGAAATGATGATCAGGTAATGTGGCAAAAAAAGTCAGGTATGGTGATGAGTTAGTGAGTGAAACAATGCTTATAATGCCTATATTACTGCTTGAAAACCAATATACTCTCATACTACATATAAATTCATACCAAGTAAATAAATAAATACCGTTTATGACTTGTGTGAAATAGTTATCCTCCCATAGAACTCATTTTCTTTGGTGCCAGCCTGTTAGAAAACCCAGTAAGGTAAGGAGGTACCCCTACCTGTATCGAGTATTTTAAACCTCAGGTGAGCGATTTCTCTATGAATTTTCGATGTTTCTCACCATAAGCGGAGGTTTGAACCAAAAAAATTTTTTTCCAAAAATGGTCAGGATTGGGGGGAGTCAGTGGTGGAAAAGTGATCGGGCTGGGGCGGGTTAACTGCCACGTATTCACCCGATCGGGAGTGTTTTTCAGGACATTTTTCACTATTTCATAAGTGATTGTCCTTGTGAGCAATGTTAGCACCTTCGCTAAGTGAATTGCGGGTGTGTAACGCTCACACTCGTTGGCCATTAGCAAGTGTGGCCACAACACTCGCCTCTCTCCCACAATTTGAATCCGTCAAGATTTGAGCGCCATGGAAGCAGGAAGTGTGTGTGGCAGCATCCTTCCTCAGCAACGATGCCCAGTCATCCGCTTTGTCCACTTTTCTGACCAGTATTTCTTTTCGTTTTTTCCTAGGTTTAAGAGTTAGCTTTTGAGTGAGTGAGTGAGTGTGATCTCCTTATTTTGAATTCATTTTGAAAGGTAACGTAAATTTTTTTCTTTGTAATCAATAAATTTAACAGTTCTTTTTATTGAGCTTACTGTAATGTAAACTCGTGTTTTATTTCTCCATAAGCTTTTTCTAGTTGGAGCTCCTAGTTTGCATAAACGCTTTGTATTATTCACAACTGGTACTTAGGCCAGTCCATTTTATTAACTTAAATCCGTTGTACCATCTAGGAGTTAACTGCACCAGCAAGAAATTGTTTATCATTAATAGCATTAGTTATTGATTGTCAGGGGTGGAGTCACTTTCTCCAGAGGCCAAGAGTACTAATAAACAGCACGTGTGATTAATTAGTCTCTGCTGTGTACTGTTGAGAAAGTTTACAAATTCTCGTCCTTAGAGAATCTGCGAAATAAGCCGCATAAAGTAATCATTGCTTGATTTTCACAAGTAAATTCTTTGTCCCTGTTCTCAAGTATTATTGAATATTATTCTTTAACCTGCCCCATCCCGACGTTTTTGGACTTTTTTTTTTTTTGGCTCAAACATCCGCTTTTGGTGAGAAACATCGAAAATTCATAGAGAAATCGCTCACCTGAGGTTTAAAATACCCGATTTAGGTACAAGTCCTTCCTTACCTGACTGCGTTTTCTAACAGGCTGGCACCAAAGAAAACGAGTTCTATGGGAGGGTAACTATTTTATCCACTCATAAACAGTATTTACTTATTTACTTGGTACGAATTTGTATGTGGTACAAGAGTATATTGGTTTTCAAACAGTAATATAGGCATTATAAGCATTGTTTCACTCACTAACTCATCACCATTCATGACCTTTTTTTTCCCACATTACCTGATCATCATTTCTTCCTCTAATGCTATGTAAACATTGTCCTCCACATTGTCATCGAATGGGGAATCACTCTGGCCCTGAATGTCTTTATTGGCCAGGTCACTGGTAACAGGTGAATTTCCGAGACAATGGCGTGCAGGGAGGGGGGAGAGGTTATGTGGTGTAAGGCATTGTTCCTGCTTGGCATCTCGTAGAGGAATAGAGGAAGGTGTCCCGTGGATACGTGCCAAAAATCACTCTCGAAATCACTCACGAAAATTGAAAATTGTGCAAATTAGGGACCTTGCAATGTTGCCGCATTAATTCACGTCGCTGGGATGGCGTGGGTTAATATGCATATACATAAAAACCCTGTGACACTGGCGACCTCATCAGGATATTAACTCCTAGCTCTAATGCTATTCACGAGATAATACTCACTCACTCATACTTACGTATTTATCATCAAAGTCTATAGGCACTATCTTACTGGTGATTATTGATTCAGTTCTCTTAATTTAGTAATAGTTTTCACAGTCAGTTGTTTGTTTAATTTTCTTTTTTTACCAAGTTTAACCCGCCCCATCCCGTCGACGTATGGGTACATTGCAACGATTTGCATTTGCCAGTCCTGGCGACGTATCAGTACGTCGTGCAATTGCAAGGTCCCTAATTTGCACAATTTTCAATTTTCGCACGTGATTTTTCGTATGTATACACGGGACACCTTCCTCTATTCCTGTACAAGATACCAAGCAGGGACAATGCCTTACACTGCATAACCTCCCCCCTCTCCCCCTCACGCCATTGTCTTGGCAAAGGACCTGTTACCAGTGACCTGGCTAGTAAAGTTATTCAGGGCCAGAGTGATTCCCCAATCGATGACAATGTGGAGGACAATGTTTGCATAGCATTAGAAGAAGAAACAGCCAGAAATAATGATCAGGTAATGTGGCAAAAATAGGTCAGGTATGGTGATTAGTTAGTGAGTGAAACAATGCTTATAATGCCTTTATTACTGCTTGAAAACCAATATACTGTCATACTACATATACATTCGTACCAAGTAAATAAATAAATACCGTTTATGGGTGGATAAGATAGTTACTCTCCCATAGAACTCGTTTTCTTTGGTGCCAGCATGTTAGAAAACCCACTCAGGTAAGGAGGAACTCCTACCTGGATTGGGCACTTTAAACCTCAGGTGAGCGATTTCTCTATGAATTTTCGATGTTTCTCACCAAAAGCGAAGGTTTTAGCCAAAAAAAAAAAAAATCGAAAATACCTCGGGACTGGGGGATGTCGGAGGTGCAGAAAACCTCGGGACGTGATGGGTTAATTAGATGAAAACTGGTCACCACTAACCTGTGCCTATATTCTTTATTCTTGATTATTGGCATCTTTTTTTGCAAATTGCAGTCAGTATTGAGTCGCTAGTTTACTTAGATTGAGTTAGCATCATGTATAGCAGCGTCTATGTACAGGAAGCTGAAGATATGGGGCTTACGGATCCGGAGAAAATAAAGGACTTTGTCCTCTCTCGGTTTAATTATGAGCAGCAACGCGAGAATGATGCTTGTGAAGAGCGTCGAACTCAGAGTGAGGAACGCGAAAAGGAGTGCAAATACAAGCAAGAACAGTGAGAACACGAGTGAAAACAACGCGAACTTGAGTTAGAACATGAGAGAGAACAGCGTGAGGAATGAGAGAGAGAATGAGAACATGAACGTGCCGAGTGAGAAGCATGCGCAAAACATGAATTTGAAATGTTGAAGCTCAGGTGAGATTCCTTGGCTTCAGACACATCTGGTGCAGCTGGCCCAAGCTCCACGAGTGCTATCCCTGCACATATTATGGCAACCCCACACATCAAGCTTCCCCCATACAAGGAAGGCGAGCGAATCGAGCCATACATAGCTCGTTTTGAAGACTTGGCTCAACTTTACCAGCTGGATGATGCAGCTAAGTGGCTTCAGTTTCTAAGCCTGTTTGAGGGCCCTGCCTTCGATATTCTCCACAGAATTCGTGGAGACAATCTCATGTATGAGATGATGAAGGCCGCACTCGTCAAAGCATGCGGTCTCACAGTTGATGATGCCAAGACTCAGTTCATGAGGGCACGTTTACAGGAAAAAGAGACTGCCAATCAGTTTCTTGACCAACTTACTGCTTACTTAGGTGAGTGGATGAAGAAAGATGAAACTCCTTCCACGTGCGAGGGAAAATCGACCTTATGCTGTGCACGCAGCTAGAAAAGTCGTGGCCTACTGAACTTATGGCTCAGCTTAAGATCTGCCAGGTAAAGGATGCCAGCCAAATGGTGGAGAAGGCTGACGCATTCTTTACTACATACGGGTATCAAACTCGCAAGCAGCATACCTGGAACAGGAAACCTGATAAATCTGGGAAACCGTCTCAGACTGGACCCCAGCAACAAGGCTGTTCTCAGAATAATGGCCAAGGTCCAAAACCGCAGAAGAAGGACCAGGGGCAAAACACTCAGAAACCTGAGTGGAAGCGGTACGATAAGCAGAACCCTAACCAGCAGCAGTACCGGTATTTCAAGCAGCAGCAGGGCAAGGACAAACCACGTAACCCTCAGTCAGGATAATCGACTTTAGTGTATCGGAGGCAGGATGCAAATGCACCCCTTATGCCACAACAAGCATACAGTGGTGCCAACCCCACTAGTACAGGTACTTCCCCTCAGTTCACTAGTTCCCCAGTGACAGTGAACCCTCCTCCACAGGTGGTCAATGCTCCAGCTCCTCAGATGGTGAGCACGACCCCGCAAGTATCAAGTTCTCAGGGCACCACATTTGCTGCATCGTTTGTTCCGCAGTCTCACCAATGACTGGCTGCTACCTCCTCAGACCCTTCCACCAGTAACACTGACTTTCTTGTTCAGCAGGGGTTTGTGGGAGGTGTTTCTGTAAATGTCCTGAGAGATAATGGTTCCTCAGGTTGGTCTGTCAAGCAAAGTTTAGTTCAGCCCGACGAGTACACGGGTAAGCAGATCCAAGTTAGACTTATTGATGGGTCAGTGAGATTGTTCCCTGAGGCATGTATCCGGGTGGCATCTCCTTTCTACACTGGCTTCACAACTGCTGTTGTCATGCCAGAACCCTTGTTTGACCTCATTATCGGGAACATACTGGGCATCAAAAACAGTTGCGCAATAGATGTTGCTACTCAGACTTCGGCTGTTGCAGTAACACGAGCCATGGCCAAGGCTCCTAATTGTGTCACCCCGTTGACTGTCGCAACGCCGGAAGATTTGATTCATACTCAAGACGTTGTCCAAGAACAACAGTCTGACCCAACACTTGCCTCAGTGCATAAGAAGCTGGAGGGTAAAGTGATTAAGTATTCATGGGGAGGTCAAGCAAGGTTCCTTTGCAAGTGAGGACAGCTATACCGTGAGTCACAAACACCCCAGGGCGAGGTTCAACTGCAGTTCGTCTTTCCCACGAAGTATCGCCGGGCAGTGTTCGAATTAGGTCATTGTTCAGTCATGGGAGGTCACATGGGCCAAAAGAAAACCCCTGACCGCATCCATGCTGACTTTTTCTGGCCAGGAATGAGACAGGAAATAAAATGACTTGTGCGTTCCTGCGATGTGTGTCAGTGTACCACTGACCGGGACGTGTCCGTCCTGTGCCATTGAAACCAATGCCTGTAATCTCTGAACCGTTCGAGAGAGTAGCACTTGACATTGTTGGGCCAATCTCTCCTAGGGCAAGTGATGGTTCAAGGTATATCCTCATTATTGTTGATTTCAGCACACGGTGGCCTGAAGCCGTGGCCCTTAAGAATAGAGAGGCCATCACTTTTGCTGAGGCATTGATCAAAGTGTTCTGTCGCGTAGGTATCCCCAAAGAGGTCTTAAGCAACCGGGGTTTGCAGTTCACCTCTGCAATGATGAACGAAGTATTCAGGTTGTTGTCCATCCGAGGCCTGCGAACTACGCTTTATCATCCCATGTGTAACGGGCTGTGTGAGAGGTTCAATGGGACTCTCAACAAGATGTTAACGCGCATGGCTGCCGAACAGCCAAAGGAATGGCAGTGGTTCATTGCGCCTCTTCTGTTTGCTTATCGAGAAGCCCCACAGCACTCCTTGAAGTTCTCACCCTTTGAACTGGTGTATGGAAGATCGGTCTGTGGACCACTTTGAGTCCTTCACGAGTTATGGGACGATGAAAAACCAGACCCTGAAGTCAAGACCACCTACACCTACGTCCTTGATCTAGCTGACCGCCTCCAGTCGACGTGCGAGTTAGCTAAGGAAGAATTGATCAAGGCACATGAAGTTCAGAAAGCCTATTATGATAAGAAGGCAAAACTTCGGAAGTTTAGTCCAGGCGATAAGTGCTTGGTGTTACTCCCCACTGCCCAGAGCAAGTTGTTGGCGCAGTGGAAGGGTCCATTTGATGTAGTAGAGTGCATTTCAGACCTCAACTACATAATTCAGATGGGGAATCATCGCAAAAGGTTCCACATTAACATGTTGAAGGCTTATCATGAGTCAAACCCCGAGGAGACTGGCCTACGAGTAGCTGATGATAGTGACCAGCCACTGGAAGAAACCGGGGCAGCCACGGTGATCCCAGCTGATGACCATGATGATGAGCCCTTAACTGCTCAGTCCCGTCAGGAAGAGACTGTCGGAGATGTTTTACATAACACTGACTTAGCATTAGGTGATCAGAATGCCATAAAGTCACTGCTCTGTCAGTATGCTGATGTCTTCCCAGACCAACCTAGACTTGCAAAGGTTGATTGTCACAAGATTGAGTTGACCAGCGATACTCCCGTAAAGCTTAAGCCATATCCGATTCCCATGTGACTACTGGGCGCAGTAGACAAAGAAATTGCTGACATGGAGATTGCAGGTATTATTGAAAAGTCCTCATCTCCTTACTGCAGTCCAATGGTAGTAGTCCGCAAGAAGGATGGTGGAGTCAGGATTTGTGGCGACCATAGGAGGCTCAATGCAATCACCAAAGTGGATGCTGAGCTGATGGGTAACCACATTGCCATCTTCTCCAAGCTGGCAGGGTCACAATATTTCATGAAGCTCGATTTGGCGAAGGGATTCTTCCAGATTCCCCTTCACCCCGAGAGCTGTCAGTTCACTGCCTTTGCTACTCCTAGGGGGTTGTATCAGTATAAAGTCCTCCCATTTGGACTTACCAATTCCCCAGCAGTATTCAATCATGCCATGAGACAAGTGCTCCATGGTATTGTAGGAGTAGAGATGTTCGTTGATGATGTCCTCGTTCATTCTGCCATGTTAGAGGAGCACCTCAGACTCTTGGAAATTCTCTTCAGTAGACTCCAGAGTTTCAACATGATTGTGAAGCCTAGCAAGTGTAAAATTTCTCACAGTGAGGTGGAGTTCCTCGGACATATTGTTGGTAACAATCGCTGCAGGTGTCAGGGTGACAAGATCAGGAAGGTTAGAGAAGCCCCGGGACCCGTGACCAAGAAACAGGTTAGGGCATTCCTTGGCCTAGTGGGGTATTATAGGAGTTTAATCCCCAACTTTGCTCTCATTCCCCAACCGTTGTACAAGGTGCTATGGAAATATCCTCCAAACACCACTGAATAGGAAGAAGCGCAAGAGAGATCTTTTACCGCCCTTAAGAACATGTTGTGCAAGGAGCCTATCTTGCAGTTGCCTGATTCCAACAAACGTTTCATACTGCACACTGATGCTTCACAAGATGGAGTAGGTGCTGTATTGATGCAGGAATCGGAAGGTGGAATTTTCCCAGTGGCATACCACAGCCGTAAGCTAAAACCCGCCGAGAGGAATTACAGTACTGTTGAGAAGGAACTCTTGGCCATGGTTGATGGTGTTAAGAAATATTATTATTATTTATATGGAGCACCATTCACTCTGGAAACTGATCATATGCCACTCACTAGTCTCAGCACGACCAAGACGGCTAATGCAAGATTGACACGCTGAACACTGTATTTACAGCAGTTTAACCTTGTTGTGAGATACATCAAGGGAAGTGATAACGTAGGTGCAGACCTGATGTCTCGCCTGCTAACTGCTGACTAACACGGGCAACTGTTGTATGCTGGGTTCCGTAAGATAGGCGTCCTCAGAGATTTGAGTAATCCAAGGACCAGCCTGGTTCCCAGTTAAAAATGTACCAGTAATTGCTGACGTCTTGCCCGTTGGTCCCACAGGACACGTTACATCCAGGACTTGTATATACATGTATACCACAAGTTAAGGAGGAAGTTTGAGAACCTGCAGAGACAGTCCGAGGCTGTGTATGAATTACCTTGTGGAACATCTCGAGCTGTGGGCCTCTCTGAGGATTCCCGGAGAATGCACAATATCCACACGAGTGTTCACACCCACAGTGGGTGTTAGAACGTGACCTGCCCGAGATTGCGTAGCGATTCTCAGCTTCCTGTCATTAATCATAAGTGTAGAGTTAAGTTAACCAATAAACTGCCCGTTCTAAGAGATTTGAGCAATTCAAGAACTGACACGTTTCCTGGTTAATAATGTTAGGTTAACCAGTAAACTGCCCCTTCTAAGAGATTTGAGTAATTCAAGAACTGACACGTTTCGTGGTTAATAAATTAGCTTAACCAGTAAACTATAAGGGTCCTGAGAGATTTGTGAATCCTAAGACTACGTTTCCTGGTTAATAATGACATAAGTACTGATTGCTAGGCAGAAAGAGAGAAATGACACTTATGATGCTCCATCTTGATTCTTTTCGCAGGTGCAGCTGGCGGGTGCAGCATTGCTGTGCAGAACAGCTGATCGTCCCTGACACATGCTGTCGCCTCTTCTCTTCTGCCTCGTCGTCATCATTTATTATTGATCTGCATTATGTAATTTTACACGTAGGTACAGTTACACCACAACTGTCACACCTACACCGTGTATTACATACATCACACTACATAACAATTAGTTGTTAATGTAAATGTAGCGGACATTTCGCTCAGTTTGACCTGAGTACAGGATTTTTCACCGTCGTCACGAAGTTTTTCCCTCAAGCTTGCTTCTATTAACGTAAATACGAGTTTTTTTTTTTCGCTCACTGGTAACTGTGACTTTCTCCTGTAGCAGGATAGCACACACACACCACAGTGTGAATCTTGTGTGACTGAGTAAGGATTTATATGTATGTATATTGAAATTTTCTTCTTGAGAAAAAATTTCATTTTTGATGAGGCGTAATGTCACGAGTTGGCACGATTAAGTATTGAATAAACTCGTGACATTAACTTTGGTGGGAAACCACGAATTCTAGTGGAATCCCAGTACTTATCGCTCAGTTTAACCGCCACGTATTCACCCGATCGGGAGTGTTTTTCAGGACATTTTTCACTATTTTATAAGTGATCGTCCTTGTGCGCGATGTTAGCACCTTCGCTGAGTGAATTGGGGGTGTGTATCGCTCACACTCGTTGGCCGTTAGCAAGTGCGGCCACGACACTTGCCTTTCCCACATTTGAATCAGTCGAGATTTGAGCACTGTAGAAGCAGGTAGTGTGTGTGGCAGTGTCCTTCCTCAGCAACGATGCCTAGTTCCCGCCACCACTGTTGGATTCCTACCTAGCGTGACTGGTAAGAGGCTCAGCGTGTGCAGCGTCCTTCCTCAGCAACGACGCCCAGTCATCCGCTTTGTCCACTTTCCTGACCAGTATTTCTTTTTGTTTTTTCCTAGGTTTAAGAGTTGGCATTTGAGTGAGCGAGTGAGTGTGATCTCCTTATTTTGAATTCATTTTTGAAATGTAAAGTAAATTTATTTCTTTGTAATCAATAAATTTAACAGTTCTTTTTATTGAGCTTACTGTAATGTAAACTCGTGTTTTATTTCTCCATAAGCATATTCTAGTTGGAGCTCCTAGTTTGCATAAACGCTTTGTATTATTCACAACTGGTACTTAGGCCAGTCCTTTTTATTAACTTTAATCCGTTGTGCCATCTAGGGGTTAATTGCACCAGCAAGAACTTGTTTATCATTAATAGCATTAGTTATTGATTGTCAGGGGTGGAGTCACTTTCTCCAGAGGCCAACAGTACTAATAAACAGCACGTGTGAATAGTCTCTGCTGTGTACTGTTGAGAAAGTTTATAATTTCTCGTCCTTAGAGAATCGGCTTTTGTAAGCCGGCATAAAGTAATCATTGCTTGATATTCACAAGTAAATTCTTTGTCCCTGTTCTCAAGTATTATTGAATATTATTCTTTAATATTGTATATACATAAAAACTCTGTGACACTCCATTCTAGATGATTTCTGTGTTCACCACCACCTTTAGCTCTCTTCTCCTTTTACTAATCCATGTAGTGAACAAGCATACATCTTTACTGTCCTTAATGACCCACAGCAGCTTGTAAGGCCCCCGGCCCATATCCCTGACCGCCTTGGAAAGAGTTCAAACATATTTGACCTATTCCTAAACTCTAATCCTTCTGATTGCACTGTTAATCTTTTCTCTCCTTTGGGCTCCTCTGATCACAGCCTTATGACTATAACCTGTCCTATCACTCCAGCCAGACCTGTGGGCCCCTGGAATGATTATTGCCTCATGGCTGAGAGCCATCTGAGTGTGCCATATGCATTGCACAGGTTATTCTCTCGGGCATGGAAGCATACCTTCCTTTCTCTTATCCTGTAACTAATGAAGAAAAAAAAAATGATTTAACCACTCTCGCTCTAATGCTGTCCACAAAAGGAAGGCCTACAAAAGATACCAGAGCCAACCCACCCCTGAATCTCATCTCTTTTATGTTTCTGTGTGGAATCATGCTAAGTCTGTTCTTTGCTCTGCTAAAAATATTTTCATTTGCACTAAATGCACTAAACTCACCAACTCAAATTCTTCCTGTCCCTTCTAGCACCTTACCAAAAACCATTCTAACAACTTTACCTTATCAACCTTCCCTCCTCTTTTCCACTCAGATGGCTCTGTAGCTATTTCTTGTACCGATAAAGCAGAACTTTTTGCTCGGACTTGCACCTCCAGTTCCAGCTTAGATGATACCGGTGCTGTTCATCTGCTGTCTCCCCCCTCTGACTTCCTTACCGCACCCCATCCCTGCAGATTTTTAACCAATGACCTCCCCCAGTCCTGGCAGATTTTTTTTTTTTTGGCTAAAACCTACACTTTTTTTGAGAAACAGAAAATTCATAGAGAAATTGCTCATATGAGCTTTAAAATCCCGGTACAGGTAACAATACCCTTACCTGGCTGTGTTTTGTATGGAGGCGGCTCCAGAGATAATATGTTTTATGGGAGGGTAACTGTTCCAAACCACTCATACTAGGTATGTGTTTATTTGGTCCGAATTTATATGTACTACAAGAGTATATTGGTTATCACACAGTAATATGGGCAATCAAAGCATTGTTTCACTCACCAAACACATCAACATACTGCACCTTTGTTTAGTGACATTACCTGATCATCATTTCTGACTGTTTCTTCATCTAATGCTACGTAAACTTTGTCCTCCACATTGTCATCAATTTGGGAATCATTCTGGCCTTGAATCTCGTACCGTGGCGCGACATGTCCTTACTGGCCCGGTCACTGGTAACAGGTGAGCTGCTGAGACAATGGCGTGCGGGGGGGGGGGGGGAATCACATGGGGTAAGGCATTGTCCCTGCTGGGCATTGGGTAGAGGAAGGTGTCCTGTGTACACATACCAAATATCACACGCAAAATTTGGAAAATGTGTAAATGACAGATCTTGCAATTGTGGCGCCTTTATAAACGTCTGTGAGAGTCACAGTTACAAAACGTTTGGATGTATATATATATATATATATATATATATATATATATATATATATATATATATATATATATATATATATATATATATATATATATATATATATATATATACGATAACGGGAGTCTGCGTGATGAGGCTGACATTAAAATTTCTTTAATTGATGTATATTTTGCCATCAATGGCCTCAATACTTATAAGGCATATGGGCCTGATGGGTCCTCCCTGTTGTCCTCAAGAATTGCACTCATTTGTAACAATCCACCTTCTTGTGTTCCAGCAACCCGCAGAACCAGCAACCTCCACTGATCTCCTGTTCTCTCTTCCACTTTTTGCAATCCACTTTCCAGTGTCCTAGCTTTTCACAGAACCAGCAATATCCTTCAAAATTTTCCATTTCCCATACCTATGCCTTTCTTGCCTTGAAGCCTACACTATAACCTGCATGAAAAGCAGAAGTACTGGACCTGACATAGGACTCAAATTCTAGAGCCCTAGCTAGTGCTTCTTGCATGCTTCTTGGTTGTGCCTGTTTCACCCTTTCTTTCAACTCTGCACTATCAAGAGCATCGATGACCTCGTTCCTCAGAAGAATAGCCAACAGGTTAGGTGCTGCTCCAGGGTACGCCTTATATGCCATACTCTTCACGTCATGAGCAAATTGCTGTAGGGATTCTCCTCGAGGCCATACATGGCTCCGGAATATTACTTTGTAAACCTCAGTCTAGTACATGGTTCCATTTCTGCGCTCCAACACTTCTACTAGGGAATGATAACTGTTCCTCTTCATCACTAGCCCAGAAATTCCATTGTGGCACCCTTAAGGCTAGGAGCAAGCTGCACTGCCCTCTACCTATCATCCCAGCCATTTTGATCCGCAGGTAACTCAAACTGTGCATAGTACGCTTCCTGAGGTTTCTTTTAAATAGGACCCCCATTATAGCCATGCACTTCAATGGTTTTGGGCCTAAAAAATCGAGACATCATTATTAAGGCCAGGACTTAAAATTTCTGCATTCTGATTATTCAACCCTGTAATGCTACTTTTAGATGCTTGGAATATGTCAAGATTCACCATACACTGTCCATTCTTTTCATACGTTCCCTTAACACTAACCTGAGGCTCAGCAGTGCAATATTTTTCTACAGCTTCAATTTTCTCACTAATTATCTTCACGTGGTCAACTACATGCTTCAGCTGGTTATCTACATGCTGTCTACATTCCCTCACTGTTCCCTCACTAATCTTCAGCTGGTTGTCCACATGCTGTTTGCATTCCGTCACCATTTCCTCACTAATTGTCTTCAACTTATTGTCCACGTGCTGTTTACACTCCATCACATTATTGCTTACCTTACACTTCTGCTGCTCCAGCTTGGTATCTACTTCCCCCTTAAGCTGTTGCTGTTCCTCCTTCATTTCCCCTTTGAATGCATCTAGCTGTCCTTGCACTTCAGTTGTACATCCCTCTGTTGCTCATGTAATGCCTCCTGAAGCTGTTCATGTCGTTCTTTCTGTTCTTCATTCTGTGCATGCAATTCTTTTTTTTTTTTTTTTTTTTTTTTGTGCCTGTAACAGTCCTTTAAGTTACGTCTGTCCTTCATCTGTGCTTGTAATGACTTCACAATTGTCGTCAGGGTCATTTCCTCCTCCTGCCCAAGTCGAGACCATGTCTGCACACCTTCTGCTTCCATGTCGAAGGTTAGACTCACAGCAGCCCTTAATAATGCACACTCCTGACACAAGTGTTACGTCCCCACCCCAAACTGCCACAGGCTCCAACAGCAGTAGTCCAGTATAGGTAGGACATTGCCCAGTGAGTTGTTCTTCCAATGGTCAGCCTTTAGGTGTACAGTACAGTACACAGGATCAGCTGAGGCGTCGTAAATAAACACTGGCTTCTTAACACTGTTTTTATTTTCCAAATAATTACACTGAATGCTTTCCAAATTCACTTCACTGTTCCCACAACCACTGGAGCTATACAAACTTTACTAACTGCTAATGCCTGATAACACTTCACTATTTTCACAGGTATCGATGATATACAAACTTCAGTAACACTTCACTGTTTGCCAACAACTCTTCACTGTTTTCAGAAGTACTGAAAATATACAAACTTCATTGCACTACACTCAAACTGAAATGAAAACCGACTGAACCTGGTCTAGTCTCTTTTCCATCCTTATATAGCCTTCCTTGCTTCTCCAACATTCTAGGACGTGATGGTCCTGTACCTGCCCCTAGCAACAACAGTTACCACTTCGGAGACATCCAAAACATGCCAGTTTTCTTAAATTATATAACATTGTAATTTATTTAGCATCCCCAAATTAAATTACACAAGTCAACAATCACATCAATAAAATTTGATAAAGAAAAAAAGAGCACATACTTTAATGCATAACTTTTGAAACAACCATGCTCACAAACAGCGGGCAAACTGGCAACTCTGACTCGTACTGGAACTGCAGTACGGGAAACATCGGGAAACTGTGAGAAACTTCTGGACTACCTAACTACCAAATCCTGCTTCTAAACAGCAGTATTAGAGATGCAGAAGAATTTTGTACAAATGCACACTGATAAATGGATGATTATAGGAAGATGAATGTTACAATGGAAAATAGGCATCGACAAGCAGACTTAAATTAAGTTTTGCTGATACATTCTACCAGCAGCAACTTCAAGTCCATTGTTATGATGTACAGTAATCAGCGTTTTCAGCAAGATCATTTTACCTGTGGATTGCACAATCACATTTTTCTTATCCCACCCGGCGGTGTGCAAAAAACGACGGAAAAAAGTTTTTTTTTACACAAGTCAACAATCCAGGGCATCATCTGGTGAAAAGAAAAATCTCTCTCTCTCCGTCTTTGCGTAGCGCCATGCGTAAGTTTGCGTAGGGGTCGAGTTGCTTACGATGATGAGCGGCTAGCACAGCCTGAGCTGTGGCTTGCAACGCGACACTACTCAGCCTGAGCTGTGGCTCGCAATCTATGGGTTAATTAAAGCTCACAAATGACTGATAGTTCATGCCGGAAAATATACCCGATATTAAAGACCTGGAATGTCCATCTGGCAGCTACTGATGAGGAGGTTGGAACCAACAACCTATGCGAGAGTTGAACACGCTTCTTCTGGGGTATTTGTATGACATGCATTCGATCATCTGAAACGCCACATAATCTTAAAGAAAGGAACAAACACTTGTTATCAACAGCCATGGGTATGAATTATTGCGGTGAACCCCAAGAAACTATAGTTCAACGTGCCACAAAGAAGCATCGAGAACGTTGAAGAAATCAATGTTTGGACTCTAAAGAAGAAGCAAGACCAGAGAGGAGCTTTCCAACTGCATAAATCACATAATCACGTGTGAATGAAAGATTGTGTGAACCTGAAGAGAGTAATTACTGGTATTATACTTGATACATATGGTGTGGTAATCTTTATACAAACTAGGGATACTAATCGTCTCACTGACGGAGTGAAGGAATTTTGGCCAACTTTTGTTTTTTTGTTATCGTCAAGGGGATTTATATCCTAAAGGGAATTCAAGTTGCGGACCTCTTGACGTAGACTCTTTGCAAACACTACATTACCACATCTCAAACTGCCACATCTCACACTGATTCATCTGCCATCTCTTTTGGAGAATAGAGTATCTGCCTAATATTTAATGCAAGAACATAATATATCAATCTTTTGTACATTTCTAATCGAATTCCAACTGTACCTTATCAACTTAAACTGAAGTACAACGTTATTATGCATTTCATTATTTATGGCTTTCATTTGATACCCATATTGGTTATCCCTGACACATAACATACTTGCCCATCACACAGCAATAATAGTAGCAGCAGCAGCAGCAGCAGCAGCAGCAGCAGAAACAGCAGCAGCAGTAGTAGTAATAGTAGTCGTAGTCGTACTACTAAAACTACGACTACGACTACTACTACCACCATTGTTCTGAGTATATCAACTACTCCAACCTAGGGCACACCGTCAAGTGGAGAGGATTCATCTGCCCTTCAATCGCCAAAATCGGTCCATAACTGCGGCCTATAGAGAACGAACGAACGAACAAACAAACAAGTAAACTGAAAACTCTCGTCCCGGCTCAGCCGTGCTAAGACCTCCAAACTTTGTTTTCTGAGAAAGTGAATACATGAGGGACGGTGGCTTGGGAAGTAAATAGGAGAGAGAGAGAGAGAGAGAGAGTTTTTCATCACGTCGACTGGACATCCTTGAATGATGACATGATTAGTTAATGAAAGATGGAAGATGAGGTCAGGTCATGTTCACTATTGCCACACACGATGAACTGGGGTGGGAGTAGGTCATATGTTAACCCTCTGAACAAAACCATCATCTGTTTACACGAATCAAATATTAAAAGTTCATTCCGCCGAAATGGTAACTTAGAGAAGTTTTTAATCATTTCTCTTCTATATATTAGCTGTCTGTGTTAATACCTAAGTGGATGCGTGGTATCAAACGGGGTAACTGAGAGAAATTTTGATGTATGGAATGGAGTTTTTATCAAAGTAGCACAAAATCATTTGATGGTATCTATGAGGATGTATGGTACCTCAGGGTCTCTGTAGTTGAGAAAGTGTTAATGATATGTGTATATATATATTTTAACATTTCGACTGTTCAGATTTCTTAAATAAGCAAACTAACTTTTTTCTTTTTACTCCTAAATAACAGTGAGTAGAGCGGAGAAATTGCAAGATAGTGAGAAAATGACAGAGTATAAGAGCATAGTGGAAGAAAGACTGGGAAAATATGAGCTAGAGCAGATGGAAGGGGTGGAAGACGTATGTAAGATATTCACGGAAGAGGTAGGCGCAGCGTGTGAGTAGGTTTGTGGAGTGAGGAGGAGATGCAAGGGTGTGAAAGGGACAGCATGGTGGAATGATGAGGCGAAACGAGCTGTGGAACAAAAGAAGAAGGCATATAGTGAATGGTTGGCGAGTAGAGGTAGGGGAGAAGATGAGAGAGAGAAGAGAGAGGTATATGTGAGCAGGAGAATGGAGGTTAAGAGACTGGTGAAGGAGAGTAAGAAGAAAGTGGATGAAGAGTTTGGGAGGAATCTGAGTGTGAAATGGAGGGAGAGTAAGAAATTGTTTTGGAAGGAGGTAAAGAAAGTAAGGCAGTGTGACAGGGGAAATAGTAGGGGAGTGAAAGATAGGAATAATAGATTGTTGGTGGAGAAGAGAGAGAAATTGAGGAGATGGAAGGAGCACTTTGAGGATTTGTTGAATGTAGAGAGTGAGAGCAGTGTGAGTATAAGTGGTTGGGGAATGGCTGGGAGAAGAAGAGATGAGAGGAGGGAGGAAGAGATCAGTAGGGGGGAAGTAGTGGAAGCGATGATGAAGATTAAGCTGGGAAAGGCCCCAGGAATTGATGAAGTGTGTGGTGAAATGCTTAGGTATGGGGGTGAGATTGTTGTGGAGTGGATATGGAAGTTGTGTAGATTGGCTTGGGAAGAGGTAAGGGTTCCAGAGGACTGGAAATCAGGTATAATTGTTCCTCTGTACAAAGGAAAAAGGGAGAGAGAAGTATGTGGTAACCATAGGGGTATTTGCCTTCTTAGTGTGACTGGTAAAATATATGGTAGAATACTCATTGATAGGGTTAGGCATATGACAGAGGAGCTAGTTGGAGAAGAACAAGGGGGATTTAGGAAGGGAAAAGGGTGTGTAGATCAGATATTTGTTCTAAGATGTTTAGTGGAGAAGTATCTAGAGAAGGGAAGGAAAGTGTATGCTCCCTTCATGGACTTGGAGAAAGCTTATGACAGAATAGATAGGCAAGGTATGTGGAAGGTATTAAGAATATATGGAGTGGAGGGGAAATTGTTGAGTGCTGTGAAGAGTATGTACGAGGGAGCTAGGGCTACGGTGCGAGTGGATGGTGAGCTGAGTGAGTTCTTTGATCTCAATGTGGGACTGAAACAGGGGTGTGTGATGTCTCCATGGCTGTTTAATATATATATGGATGGGGTTGTAAAGGAGGTGCAAGGTAGGGCAGTGGATGTGGGGGTGGCCCTAATGAATGAGGGTGAGATTTGGAAGCTTCTGGTGTTGCTGTTTGCTGATGATACAGTATTGTTGAGTGAAGATGAATGGGAGTTGCAAGGTTTGGTGAATGAATTTGGGACAGTGTGTAGGAGGAGGAATCTGAAAGTTAATGTAAACAAAAGTAAAGTTATGGTGTTTGAGAGGAATGAAGTCACAGAGTGTGCAGTGAGGTTGGATGGTGAGGATATGGAGAATGTGAGTGCATTCAAGTACTTGGGTAGTGTGATGAGTAAGGATGGAACTTTGGGGGATGATGTGCATGAAAGGGTACAGCAGGGAAGGAAGGTTGTTGGTACACTGAAAGCAGTGATGAGAAATAGGGAGGTGAGTATGGAAGTTAAGAAGTCACTACATGATGGTATCGTGATCCCTACCCTGACGTATGGAAGCGAGGCGTAGACCTTGCAAGAGGGGAACAAGTCAAGAGTGAGAGCAGTGGAAATGAATTACTTGAGAGGAGCATGTGGAGTGACATGGAGGGACAGGTTGACGAATGAAGAAGTGAAGGAACGTTGTGGGGTAGATGTGGATGTGGTTGAGAAGATTAGGAGAAATACACTGAGGTGGTTTGGACATGTGGAGAGAATGGAGAATGAAAGACTGACTAAGAGGGTGTACATAGGTGAGGTGGAGGGAGGGAGAGGGAGGGGTAGACCGAGGATGAGGTGGAGGGATGGAGTTGAGAGGTATATGAGGGAGGGGGGGAGGGTAGTGAAATGATGGGTGACAGAGTGACTTGGAGGCGTTTTGTCTGCGGCCACCCTTTGCGGGATTAGGGCGTCAGGCTATAGATAGATAGATAGATAAAAGTTTAAATGAACGAAAACCATGGCACCTGCCAATTAAGTGTTCTGACATAGTCAATGGTCACATCAATAACTCTAACGGTAAATAACTCCTTCAAACCTGGTTAAAACTTAGCTGTCTCTAAGAACTGGACTGAGGCCGTGTCATCGGCTTAAGGCCGAGGTAAAGGTTTTAAGAAAACCACGAGGTCAAGCGCAGGGTCAAGGCCGACTTCTTTGATAATGCCTCATGACCAAGGCCGAAGCCATTTCAGTGAGAGCCTCGTGAGGCCTAAGCACAAATATAACTATTTTTAAAAATCTGACCAATGATGTGGGAAAATCAGATTACTTAATCGGTGCTTCTGTTGTCCTCCTTCAAAAAGAGAAAAAGAACAAGTTTTGTGTTCTGAAAATGTACTCCTCTTCAACGGCAGGGTAGATGAAACCTCATCGAGGTGGTCATAAAGGCAGACAGAGAGAAGGTACTGAGGTAAGGAGTAAGAAAGTTAATCTATAGTAAGCCACTTTAAAGACGAAGCAAGGTGGAGAAAGTGAGGGTCTGGGAACAAAGGTGAGGTACTATGAGAGTACAGGGCAGTGTGTGTGTGTGTGTGTGTGTGTGTGTGTGTGTGTGTGTGTGTGTGTGTGTGTGTGTGTGTGCTTATATTGCCTATATTACTGTGTGAAAACTAAATATACTCTCGTACTACATATAAATTCGTACCAAATAAATAAATAAATACCGTTTATGAGTGGTGTGGAATGGTTACCCTCCCATAGAACTCGTTTTCTTTGGAACCAACCTGATAGAAAACACAGTAAGGTGAGGAGGTACTGCTACCTGTATCGAGTATTTTAAACCTCAGGTGAGCGACTTCCCTTTGATTTTTTGATGTTTCTCACCAAAAGTGGAGGTTTGAGCCAAAAAAAAAAAGATTTCCAAAAATGGTCGGGATTGGGGTGACTCGGTGGTGGAAATGTGGTCGGGATGGGGCGGGTTAAAGGGTATATTTTATGTTTTAGCCTCAACATCACCGGTTGTTTTTGGGTGGTGTTCAGTAACTATATCTTACCTATACAAACACGAAAGCCTCTACGACACTTCCATCGAAAATCAATAATATCCATGTTACATTCGTATAAAACAAATTGAAGTAGTTGGTATTCGTGTACTACAGTGCACAGCAACTCTTGGTGTACTGAGCAGCAACTCTGACTCTGAAGTCGACAATTAAGATAAGGTTAAAATTGACCTCACTTAGGAATAAAATGCATGACAAAGTTAGCTAAAGTGAGGTCAGGGTCAGGTAATGCTTAAAGGACTTGTTATATTCCACTTTTTTTTTCCCCTATATTTTCACCATTATGTGGTAGGAGTTGATGTGTGGGACTCATGTCAAGAACCGATAATTTCCGACGGAAATAAAAGAATAAATCATATGAATTACACCAAAATCCTTGGTAAAAAATACAGATTTATCACCATGCAGTGATGGAACTAGAACGTAATATTTACTATACTAAATATAGTATCCTTAATTCCCATATGGTAGCTCCACAGTAGGTAAGAAGGAGGTATGGAATGGTGAATCGGTTGTGTCCGTCTGATCGTCAGTGCAATCAATCTCTAATGTCTCACTCACACCAAATATTATCACCATGCAAAACACCATATTTTGAATATAATATTCTTTAATCCCGTTTAATGCCTTTAGCTAGATAGTTAGGTAGATAAATGATTTGGTCTCCTGCTGACCCTCACTACAGTAAAGCTATCTATCTATCTATTGCCAGATGCCTTAATCCCGTACGGGGTGGCCACAAACATATCGCCTCCACGTTGCCCTGTCCCCCGCCATTTCACTGCCCTACTCCTAACTCACACCTCCCTCTCCCATATACCTCTCCACTCCATCCCTCCATCTCATCCTCGGTCTCCCTCTTCCTCTCCCCCCTCCACCTCACTCACATACACTCTCCTCGTCAGTCGCTCACCCTCCATCCTCTCCACATGGCCATACCACCTCAGTGTGTTCCTCCTAATGTTTCCTATCACATCCACATCCACACCACAACGCTCCTTTATATCCTCAATTGTCAGCCTGCCTCTCCATGTGACTCCACAGGCTTTTCTTAAACAACTCATTTCCACTGCTCTCACTCTTGACTTGTGTCCTTCCAACAAGCTTCACTTCCATACGTTAGAGTTGGTATCACAATACTGTCATGTAGTAACTTTTTCACTTCCATGCTCACTTCCCTGTTTCATATCACTGCTTTCAAGGAACCAGCAATCTTTCTTCCTTGTTGTACCCTTTCAAGCACTTCACCCTCCAAACTTCCATCCTAACTCATCATACTCCCCAAGTACTTAAACGTACTCACATTTTCCATTTCCTCATCATCCAACCTCACTGTACATTCACTGACTTCACCTCTCTCGAACACCATCACTTTACTCTTCCCTACATTCACCTTTAGATTCCGTTCCTTACACACTCTCCCAAACTCATCCACCAAGCCTTGCAGCTCCCCTTCGTCTTCACTTAACAACACAGTATCATCTGCAAACAACAGTGTCATGAATCAAATTTGTGACAATTTCCTTTTGTGAGAAACCACAAACTATTAGTGGAAAACTCACTGTGTATCGCTCAGTTAACCGTTTCTCTCTCCATTTCGGTGGTATACTTTTCAAAACATTCGTCATTGTTTCAAAAGTGACCGATCTAATGCACGTCATTGAGTGCTCTACTGAGCGATATTATTGTTTCTTTATTGTTCGGCCCTGCCTGCCTCGACCGTTAAAAAAAAATGCGGCCATAGCGTTCCCTTTCTTTCCCACGAGTTGGCAGTCAAGTGTCTGTCATGACGGAGTGAGGTTGCTCCAGCAGTGAGAGAGGTCAGCTAGCACCCAGACTCCACTAGAGTACAGTACTCCAGGCTCCCACCCTTCTTGGTGATACACCACATTCACTGACCAGTATTTTCTTTTCGTTTTCCTAGACTTAACCCGAGGCGTCCCGTCGACGTACTTCCACGTCCTCACGTTTTGTCACAGCTAATCCCGTCGACGTACTTCAACGTCCTGCAATTGCAAGGTTCATAATTTCCACAATTTTCAAAATTCGCGCGAGATTTTCGTTTCGCCCGGGTACCCAAGCCTCCCCTACCTGCCGCCAGGTGGGCAGCGTCCTAGACCCCGCGCGACCCGCGCTCGCCCTTGTCTCGGTCACTCACCTGCTAGCAGTGACCCAGGTCAGGCATGGCGTGGAAAGGTTCAAATCGCATCCGTCCTGGAAGCCTTCACTGGAGACAGTGATTCTCCACTCGATGATGATGTGGTGGATCGCGATTACGTCCAGCCAGAGGAAGAAATAAGTAGCAGTGATGAGGAGGTCCCTTCACCCCCAAAAACGCAGTATGTGACATACCGTAAGGCAAGGGAAGGCCAGCCTGCTCCCCAACCACGTGCACAGTTATCTCTCCATCCCGAATCTGATGAGGATGAGGATGAGGACGATGAGGATGACGGAGGCCTAGGACGTGATATCGCCGCTTGGTTGGGAAAAGAGAAAATATCACCACGAGGATCAGAAGGTGGGGCGAGACGACACATAAGGTATGGTGAAAGTACTTTGTCTGGGGAAGTGGCAAGTGGTGTGGTGGGATTGCTGGGAGAAAGGGAAAGTGTTGTGGCGGCAGCGCGGGGTGAAAGTGAGAGTGGTGTGGGGGTAGTGCGGGGTGAAGGGGCAAGTGGTGTGAGGGAGGCAGCACGAGCACGTGGTGCTCGTAGGCCTAGGGGAGAGGAGGTTGAGTCACTCCCCAGCACTTCTTTCGCCCCTAAATATTCCCAAACTTCCTCCCCACAGCCCCAGGATGTGGGGAAAGGAAAGAAAGGGAAGGGAAAGGGTAAAGGAAAAGGGAGAGGGAAGAGAAGTGCGAGTGATGAGAGGCGCCGCTCTCCACCTCCCCAACCTCCCCCACCACCCTCACCTCCACACCCTGACGAAGGGGACGATGGTCACGTGGCTGGAGACGGTGGTGTCACGTGGAACTGGGAAGATGGGAGTAATTTTACTCCCATCATTCACCCTTTCACTGAGGAGTGGCGGTCAGGTTGCACGGCTCCAGGTGTAAATGCAGGTTCGTCACGGTTGGATTTTTTCAACTTGTTCTTTGGTGAGGCGTTTGTGGGGCGCATAGTTGAACAAACTAATATTTTTTCACAATCACAGCGCCGTGAAAGTGAACGTTTGGGAACCACGAGCAGGCATTCCCAACAGTATGACTATCCCGTGACTATTTCAGAGATGTTCCTATTTTTGGCCCTGGTTATCTTGATGGGTGTGGTAAGGAAAAACCAAATTCCTGCCTACTGGACAACTGACCCAATCATCCTCACACCTTTCTTTGGAAAAGTGATGGGTCGTAACCGATTTCAGTATTCTCGGCCACCTCCACTTTTTTGATGCAGATGATCCAGCCAATGCAAATAACACCGATAAAATGAGGAGAATTAGGCTGGTATTTGATCATTTACGGGAAATGTTCCGCTCCTCATTTTATCCCTACAGAGACCTCGTCATAGACGAGAGTCTTGTGTTGTGGAGAGGCAATATTTCCTTTAGGCAGTACATACCCAGCAAGAGACACCGTTTCGGGTTCAAGATCTTTGTTATGTGTGACTGTAAGACTGGTTATGTGCAAGACATAGTCTTGTACACGGGCGCACAGACAGATATAATAGAAGATCGGAGTATAGGACTCTCCGGGGCCGTGGTGAAGACAATGATAGAAGAGTACCTTCATCGTGGTCATGTGTTGTACCTGGACAACTGGTACACTAGCCCTCTTCTCGCTAGGTTCCTCCACCAACATGACACCGGAGTCTGTGGTACAGTCAAGAGAAACCGTCGCCATATGGTCAAGATAGGGAGGAAACTTGACAAAAACGAGGTGGTTTTCTTCCAGGCCAATAACATCCTTGCAACCCTGTGGAACCACAACAGGGAAGTTTGCCTCCTATCAACTGTTCACAGCCCCTGATGCACCGCACAGACTCCGTGGATCACCGTAGCGAGAGGAGGCGCAACGTATGGAAACCAGAGTCTGTACTTGCCTATAATCTGAACATGAGGCAAGTTGATCAGTCAGACTAGATGATTTCAAGTGTTGACTGTGCCAGGACCACGATGAAGTGGTACAAGAAACTCTTTTTCCACTTGCTCGACACCACGGTCCTGAACGCCCACTACCTGCACGCAATGACCACCGGAGTATCCGAGACCTTTGAGGGGTTTGTGAGGGAGCTGGCACGTGAAATAATCGCCAAGCATGCCCAGGACAGACCCACACACTGCACCCGCACCCCCATGGCTGCTCAGACTCCCCTACGTCTTGCAGGACGCCACTATCCCAGCGCAATCCCTTCCGAACCAAACCGTCATAAACCCCAGCGTCGCTGCCATGTATGTAGGCACTTGACAGTCAGACCATCCACTCAGAGAAAAGACACAAGATACGAGTGTGTCGAGTGCAATGTTGCGTTGTGCCTTCAGCCTTGTTTCAAGGAGTATCATAATTTCCTACACTACTGAAACTGTGTGGGAAGGCGAAATGACGCTCATGATAATGGTAGGGCCAGTCAGTAGGTGCTAAGTCAAATATAAAGTTGAAACGGGTGTTATTTTTTCAGAAAAGTAATGTATAAGTTGAGAATTAGTGTAAGTGGAAAGAATTGTTATCAAAACTACACCCACTGTGTAAATCTGGTCAGTAAATATGTGATAGCAAGGAAATAAAGTGGAAACGGGTGTAATGTTAGCATGAATAAAACGTATAAGTTGAACATTACTGTAAGTTGTCATAATTGATGTCACGAGTACACCCACATTTTGGTCAGTAAGTATGTGATAGGAATTATATACAGTGGAAGATGTTGAAATGTTAGTAGTAAGGTATTTTATAAGTTGAATACTAGTGTAAGATGAAACAAATGATAACGCGATAACACTCCTTGTGTAAGTACGCGCAAATTTGACGCTCAGTTCCATCGTAAGTTCAGAAATGATGTGATATCAATTATATCAAGTGTAAACATGTGCAATGTTAGTGGAGAATTATTATATAAGTACAAAAATAGGTTGTAAGTTGAAATATTTGTCATAGCGACTTCACCGTGTGTGTTATTATGTGCTATTATTACGCTATATATTTACGTAAGGCCTGAAATAATCTCAAAACAGTTCTATAAAGTTGAAGAGTGTATAATAATATTAGAAAAGTATTATGTAAGTAGAAAAAGCACAATACGAGTTGAAACAACAGTCACAGCGAGTTCACTCACTATGTAAATAAGCGCTAACATTACGCTAAATGTTATCAAAAGGCCTGTGAATACGTAAAAACAGTTCAATAAAATGTAAAATGGTATAATGTTATTGTAGAAGTATTATGTAAGTAAAAAAAAAGATATGTATCATGATTTTCGAATGTTAGCGATTCATCGTGACCAAGTTGGCCGATTTTGCTCGTTTCGCACGATGGTACAATGCTTATTTCTGCTCTATTTTTGTATAAAATCCAATATACTCTTTTATCACATTTTTTATGTTTGTAATAAATTCATTTCTACTTTCATTGGTTTCCCAGACTTATAATACCATAGAAAACGTTTGAGGCTCAGACCGCCTAGGGAGAACACGGGGCCAGGTGGGACCAAGGCATACCTGGTTAAGCTAATTATGGACCCCGGGGACCAATTTCTTTGCCACCGACCATTGTTTCTGACCAAAAGCGAAAGTTTAAGCAAAAAAAAAAAAAAGGTCGAAAAATGGTCGGGATTGGGGGGTACCAGTGGTCGAAAAGTGGTCGGGACGGGGCGGGTTAAGAGTTTAGTTAAGTGTGCTGTTTCTTTACATGCTGGCCGGCTGCGCCGCATGTTGTTTTTCAGGCATAAGAATTTAGCTTTTGAGTGAGTGAGTGGGTACGATCTATTTATTTGAATTCATTTTGAGATGTAACGTTAAATTTATTTTGTAATCAATAAATTTAACAGTTCTTTTTCTTGAGCTTAATGTAATGTAAACTCGTGTTTCATTTCACCATAATTAAGCTTATTTCCCTTATAGCTCCTAGCTTGCATAAGCGTTTGCTATTCATAACTGGCATTTAGGCCAGTCTTGTTGTATTAAACTTAAAATCCGTTGTGCCTTCTAGGAGTTAAGCATCAGCAAGAACCTGATATTAATAGTATTAGTTATTTATTGTCAGGGGTGAAGTCACTTTCTCCAGAGGCTAACAGTACTAATAATCAGCATTTGTGAGTAAATAGTCTCTGCTGTGTACTGTTGAGAAAGTTTATAAATTCTCGTTCTGAGAAAATCGGCGAAGCAAGCCGGTATAAAGTAATCACTGCTTGATTTAGCAAGACAATCATTGTCCCTGCTGTTCAGTATTATTGAACTTTATCACTTAATATTTGCATTTATTTTAAAAACCCCGTGACATTTGGCGACCTCATTCCAGGATATTAACTCCTAGCTCTAAAGCTATTCAGGAGATAATACTCACTCGTTCATAATTAGGTATTTCTCATTAAAGTTTATAGGCACAAGCTTACTGGTGTTTACCGTTAGTTTAGCAAGTGAATTTTTTGCTTTATTAATCCATAGAGTACTTAACTCCATTTAGTACTTTATTTTTGGTAACGCCAGACGATTTTATTCGCTCCTGGGTAGCCGCCGTACCCATTGCGTTAATTATTGAGTCTTCCCAGTCATTTGCATTTTTGCTTTATTCTTTTCCAGTTAACTAGATAAGACTGGTCACCACTAGCTTGTGTCTGTATTCTTTACTTGTGTTTATTAGCATTGGTTTGCGAGGTAGCAATCAATACTGAGTCGCTAGTTATTTAGATTGAGCTAGCATCATGGCAGCCAGTGTCAATGTACAGGAAGCTAAAGAAATGGGCCTCATAGACCCAGAGAAAAGTCAGAGTTACGTTCTCTCACGGTTTAATTACGAGCAAGAACATGAGAAAGATGCTCGTGAAGAGCATAGAATCCAACGTGAACACGAGCGAGAACAGCGTGAATACGAGCGAGAACAGCGTGAGGAACGCGAAAAGGAGCGCGAACATGAGCAGAAACAATGAGAACTCGACTTGGAACACGAGCGAGAACAGCGTGAGGAACGAGAGAGAGAACGAGAACACGCATGTGCCGAGCGAGAAGCACGCGAAAAACATGAACTTGAAGTGCTGAAGCTCAAGCGAGATTCCTTGGCTTCAGACACGTCTGGTGCAGTTGGTCCAAGCTCCACGAGCGTTCTCCCTGCATATGTCCTGGCGACCCCACGCATCAAGCTTCCTTCATATAAGGAAGGCGAGCGAATCGAGCCGTACATAGCTCGTTTTGAGGACATGGCAGACATGTATCAACTGGATGAGGCAGCTAAGCGGCTCCAATTTCTTAGTTTATTTGAGGGCCCTGCCCTCGATATTCTCCACAGAATTCGTGGAGACAATCTCACGTATGAGATGATGAAAGCTGCACTCATTAAGGCGTATGGTCTCACAGTAGACGACGCCAAAGTTCAGTTCATGCGAGCTCGTCTCCAAGACAATGAGACAGCTGTTCAGTTCCTCGACCATCTCACTGCTTACTTAGGTGAGTGGATGGAGTAAGATGAAACTCCTTCCACGCGTGAGGGGATAATTGACCTTATGCTGTGTACACAGCTAGAGAGGTCGTGGCCTGCTGAGCTCATAGCACAGCTTAAGATCTGCCAGGTGAAAGATGCCAGCCAAATGGTAGAAAAGGCTGACGCATTCTTTACTGCATACGGGTATCAAACTCGTAAGCAAAACACCTGGAACAGAAAACCTGATAAATCTGGGAAATCGTCTCAGACTGAACCCCAGCAACAAGGCCATTCTCAGAATAATGGCCAAGGTCCAAAACCGCAGAGGAAGGACCAGGGGTAAAACACTCAGAAACCTGAGTGGAAGAGGTACAACAAGTATCCTAACCAGCAGCAGTATCAGCCACGCAACCGACCGTCGGGACAAACTTTTTCACCACCAGGTCAAAAGAGGCAGGAAGCAAACGCAGCCTTCATTCCTCAGCAGCAGCACGGTGGTCACGTCCCTACCAGTATGGGTACTCCCCCACAGTTCACTAGTCCCACAGTGACAGTGAACCCCCCTCCACAGCTGGCCAATGTTCCATCTCTACAGGCACTGAGTACGACTCCTCAAGTATCTAAGTCTCAAGGTACCATGTTTGCCGCATCAATTATTCAGCAGCCTCATGAGTGGCTAGCTGCTTCCTCCACAGGCCCTCCCACAGGTGATAGTACCTTCCTTGTTCAGCCAGGGTTTGTGGGAGGCATCCCTGTGAAGGTCCTGAGAGACAATGGTTCCTCAGGTTGCTCTGTCAAGCAGAGTCTAGTTCGGCCTGAGCAGTATACAGGTCGACACATCCATGCAATCCAGTGAGATTGTTCCCTGAGGCATGTATCCAGGTGGCACCTCCATTTTATACGGGTATGACACTCGCAGTTGTCATGCCAGAGCCTTTATTTGACCTAATTGTAGGCAACATTCACAGTGTCAAGGATAGTTGCACCGCTGATGACGCTACTCAGACTTCGGCTGCAGAAACACGAGCCATGGCTGAGGCTCCAGACTGTGTCACCCCAGTGACCATTGAATCACCGCAAGATCTGATGTGTAGCCAACTTGTTGTTCAAGAACAACACTCTGACCCGACACTTGCTGCCGTGCGGAACAAAAGGGTCGAGTGATTAAGTATTCACGGGGAGGTCGAGCCAAGTTCCTTCGTAAACAAGGACGGATCTACCGTGAGTCACGAACACCCGAGGTTCGATTGCTCTTTGTCGTTCCCGCCAAGTACCGCCCAGCAGTGTTAGAATGGGGTCATTGTTCAGCCTCAGGAGGTCACATGGGCAAAAGGAAAACCCAGGGCCGTATCCGTGCTGACTTTTTCTGGCCAGGGATGGGACGAGACATAGATAGTTTTGTGCGCTTCTGCAGTGTGTGTCAAAGTACCACTAATCAGGGACATGTCCTTCCTGTGCCGTTTGTAACCACACCTGTAATCTCTGAGTCAGATGAGAGACAGGGTAGTGGTGAAGTGGGTGCAGACCTGACGTCTCGCCCATTGGCCTCACAGGACACAGTATGTCCAGTGCCTGTACATACATGTATACCATAAGCTAAGGTGCTGTTCCCTCACATGCTGGCCGGCTGTGCCGCATGATGAGCGAGGTGGACGCCAGGTTAGAGTTCCCCCTAAACTGGGTGATGGGATGTTGTTAACGTGCTGTACCCTCACATGCTGGCTGGCTGCGCCGCATGTTGAGCGAGGTGCATGCCAGGTTAGAGCTTCTCCGCTAAGAACCCTTACGACTACGTTTCCTAGTTAATATTGTACCTAATAAATTAATGGCGACCTCGAATGTATGAAACTTAGGCTGTCACTCGTATTTTTCAGCTAGAGCGTACCTTTCGTAGCATGTACTGACTGCTAGGCAGAGAGAGTAATTGTAATGTAATAAGAATTTTTGTCTCATTGACACTTTTGATGCTCCACCTTAATTGATTTTGCAGGTACAGCAATGGGTGTAGCAGTTTTGCTGTGCGGGCCAGCTGATCGTCTGCCGCACGCTGCCGCCTCTTCTCCTCTGCCTTCGTCCTCGCCATATTATTAATATTACTATGTTATTTTACACGTAGGTACAGTTACACTACAACTGTCACACCTACACCGTGTATCACATACACCACGCTACACTACAATTAGTTGTCAGTGTAAATGTAGCAAACTTTCACTCAGTTTGACCTGAGTACAGGATTTTCACCGTCGTCACGGAGTTTTTCCCTCAAGCTTGCCTCTATTAACGTAAATACGATTTTTTTTTCGCTCATTGGCGATAGTGATTTTCTCCTGTAGCAGGATAGCACACACACACCACAGTGTGAATCTTGTGTGAATGAGTTAGGATTTATATGTATGCATATTGAAATCTTTTTTCTGAAGAAAGATTTGATTTTCATGGGACGTAATGTCACGAATCAAATTTGCAACATTTTCCTTTTGTGAGCAACCACGAACTATTAGTGGAAAACTCACTGTGTATCACTCAGTTAACCGTTTCTCTCTCCATTTCGGTGGTATACTTTTCAAAACATTCGTCACTGTTTCAAAAGTGACCGATTTAATGCACGTCATTGAGTGCTCTACTGAGCGATATTATTGTTTCTTTATTGTTCGGCCCTGCCTGCCTCGACCGTTAAAAAAAAAATGCGGCCATAGCACTCCCTTTCTTTCCCATGAGTTGACAGTCGAGTGTCTGTCGTGACGGAGTGAGGTACTGTGCTCCAGCAGTGAGAGAGGTCAACTAGCACCCAGACTCCACTAGACTACAGTTCTCCAGGCTCCCACCCTTCTTGGTGATACACCACATTCATTGACCAGTATTTTCTTTTCGTTTTCCTAGACTTAAGAGTTTAGTTAAGTGTGCTGTTTCTTTACATGCTGGCCGGCTGCGCCGCATGTTGTTTTTTAGGCGTAAGAATTTAGCTTTTGAGTGAGTGAGTGGGTACAATCTATTTATTTGAATTCATTTTGAGATGTAACGTTAAGTTTATTTTGTAATCAATAAATTTAACAATTCTTTTTCTTCAGCTTAATGTAATGTAAACTCGTGTTTCATTTTACCATAATTAAGCTTATTTCCCTTATAGCTCCTAGCTTGCATAAGCGTTTGCTATTCATAACTTGTACTTAGGCCAGTCTTGTTGTATTAAGCTTAAAATCCGTTGTGCCTTCTAGGAGTTAAGCATCAGCAAGAACCTGATATTAATAGTATTAGTTATTTATTGTCAGGGGTGAAGTCACTTTCTCCAGAGGCTAACAGTACTAATAATTAGCATTTGTGAGTAATTAGTCTCTGCTGTGTACTGTTGAGAAAGTTTATAAATTCTCGTTCTGAGAAAATCGGCGAAGCAAGCCGGTATAAAGTAATCACTGCTTGATTTAGCAAGACAATCATTGTCCCTGTTGTTCAGTATTATTGAACTTTATCACTTAATATTTGCATTTATTTTAAAAACCTCGTGACAAACAGTACAGGGACTACCCTCTCTCACTAGGGCCACTCCATCATCCACTGCCTTACCTTGCATCTCTTTTATTACCCCATCCATTACAGACTGAGCAAGCATGGAGACATGGCACATCCATGTTTCAACCCAACCTTCAAAGAGAAAACTTCACTCAGTTCACCATCCACACGCACTGCAGCCTTAGCACCATCATACATACTCTTCATAGCATTCAACAACTTCCCATTTACTCCATATATTCTTAATACTTTCCACAATCCTTGTCTCTCCACCCTGTCATATGCGCTCTCCAAATCCATGAACGCTGCATACAACTTCTTTCCCTTCTCTAGAAACTTTTTCTACTAGAGATCTAAGAATGAATATCTGATCTACACAACCTCTTCCCTTCCTATAGCCTTCCTGTTCTTCTCAAACTAATTCCTCTGTTATTTCCCTAACTCTGTCAGTAAGTATCCTACCATACACTTTTCCTGTTAAACGAAGAAGACAAATGCCCCAATGATTACCACACACTTCTTTTTCCCCTTTTTCTTTGTACAAGGGAATAATTATACCTGACTTCCATTCCTCTGGGACTCTACCTTCCTCCCAGGCCAATTTGCACATCTTCCACACCCATTCTACTACTATCTCTCCCCCATGATTCAGCATTTCACCACACACTCCATCAATTCCTGGGGCTTTCCCCAATTTGACTTTCTTCATTGCTTCCACAACTTCTATCCTACTGATTTCTTCCTGTTTTCTCACCTCTCTCCTACTCCCAGCCATTCCCCAGCCACTTATACTCGCATTGCTTCCATTCTCTATGTTCAACAATTCCTTAACCTGTTCTCTTAATCTGCTCACTTTTTCTCCCTTCTCCATTAGTAATCTACCATTTTTATCTTTCACTCCCCTGCTAACTTCACTGCCACGCTGTCTTACCCTCTCCACCTCTTTCCAGAAAATTTTCTTACAGTCCCTTCACTTTACACTCAAATTCCTTCCAAATTCCTCATCCACTCTCCTCTTACTCTCTCTTACTAATCTTTTCACCTCTCTCTTCCTTTCAACATATAACTCTCTCTTCCACCTCTCAACTTCTTCCACGCCCCTATTTCTCATCCATTCATTGTATGCTTTCTTCTTTTGTGCCACAGCCTGTCTCACCTCTTCATTCCACCATGCTGTTCCTTGCACCCCCTTCCGTCTTCTCTTCACCCCACACACCACATCACATGCTGCACATAGTTCTTCTGTGAATATCTTGCACACACCTTCCACGTCCCCCATCTGCTCCAGTTCATATTAACTCAATCGTTCCTCCACTTCTCTCTTATATTATGCCTTTTTCTCATCTTCTTGTAACCTTTCCACTCTCCTTGCAACTACTCCTTCCTCCCGTCCTTCCCTTCTTCTATTTCTCCATCTTACTTGGATCTTGAATCTGGCCGCCACCAAGTAGTGGTCAGAAAGTCCACTCCCCTAGCCTCTACAAGCTCTTGCAACCATTACACATCTTCGCATCCTTTCATTCACATACATATAATGAATAATTGCCTTCCTTTCATTCAGTTCACCACCCACCCCTCTCATCACTCACCATGTATACCTGTGGATCATTTTGTACCTGACGAGGGTATTGGCTATCACCAACCCTCTCCCGGCACAAATGTCCACTAACGTACTGCCATTCTCATCTGTCTCAGCAGGCACACCCCACTCACCAACTATTCCATCCACCTTCACATTCCCTTCTTTACCATTCATATCACCAATCAAAAATTTATTCCCTCCAAACTTTTCCATGCACACTTTCACATTTGTCCAAAACTCTTCTCTCACTCTGCTTGCACGATCTTGCATTGGCGCGTACACGCACACATTCGCCCACATTTGTATTCCAACTTTCAATCTTACCCACACAATCCTTGAGCCAACTGATCCATACTCTCTTATGTTCTTCTTCCATCTTTTACCCACAACAATACACACTCCTTCTTTTGCCCTCTCAAGTCAAGCTCTAGCATTTAATTTATATACAGTACATAGCATACCAGCACTATCCCAGAATATATTTACATCCGCATGCTCACTGCGAGAGGATTATGAATTTGCATGTTTACTTGTTTGTCTGTTTGTCTTTTAACAAGACTGAAGTAAAATTATTGGATACGGTTACATCAAATTTATCATAGTAGTTGAGGACCATCAGAATAATAGGTTAGTAAACCGGGGGCGACAAGGTTGGAAGTCATAGTTAAGAACAGGATGATCTCACAAAATTCTGATCCATTTTTTATAAAACCTGGTCGAACGATTAAGGGACAGGAAAGTGTGAGGTGATTCAGTTTTAAGAAAAATTGGTCAGAGGTAAAGGTCACATGGCAGTATCATGGCAGTATCAAGTTTTCGGTCTTCATCTCAGTTTTTATTCAATTTGTGTGAAACATGGTGGAAAGCTTTAAGGTTAACCGAGGATGAACTTATCGCATTTGTGCCCAGTGTCCTCAGTATAGGACGGAACTGGGCATTTTCAAAAGTTAATAAAGAAGGGAACCCCAGATTAGAGACCTATGAGCTTTGCAACTATAAGCCGATAGGCAGAGGGCAGTACACTTAGTACCCTTCCAGCACAATCCCTCACACAGGAACTTTGGGAGCTAATGGGTTAATGTATTTTCAGAACAATAGGTTAAAGGTCAAGGTCGCTGAGTAAGTTCAAATCAAACACTCTTGATCTGATTTGATCCAAGCATGGTGCTTGGGTTTAGGATTAGGAATGGATGTAATTATTCGATTTTGAGAACAATGAGCAAAAATCCTAGGGCACAGGGAGTGGTTGTATGTTTGGCCTTAAGCACCCTCCACACAGTTAGTGCGCACTTGTGTCGAAACAACAACAACAACAAAACTGAGTATTAATTTTGCTTGCCGTAGGTGTGTGTGTGTGTGTGTGTGTGTGTGTGTGTGTGTGTGTGTGTGTGAACAAAACATCTCAAAAAGTTTTTATCTGATTTTAACCAAATTTGGTAAGATGGTTGAGGGTCAGAGAAGAGATGGCCAACAGTTTTCGAGAATGATATGCCAAAGACCAAGGTCACAGGGCGAGGTCAAAGTTTGACCTTGCAAGAGTAATTTTGACAACTTTTTATCTGATTTAGACCAAACTGTGTGGAATGTATTAGGTTAAGGCAAGAATGAAGTGTCTTGATTCCGAGAACAGTAAAACAAAGTCACAGTCACAGGGCTAGGTGAAAGTTCGACTCGTGTGTTTATGTGTGAACAAAGTATCTAAATCCGTTTTGATATGAGCTGGATTAAACTAGGAGGATGGGTTCAGAATCATCGAACAGTTTGACCGATAATTTTTTAGAGCAATAGGACAAAGGTCAAGATCATATAACAAGGTCAGTTGATAAAGCTTTTATTCGACTGAGACAAGAGTTTGCAGAAAGATTTAAGATAAAGTTAGACAAAAGTAATTTGATTTTTATAGTAACAGGTGAGAGACACGCAGAAAATTCAGTATAAAAGTCATACGCAAGGTGTACTCTAACAGTGCTTACCCGATTCTGACGAAGGGTTAGGTTCAGACAAGAATTAAGCAATTCGATTCTAGTAGCAATTGCTCGTAGGGGAAAAGTCTGATGGCAAAGTTAAATGTTTAACCCTTACACTGACCAGTGGAATAAAATACATATATTTAATTCCCATATAGCTACTACCAGTAGCGAACTGGTCTGGTGAGGCTAGGGTGTTCTGTTGACCCAAATGCATCCAGAGACTAACATTTCATTTACACCTTACACTAATATCAGCAGCTGGAGCATTGTCCGGCTAAGGGAAGATAGAAGCATCTACCCTGCGTATTCCCTGGTCACCCAGTGGTGAGGTGTAGAACCCGTTAGCCTGCCCAGATGGTAGTAGGTGGAAGGTTATCGTCGTCCCGGGAGGTACTAGCGTACGAGTGAACTGGGACCAATGCCCGGCATCTGGCCTTGCACAACACTCCCAGCCGGGGAGCTCTACCACATTTACAAAGCAGTTAAGTCCAGGATGAAGACTATTACTACTCCTATCAACTACTTTAGACTGTTTATCATCTAGGGGACTATGACTCCTTCATTTTTTTCTGCACATCGCCATGTGCAAGGATCCTTTTTCAATCCTGAGGAAATGCTGCCTGATATAGGAAGGCGACTGCTGCCTTGTAGTCGATAGGTCTGCTCGGCTTGACAGACCGGGGCAGAACAACCACAACAACAACTAATTTCGTAATAGAACATCATATTTTGTATTCACTGTCCTTAATTACCATATAACAACTAAAGATAGGGTGGTGGAATGGTAAGGGAAGGTGTTCTGCTGATCCTAAATGCAGCCAGTCTTTAACATCTCACGTACACAACACACTAACAATAAACCGTAGCACCATAATTGAAATGAATGTTCTTTTCTCGTATAACCCAAGAGGCAGGGAGGTGGTATGGTGTGGTTATGGTCTTTTATTTACTCTCAGTAGAACCAAACGTTAACACCTCACGTATACCATAGAATGCCACCAAACCAGAATACCATACATGCAATACATTTTCTTTAATTACCATTCACATATAACCATTACAGATAGGAAGATGGTATGATAAGGCAATCAGTTGTACGATATTAGACATACCCTCTACAGTATGAGTATATTAATAGAACACTAAAAAATCATAGTTTGAATATAATTCCATAATACTACAATAGGAACGAAGGTGATATGGTGAGGCTAGGGTATCTTAATGCCCGTCATCACAACCAAACACTACCTCCTCAATTATTCAGCAATCTAACGCCAAATCAGCAATGCGGATCAGCAGTTTAATTCCTTCAGTCCGATGACGAATTCTGAATTTTACAGCTGTTTTATTGCTGGTCGCTGACGATTATGCCGTGATTAGAGGAAACCTTTCAAAATTAATATGATAGATTTGATCCATATGAACTCCTTCTTTTGAAAACGTCTCCTGTAATGTGAATAAAATTGCCTGCAGATATGATGAATAAAGAAGCAAAAAGGCATCACTGGACATGACATCACTGGACTGAAGTGGTTAATAATGGGGTGAGAAAGGGACAGCCTAATATAGGGGTGGCCTAGTACATATTAGGAAAGAGAGAGAGAGAGAGAGAGAGAGAGAGAGAGAGAGAGAGAGAATGTTCGTATAATGTGTATGCTGTAAAAATGCCTGTTGTTATGTGTTTGTGTATGTTTGTGCTTATGTGTATATAGGCAAGTGTACTGTACGTGTGTGTTTGTATATACGTGCATGTGCATGGATCTGTCAACATTACATCTCTGTGTATAATTTGTATCGGTTACATTTGCCTTTGTTTGTGGATTATGTTAATGCATATGTGTTGTGCATGTGATTGGTTTATTTATATGCATGCGTATTATTTGCATGTGCTTAGACCAGTTAAGTGCGCTTTGTGGCCCCGTGACGAGTGAGCGAGCTCCATGTTATCATAAATTAGCTCTGATATAGTATTTCTTCATGAAGGTAGCTTAACAATGAAAAATATACTGGAACGAATGACATTCTCTCACATACATCCAAACAGAATACACACACACACACACACACACACACACACACACACACACACACACACACCTCCGATATTTAATTGCTAGGGTTGATGCCAAAAAACAGTGTTGTGTCGGAAAATATTTTTAAATTTTGATTTCGTATTTGAGGTGTTCGACGATAAGAGAACACTCCCTGGGAAAATTCGAGATTCCTAGAGGTTCCTCCTCCTTTACGGGGATGTTTTTAGTTGATAACAAAATTTATTGAATGAATGTATCGCATGCAGAAAGAAGTTCAACTGTACTTCACATAGGAGTAAAGTTGTTAGCTTCTGCTTAGCGTAATGATTGGGCAGAATAGGGCCGGGTCGGGCCGAGTCGCCCATATCCAAACTTAAGTGAGAGTAATCATTGCTTGCTCGGGTCGCTTACTTGCTCGTAATCAGTATTTTTTTTTTTAAATATATTTCTATAAGTGCGTATATTTTGTGTACGGTTGAATGTGCATGAAAGTTTGTTTGTGTGTCGAGAGAGTGTCGACTGCACAACCCCTCTCGCTCTCTCTCTCTCTCTCTCTCTCTCTCTCTCTCTCGTGACGGTCGTGTGTGTATTATATGACCTTACACACACACACACACACACACACACACATTTCAATATACAATATTATTGCAACCATAACTTACCTCGTTTAACCCGCGGCGTCCCATCGACGTACTTCCACGTCCTCACGTTATGTCACTGCCAATCCCGTTGACGTACTTCAACGTCCTGCAATTGCAAGGTTCATAATTTCCACAATTTTCAAAATTCGCGCGAGATTTTCGATTCGCCCACGTACCCAAGCCTCCCCTACCTGCCCCCAGGCGGGCAGCGTCCCAAACCCCGCGTGACCTGCGCTCGCCCTTGTCTCGGTCACTCACCTGTTAGTAGTGACCCAGGTCAGACATGGCAGGTAAAGGTCTCTCAGACAACGAAATACAATCCGCCCTGGATGCCTTCACTGGAGATAGTGATTCTCCACTTGATGATGATGTAGGATCGAGATTATGTGCAGCCTGAGGAGGAAATAACAAGCAGTGATGAGGAGGTCCCTTCGCCCCGGAAAAAGCGGTATGTCTCGTATCGTAAGGCAAGGGAAGGCCAGCCTGCACCCAAAACACCTGCATGGACCTCTCTCCATCCCCTAGAGAGAGATTCTGATGAGGACGAGGATGAGGACGATGACGATGATGGCGGCTTAGGACGTGATGTTGCCTCGTCGTTGGGGAAGGAAAAAATCTCACCCCGAGGATCAGAAGGTGGGGCGAGAAGGCAAATAAAGTATGGCCTAGTGTTTTGTCTGGGGAGGGCGAAAGTGGTGTGGTGGGAGTGCGGGGTGAAAGGGAAGTGGTGTGAGGGAGGAAGCACGGGCACGTGGTGCACGTAGGCCTAGGGGAGAGGAGGTGGAGCCATTCCCCAGCATGTCTTTCACCATACAATATTCCCAAACTTCCTCCACACAGCCCCAGGATGTGGGGAAAGGAAGGAAAGGGAAGGGAAAGGGTAAAGGAAAAGGGAGAGGGAAGAGAAGTGCGAGTGATGAAAGGCGCCGCTCTCCACCTCCCCCACCACCACCAATGTTGCGTTGTGCCTTCAGCCATGTTTCAGAGAGTACCATAACTTCCTACACTACTGAAACTGTGTGGGATGGCGATATGACGCTCAGTATAATGGTAAGGCCAGTCAGTATGTGCCAAGTCTTATATAAACTTGAAACGGGTGTAATGTTTGCAGGAAAGTAATGTATAAGTTGAGAAATAGTGTAAGTTGAACGAAGTGATATGAAAACTACACCCACTGTATAAATCTGCGAAAATATGACGCTCAGTATAACACTCTGGTCAGTAAATATGTGATAGCAAGAATATAAAGTGGAAACGGGTGTAATGTTAGCATGAATAAAACGTATAAGTTGAAAAATAGTGTAAGTTGTAATAATTGATGTCATGAGTACACCCACTGTGTAAATCTGCGAAAATATGACGCTCAGTATAACACTCTGGTCAGTAAATATGTGATAGCAAGAATATAAAGTGGAAACGGGTGTAATGTTAGCTTGAATAAAACGTATAAGTTGAACAATAGTGTAAGTTGTAATAATTGATGTCACGAGTACACCCACATTCTGGTCAGTAAGTATGTGATAGGAATT
>NC_136974.1:10814642-11044642 GCF_032717465.1 Coenobita brevimanus | reverse complement strand
ACTTCACCGTTTTTGTCTTTCAGTGACGTAATTCGTTGCCTTCCTAGTGTCATATGACTTCAGAACTGTCTCAGACTTTTTCCTTTTTGATTGTTTCTTTCATCTGATCCATGTTTCTCTTTCTTGTTTCTTCTCTTGGTCTCTTGTTGATTAGCTTATTTAATTCCGCTCGTTCGGTTTCATCTTTCTTTGTTTTTACATTAATTTCCTTTTTTTTTTTTTTTTCATAAGCTCGAGTGTCTTTTCTGAATACTTCTTGGCTTCATTTGTATTGGGTTTTCCTACTACCTTCGCTGATTCGCTTAGGACTTTTGTTAGTCTGTCATTCAGGTTATCAGTGTCACAGTCAGCATTACTTAGAGCATGAAATCTGTTCCTTATTTCCAACTGAAAGGCTGCTTTATTGGGCATATCTTTTTATGTTTCATCACCTTCCTTCTTGCACTTCTGAAATTGAATCTGGCTGTGCAACCCACCATTCTATGATCACTACCTATATTTACTTTGTTGATAACTGGGACATTTGTAATCGTGTTATTCTTATCCACTATAATGAAGTCGATTTTATTTTTTGTTTCTCCATTTGGGCCTCTCTAGGTCCACTCTCTCCCTGATCTTTTGTGAAAGAATCTATCTATCTATCTATCTATTGCCAGACGCCTCAATCCCGTTTGGGGTGGCCACAAATAAATCGCCTCCAAGTCGCCCTGTCCCCCGCCATTTCACTGCCCTGCTCCCAACTCACCCCCCCTCTCTCATATACCTCTCCATCCCATCCCTCCATCTCATCCTCGGCCTCCCCCTCCCTCTTTCCCCCTCCACCTCACTCACATACACTCTCTTCGTCAGTCTTTCACCCTCCATCTTCTCCACATGGCCAAACCACCTCAGTGTGTTCCTCATAACGCTTCCTATCACATCCACATCAACACCACAACGCTCCTTTATATCCTCATTTGTCAGCCAATCTCTCCACGTGACTCCACAGGCTCCTCTTAAATGACTCATTTCCACTGCTCTCACTCTTGATTTGTGTCCTTCCAACAATGTCCAAGCTTCACCTCCGTACGTTAGAGTTGGTATCACAATACTGTCATGTAGTAACTTTTTCACTTCCATGCTCACTTCCCTGTTTCTTATCACTGCTTTCAAAGAACCAGCAACCTTTCTTCCTTGCTGTACCCTTTCAAGCACTTCACCCTCCAAACCTCCATCCTTACTCATCACACTACCCAAATACTTAAACGTACTCACATTTTCCAATTCCTCACCATCCAACCTCGCTGTATATTCACTAACTTCACCTCTCTCAAAGACCATCACTTTACTCTTCCCTACATTCACCTTTAGGTTCCGTTTCTTACACTCTCTCAAACTCATCCACCAAGCCTTGCAGCTCCCCTTCGTCTTCACTCAACAACACAGTATCATCTGCAAACAACAGTACAGGGAGTTTCCAAACACTATCCTCTCTCACCAGGGCCACTCCAACATCCAGTACCCTATATATATATATATATATATATACCTAGGCTGCTTACCCCAAGGAAAGGGAGGTAGCCGAGACAGGACGACACACTCCCCATATACTCATCCATTCAAACATATTCAGTGGTAACGTTCTCGCTTGCCATCTGGTAGACGAGAGTTCGAGCCTCGCTCAGGTTGCGAAAAGTTTCACTGACGAAGTGGGTGGTTACTGTCCCCCTTCAGCAAGGGGATGGGTGTGTGCGTGTGTGAAGGTCACAGCCTTGCCCTTAGATCGGACTATATGAGCTCTCAGCTCCCTTCCGGGAGGGTAAAAGCTGACGATCACGACCATCAAGTGATCCTGACCCACCCAGTGAATTACATCTTAGCCCCAAAGGGGAGAAGGGTCAGATCCATACTGCACAAGGGTCAACTGCGCAGTGCAATCAGGGACATCCGCAGCAGGGCCCAACAGCAGAGCTGGTTTACCCCTGCCACATCATAATAGACCCATCCCCTTACCCGCATCTGACCTGATTAGCTGATCAGACCAAATGTGGGAGAATATCCCCTCAGGGATGTGTCATAATTTATTCATTCATAATTTCTCTCAATTTATTTCTGTCATGCACAGCCACTCTTCCTTGCTCAAGAGACATCCCTCTCGCATCCAGCGCTCTATTCACACTCTCCATCCATCCTATTCGTGGTCTCCCTCTCAGCCTTACACCTCTCACATCAGATCTACGTATCTTTTTCACCAATCGCTCATTATCCATTCTCTCCATATGCCCAAACCATCGCAACACCCTCTGCTCAACTCTACCAGCCATCTCCCGAACAACTCCAGGTCTCCTTCGCACTTCATCATTTCCAACTCGATCCATTTGCATCACTCCACACATACTCCTCAGACACCTCATCTCCATTACATTCAAACTTTTCCTCTCTGCTACACCCATATTCCATGTTTCAGCCCCATATAACGCAGTCGGTACCACAACACCCTTATACAGCCTTCTCTTTACATCCATTCTAAGCAAACGACATCTAAACACTTTTTTCATTCCTCTCAGCACCTTACCTACTTCATTCATTCTAAACTTCACTTCTGCATCTATTCTTCCATCTGCAGCAACATGTGACCCTAAATATTTAACTCACTCTACCTCCTCAAGCAACTCACCATTCAAAACTGTATTCATCCCCCCACCATCTACCAACCTCGTACACTTCATCACTTTACTCTTATTCTCATTTTCTTTCAATTTCCTCCTTTCACACACCCTTCCAAACTCCCCTGCCAACCGTCTCAATCTCTCCTCTGAATCAGCCACCAATGCAGTATCATCTGCAAACAGCAGCTGCTTCAGATTCCACTCTCCACCATCAACATTCACCAGACTCAGACCTCCACCTAAAACTCTTGCATTTACCTCCCTTACAACACCATCCATATAAATATTAAACAACCAAGGCAACATCACACATCCCTGTCGCAGCCCCACTCTCACGGGAAACCAACCACTCACAGCATTTCCCACTCTTACACACACTCTACTATTTTCATAAAAACTTTTCACTCCTTTTAGCAACCTACCATCAAGCCCATACAATCTTAAAACAGTCCACAAAGCCTCCCTATCAATTCTATCATATGCTTTCTCTAAATCCATGAATGCCCAAAACACATCTTTGCCTTTCACTAAGTACTTTTCACACACTTGTCTCACAGCGAACACCTGCTCCACGCATCCCCTCCCTCCCCTAAAGCCACACTGCTCATCACCAATCACTCCCTCTGTACCCTTTCTAACTCTCATAATTAACACTGTACCGTACACCTTACCTACAACACTCAACAGACTTATACCCCTAAAGCTAGTACATTCATACTTATCACCCTTGCCTTTATACAAAGGGATCACGCAAGCAATTGCCCAGTCAAGTGGCACCATACCTTTCACAAAGCACACATTCAACAATCTTACTAACCAGCCAACAATAGTCACTCCACCACCCTTCAGGCATTCCACAGCACACCCATCCATACCTGCAGCTTTCCCTATTTTCATCTCCTTTACTGCCTTCTCCACTTCCTCCTTCGTGATCAAAGAATCATTCAACTCTCCCAACACATTTATTCCTTGCACCCTTCCATCCGCCACAATCTCACCCACCCTTTCCTCCTCTACATTAAACAATCTTTCAAAATACTCTGCCCATCTCTTCCTTACTGCATTCATCTCAATTAACATCCCTCCATCCTCTGCTTTTACTCGCTCTTCCTTCCCAGACTCTCCCTTTCACACTCTTTTAACCTCCCTCCAGAACATTTTCTTATTCTGTTGAAAATTCTCAGTCAGCCGCCTACCCCACTTCTCATCTGCTGCCACTTTAGCATCACACACAACCCTTCTCGCCCTATTCCTCTTTTCCTTATACCTTTCATATGACACCTCATCCTTCCTCTGCAGCCACATTTCATATGCACGTCTTTCCTCAGCCACAGCCATACATACTTCCTCGCACCACCATTTACTTCCTTTTCTTACACCACCACCCACAAGTCTCACACCACACACCTCTTCTGCATGCCCCACCACAGCACTCTTAAACAGCTGGCATTCCTCCTCCACAGTGCCATTTTCCTGATCTTTCACTGCGTTCCACTCATCTTTCAATTTCTCCTGATACTCTATTATTTTCTTTCTTTTATCCGACTCACTCACTTTCAAAACCTCCCTGCCACACCTAACCCTCCTTGCTCTCACCCATCTCTTACGTACTCTAACTTTCCCTCCACCAGGTAGTGGTCAGACATACCTCCACCCTCCCCTCTCAGAACTCTCACATCCAACAATCTTCCTATTACATTCTTAGACACAACCACATAGTCCATCAGTGGTCTGTCAACGACCATTCCACCCTCCTGTCTCACCCATGTATACTTACTGTATAAATATCCTTCTTCTCAAACAGCGTATTCCAATCACCATCTCTCGCTCAACACGCATCCCTATCATTCGTTCCCCATTTTCATTTCTTTCAGGCACACCATGCATACCAAATACATCTTCAACTGCTACATTTCTCACTCTAGCATTCAGATCTCCCATCATTATCACATTCACATTCGCTCCAAAACTCTGCAGACACTCATCAACATCATTCCATATATATATATATATATATATATATATATATATATATATATATATATATATATATATATATATATATATATATATATATATATATATATATATATATATATATATATATATATATATATATATATATATATATATATATATATATATATATGCGTGGTCTAAAAATACAAATAACAGGATAGCATGACGAACACAGTTTGCTTCTGTTCCCTTTTAAGTTAACCTCCAAAATTTCAATTCTCTAGATTAATATTGAGAGATCGCTACAGTTTTCATTTTTCGTTACCATCACATAATTGTACCACACCACAGATGACGTGAACACTAAACAGGAACAGAGATGTTTTTGTCACTAATGTTAAAATAAACAGCAAGCACAAACTAAGAAGAG
The DNA here is from genome assembly GCF_032717465.1 of Coenobita brevimanus. Lineage (NCBI taxonomy): Eukaryota > Metazoa > Arthropoda > Malacostraca > Decapoda > Coenobitidae > Coenobita > Coenobita brevimanus. Next base: position 11,039,605 of record NC_136974.1, on the reverse strand, counting down.
TCATTTCAGCATAGTCAACCCAGTTACTTTTCTGTGAAAGTGCCATTCAATGAAAGCCTTGTTCGAACACCACGGAATATCATGGTGATGCCGCCTAATGACAGTCAGGATGTACTGTTTCTGTCTCTTGTCCTTCGTGAGGGTCGAGTTGAATTTAGTCACAAGAGAAATTGCTCTTTCAGTGCAGTCATTAACAACCGTCACCTTATCACACTCCACTTTGAACCTTTTGTAGATGGGGTCTTCATCCCATTCCTGGTGTATCCTCTGTAAGAGTCGGTCAGCTTGGTCATCTCCATCTGGAAGGAGGGCTCCAAAAATGCTCATGGTCTTGGCTGTCACGAACTCACTCAGAGTCTGCCAAGGAGAAAAGTTCTTGCTTTCAAGTCGACTCAGAACTTTTTTCCTTGGAAGTTTCTTCTTTGACATGTCTATCCGTTCGTCAAAAATGGTCAAGCCGTTCATCTCCTCCGAAACGTAACAGAGATGCAGCTTCCAAGCTGCAAGAGCTGTCTTGATGAGGCTTTGCTCAGGCAGGCTGCTCTGGAGATAGCACTTGATGTCAATGTCGTTTTGGGAAGCAAATCTGGCAATTATCACTTCGTTCCAGTCCTTGACATAACTGAGTGCAACAAACAGGCCGACACTTCGCATTGCATGCCTCTCCTGAACAGTAAGCTTAAACTGAGTCCTGAACAGGTATATCTTGAGAGCACGGATGGTTTTTGACATCCACCTGGATTAGCATAATACACCAGGCATTCAGATGTTAACCGAGCTGTCTGGAACTTCACCCAAGAACAGGAATGCCAGAAGAAGTTCTGTGAAATCATTCCTAGGGTGAAATTTTAGCTGCAATGCTGACTAGAGATATTCGACTGCTGATGCCTTTTCCTGAACTAAATCACCACCATCAGAGAATAGCTCTGCAAAATCTTCATCTTCTGTGGCTGGAATCCCAGGGGCTTTGTCTATGAAAATCCACTGCTTCTGGAAATGCACAAAAAGTTCAGTGTTCAGTCCTGATGCTGGCCTGTATGCCTTCTTGGAAACGTCAGACAAAACAACCTCAAGAACATGATGCTCACGCACTGCCCACAGCAGCGCTCGATTCAGACCCTGCAGTATCTCCACACATGTTCTATCAGACAGGCCAATGTTTGAAGCAGTAGTGTCAAACACTATTCCCTTGATATTCTCTTCAAAGTACTGGTCTTGAAGGAGGCTCAGGAAACAATCTGCTTGAACAGTCCCAGTGCGATTGGTAACTTTTGGGAGACCAAGCAGGATTTCTCGGATTTCTCGATCTTCATCTGTCACCAGGACCGCAGCACGGTCAACTTTCTCGTTCAGGTTAGGCCAGGCAGCAGCTTCGTGTCCCAGTGTAAGAGAAGATGCACTGTTGGCGGTATGTCGTGTTCCTTTGCTTCAGCTGCTGTCATTTCACACTTCTTAATTCGATGGGGATGGATAGAGCTTCTGGAGTCCGTTAGTTCATTCAAGTTTAGACTAGTCATTCAAGATAAGGCTCCCAATGCAAACATCGATGTCCTGTCTGATATATTCACTCAATGTAATGTTGATATCACCACAGGAGAAAGAAAAGTGCAGGCAATCTCCTTGACACTCTTTGGCTTACTTGCTGTTTGACGAAGCTTGTGGGCAAACTCCAGATGTCCAACACCTACAACCGATGGTGAAGAAAAAAAATAGGGAATCATTCTTCAATAAATCGATTGTCTGAGCCATAGCTTCCTTGTCTCTATCGGATTTTTGCTTTCTCTTCAGCTCTGTCTCTATTCGCCTGCATCACCTCACAGGATTTGTGGAGCAGCTGGTTGGCTCTTGCCATTGTTGATCGCATGCAATCATCCTACTGACTGATTAGAAAAGCCCGGTCTTCTTTGTTTTTGATCTGCATCTGGGCATCTCGTTTGGAGATGTCACACATTTCATCATGGTCTCCAAAAAAGATATCATCCATCATTCGACATGACTCTGACTCCTTCAGTCAATTTTTCTTCACCTTTTCATACTGTTCAGCTAGTCCCAGAAGCTTCTTTCAGTAGCAGACGGTCAAGATTGGAACATTGGCTGAACCCCAGAAATTAAAGAACACTGTCAGTGTTGTTTTCTTCAGGATTATGTGGTGGTAAAAAAAAAAAGCCTGAGCACTTGACCTTCAACCTGCACAGCCCTGGAGACGTGATTATTCGTCCTGACATTTTGTCACAACTGGCCCTGGAGACGTGAATTAACATTCTGCAATAGCAAACTCTGTCACGGCTACATTTTTCAAAATTCGCCGGTGATTTTTGGCAGGCAAACAGGGCAGACCTTCCTCTACCAGCCACCAGTCAGTACATTGAGCGATCCCTGTTTCAAGAGTCAGTACAGTCAGTACAGTGAGCGATCCCTGTTTCAAAGAGTACCACAGCCTTCAGCACTACTAACAATGTGTGTAGTTGCACTATATGACACTGTAAATAATTGTAAATCATTGTAAATATATTCTAGCGCTTGTATAAAGTGAGAAACAGTAGAGTGTAGGTGAAAAAGACACACATAGAGTCAGTTCAGTGAGTGATCAGTTGACGATTTCTATATGTTCTGTCAGGACAAATATGCATATATACCCTATAATACTGTATGTAACCTATTGTATTCTTGTAAGACTTACAAATTTCTATGTAATAAACCACTTTGTATGTTCCTTGAGTCTTTTAGTCATATCTGGTACAGTTACCCATAGCATAGGCTGGGGGAATGAGGGCGCATGGTGGGCCTTCACAGAGAACCCCATCGCCAAGGAGGTACTAAGAAATCACACCTCTTGGCCCAGGTGAGGACTTTAAAGGTTGTTTTCCATTGTTTCTCATCAAAAGTGGAGGTTCTAGGCAAGAAAACCCGAGGTCGAAAATTTGTTGGGTCTGGGTGTTTTCTAAGGTCCAAAAGTTGCCAGACTGCATTGGTTAACCCCCACCACATTCAACGCCTGATATGAGGTGATATGCAGGCCACCCCTGGCCACGCTGATTTCCTCATATGAGGTGATGGATTTTGGAGCCATAATTTCAAACACGAGGAATCATCAGTGGTTTCCATGAGAATGTTGAGTCTCCTACATGATAACTGTTGCCAAGCCCTGTCACATTGCAATTGCCAAATATCGCATATTCAGTAATATTTAGATATGCAGGCCATCCCTGGCCATGCTGATTGCCTCACGCAAGGCAACGGGTTTCAGCATCATAATTTCAAGCACGAGGAAGCGTCAATGGTTTCCATGGGAATGTTGAGTCTTCCTCTACATTATCAGCACCACTGCCAAACCCTGCCACACCACAGTTGCCAAATAGCGCATATTTAGTAATTCAATTCTCGTTTGTAGCCCAGCAATGGAGGAATCACGCCCGTCTACCTCCCATAATGCTGGCAACTTATTGCCGACCTCACACTCGCCCAAGAGGCATAAATTACAAAAGACAAGGATGATGCAGAGTTTGAACTCAGAAACACAATCTGATGACAAAAAATCAACTTAATATTAAAAAAAGTCCAAAAAAAAAATAGACTCTAGGAAGGTAGTCAGGTTGCTAAGCATTAGCGCAGCAGGGGTTAAATGGTAGTTGACAACCAGTGATCATCTCTGCAGGTTAACGATTAACTAAACAGAAGCACTGTTCGTGTAGCAGCTGTAGCCATATCACCTGCAAATAGAAACTCAGCTTGAATTAGAGAAAGGCATGCAAATAAGCTGTACAAAATAGTACACACACACACACACACACACACACAAACATATGCAGCGTCAGTTAACACACCTGTCTCCTCACTCTGCACTGGTCACTCTTAGCCACAGCTGGCCATACCTAAATAGGATCCTTATATGAGTCAGGCTCTGTACTGTGTTAAACTAAATGGCGTTCTAACATAGTGGAGCAAGTTTAAGCAAAAGTGTTGTCCTGATAACAGAATATAGCCAATTAGTGCAGGAATGCACTGATCAAGCTTCAAGCTGTTTCGTCCACCATAGGCGAGTACCAAGGAGATGCATACTTGTAAGTGTAATACTTTCTTAGTAATACCACAAGATGACAACCATCTTTAGTAAACCGAATATGGAATGAGTTAAGAAAAAGGATAAAGGCAGAAAACAAGATGATTTCTACCAGGAATTGGTTGAAATGGAAACATATAACAAAGTAACAGGGAGGGTGAACAAATTGGAGAAGGCATTTTAGAGTGAAATGGATTAAATTAAGAAGCAACTGCCCATGCAAAAGGAGGAAAATGAAAAATAAATAAAGGAATTAAACAACAAAGACACAACAATCGATGAACTGTCAGTTGAGGTAGGTTCACTTAGAAGGAAGATTAGTGAAATGGCAAGTACTGTTGTCAGCCATGACAGTATTATGGAGGTGTTCTGAAGTGATACAAGGACAATTAGCTAAACAAGAAATCTGACAGATCAAAACGGTGAAACTAAAGAGAAAATAACCCAGGTGAATGAAGTGATGCAAAGTTACAAAGATAATGTGGAAACTACGTCTGCTGAAATGGTGAAAGTAAAGAAAACCTTAGAAACAAGAGCTGAAGAAAAAAGCATTAGAACGGAAGTGAAAAAAAACAACAACAACAACCCCAAGTTGGTCAAAGATTTAGCAGATATCAACAAATCTACAGTAATCACTGCTATAGATAGGGAAGAAAAAAACAAAATCTCGAGAGATAAAAAAAGGGCAAAGATAATGACCATACTGAAGGAAGTATCAGAGGAAATCTGTAATAAAGACATAGAGGAACACAGAAACTAGGGAAATATGAAAGAAAAGTCAAGGCCCCTGAAAGTACCCTTCCTGAGTGCGAACACTGTGGATGAAATACTAAAAAGTGCTATCAAACTCATGGAAAAAGGGGCCTAGAAAAAAAGTATGTATAAAAAGATGCCTAACGCAAATGGCACTGGGAATACTAAAGGAGAAGAGGGAAGAGGCAAAAACAAAGAATGAGGGAAGATCAGAGATTCATTCATTCATTCATTGCCAGACGCCATGTATCCCACACAGGGTGGCCAAGGGCTTAGAGTTAATTGTTTTACAGGGAGGGGCACTAATCCTCCACCAACCCCACTTGACACGTAGGGATGCCAACAGCATCTGGTGTTCCCAGGCGGTCACCCATCCAAGTACTAACCAGACCCAACGTTGCTTAACTTCGCTGATTGGACGGGAAGCGGTGTACTCAACGTGAGTAAATTTTTTTTTTTTTTACAAAGCAATTCAATTGCAGGTACGAAAGTGGTACATAACCAACAGGGAATAAAAAAGAGGAAGGTGGTAGACTCAAGTTAGGGCAAGTATGTAAACAAGATGATTAAGTTGATGTAGTCAAATGTAGATGGATTGGTGTCTAAATTATTAGAGATAGAATACTAAACCAAAAGAAAATGAACCATATATTATTTGCCTGAAACAAAATTAACCCCAAAGATATCAAATGATACCCATAACTTAGAGGAATACAATATATGGAGAAGAGATAGAAATTTAAGAAAGGGGGAAGGAATTATAATCTTAACAGAAAAACCCAGAGGTCAAACAAACAAACAAAAAACTAGATATACCCTCATAAATAGAACTGATTGCATTAGAGATTAACACATCTGAAGGGAAATTAATTGTGGCAAATTTATACATGCCACCCAAAACAAACACTTGGGAAACTGACGAACATAAACACTTCGCAGAAATTACAAATCAGAGTTTAACCCGCCCCGTCCCGTCGACGTATGGGTATGTTGCAACATTTTGCCTTTGCCAGTCCCGGCGACGTACTGGTACGTCGTGCAATTGCAAGGTCCATAATTTCCACAATTTTCAATTTTCATGCGTGATTTTTCGTATATATACACGGGACACCTTCCTCTATTCCTCTACAAGTTGCCAAGCAGGGACAATGCCTTACAGCACATAACCTCCCCCCTCACCCCTTCACGCCATTGTCTCGGCAATTCACCTGCTACCAGTGACCTGGCCAGTAAAGATATTCAGGGCCAGAGTGATTCCCCAATCGATGGCAATGTGGAAGACAAAGTTTACATAGCATTAGAAGAAGAAACAGTCAGAAATAATGATCAGGTAATGTGGCAAAAAAAGGTCAGGTATGGTGATTAGTTAGTGAGTGAAAATGCTTATAATGGCTATATTACTGCTTGAAAACTAATATACTCTCATACTACATATAAATTCGTACCAAGTAAATAAATACCGTTTATGAGTTGTGTGAAATAGTTACCCTCCCATAGAACTCGTTTTCTTTGGTGCCAGCATGTTAGAAAACACAGTCAGGTAAGGAGGAACTCCTACCTGGATCAAGTATTTTAAACCTCCGGTGAGCGATTTCTCTATGAATTTTCGATGTTTCTCACCAAAAGCGGAGGTGTTAGTAAAAAAAATTTTTTTCAAAAATACCTCGGGATTGGGGGATGTTGGAGGTGAGGAAAACCTCGGGACGTGACGGGTTAAGAACATTACTACATAGAATGGAAGAGAAATCTGAAAGAATTCTAATAACTGGAGATTTCAATACAAATATAAATTGGAATCTAGATATAAAAACCCATGAAAGCTGTTAGGATCAAAAGCTCCTTGATCTTGTGCAGGAGTTTTTCCCAACATGGCATGTAAAGGAAAACACCAGAAAAAGAGGACTTAATGATCCATCAGTACTACATCTTATATTTTCTAGGCAAGAAAATGATATTGACTGTATAATGTATCACCCGCCATTCAGGAAAAACGACCATGCAGTATTAAACTGCAACTTCGGGTATGCATGTGACGTTACCAGTAATGAGAGTTACAAAAAGAGTCTTAACTACAAAAAAAGCAACTATCATGACCTGAAGAAGTACTTCTTAGAAATAGATTGGGAAAGCTTAGAGGACAAGATTTAAATATTATATCTAGAAAATTCTGTGATTTTTATGAAACAGGAGTCCAAAATTACATTCCTCAGCACGAACAAATAGAAATGAAAATAAAGAAATTGTTTACTACAGAATGTAAAAAAAAAAAAAAAAAAAAAAAAAAAAAGAGATTTGCTGTGGAATAGATACAGAAGACAATAGTGAGAGGGCATATAACAACTATAAACAGGCAAAAAATTATTATACAAAGATAAGGGGGGAGGCTCAGAGACAGTTTGAGGAAGACATTATAAATAAAAGTAGTAATCAACTTGAGCTATTTTGCAGCTATATCTGAAGCAAAACCGAAGTTACAGATAAAATACAGTCCATTACGGATGAGGGGATCATGTGTACACAGGAAGAAGATATTAGTGAAACACAAAATAAAAACTTTCAATCAGTTTTTACACAAGAAAATAAATTTGAAAGAGATGGAACATGCATGCCCACGTGTATGAAAAGATATGCAAATATCAGAAAAAGAAGTACAGGAAGAGTTACTTAAATCAGACAAAGGAAAAGCAAATGGTTCTGACGAAATCTCAGGTTGGATGCTGCATGAATGTGCAGAACAGTTAAGGAGACCATTGTATTTAATATTCAAGGAATCTTTAGGTCAAGGTAAACTACGTGATATTTGAAAGAAAGCAAACACTGTTCCTCTACTCAAGAAATGGAATAGACAGAATTCGCTCAACTACTGACCAGAAGCCTATCACTGACCAGTGTTGTAAGTAAGAAAATAGAAAAGGTGAAAGGAAAAGTTTGAGTAAACCATCTAGCAGAACACAGTATGATAACAGAAAGGCAGTTCAGTTATAGAAGGGGAAAACTCATGTGTTACTAATCTATTAAGCTACTATGACAGAGTTGCAGAAACATTACAGAAAAGAGAAAGATGGGTGGACAGTATCTATTTAGATATCAAGAAAGCATCTGACATCAAAAACTTTTATAGAAACTATAGCATTAAGGAGGTATCCAAGGCAATCTGTACTGTTGGATGCAGGATTTTCTCAGAAAAGCAGAAATGAAAACATTATTAAGGGAAAATTACTCATCACGGAGTGAAGTGACTAACAGGGTTCCACAGGGCTCAGTGCTGACACCAATTATGTTTTTAGTATATATAAATGACATAGATAGTAACAGTGGAAATGGAAGCTTTCTAAATTATCTTTGCGGATGATGCAAAAATACAAAGGAAAATTTCTAACACAGGTTCTTGCAAAGAGCGACAAGAAGAATTAAATAAGTTTCATGAATGGAGCAGTAAATGGTAAATGGAATTTAATGTGGACAAGTGTCATGCAATTAAGCTTGGTAAAAGTGAGAAAAGACTAGATTTCGATTATAAGTTACAGTAGGAAGATCAACCCTACACATATCAGAAAGGGAGAAGGACCTAGGAGTGATTATACACTGGTCAACAGCCAAAATGGTTCTGACTTATCCTCACTTGTTTCTAACTAATTTGTTACCCCCAATTTCTAAACTGACCCTAAAATTTTAGTATCATGTAACCTTATAAGGGAAGGAAAATTCCATTAAATGTGCAAGTTTGTCAAATAAGTGTCAGTAAGTCTATATATTGTTTCAAATATAATATACTTAGCCCTTAATTCATATAATATACTAAGCACAAATTGATATATAAACAAAACATCATTACATGACCTTTGCACAGTACAAGTACCTCTGCATTTTGCGTTTGTAGGAACAATTACCCTCATCCTGTTAAGTCCAACAATAGTCGTTCATCATGTCTGGACTGAATCGCCCTTGATATCGGCTCTCCATAATGACAATTTCGTAGTGAAACCTTTTGCTAAGTTCATCACTGACATTGCCAAGAATAAATAGAAAGAAGTCCAAATGAGAATAGAAGAAATTTGTCTTGAGCAACATTCGAGCACCAAGTGCATAGTAACTCTTCAACATCTTGTCCACAAGCTCCTCATAATTCAGTGCTCGAATAATTCCTAGGTAAATCTTTGTAATAACCATGAAGCTCTCCCAAGCAGCCCTTTTCAGCTCAGATGAGCTCTTTACAAAATCCTTATCGTTGAGTATAAGATGAATTTGAGGGACAATTGGAAAAAAAAAAAAAAAAGTCTTTACACTGGCCTCAGACACAATGCCTTGGAACTTTGTTAACAAGCAGTGGAAACCAGCACCATCCTGATTCAAGGCCTTCACAAAGTTCTTCATCAAAGTTTCAAATGAAGAGGTTTCTTAAGACAGTTGACCCTTCCAGTCATATCTTTCGGTCACACTGCCGATTCCTGTTGTCTGTAATGCTTAGCGTCTGCTCTGCTGTCCCATGAACAGAGAAAACACATGTGCTTTGTGTAACCTTGCTAAAGTCCTAGAAGCAAGCAGATCACTTTCAGGTCCCAACAGATGCTCCCTTCATGTGTTTTGTAGCTAGCAGCGGTCAACAGTATACTCATAGATTCATAACTTTCATTCATTCCATGGGCATGCTTTATTGGAACAGAAGGAAACTCATTTCCATTATGGAGAAGGACTGCCTTCAGTGCATTCTTCCCAGAATCTAGGAACAACCACCATTTTCCTTTTTGATATGGATGAGACAAATATGTCGCATAAACGATACAACATCATAACAGTAACAAAGCATGTCATCCCTCTTGACAGCTTTTCATGTCTATGTTGGAAGATGATGGTACAAACTCCACCTTGAAGCATGTTCCATTGCTTGACTCGAGATCCAAGAAAATCACTTTTCTTCTTGGAGGAGTTAAGGTCTCTTATAAGGTCATGCAGCTCTACCTGACTGATGAGGTGTGGCTCCATGCTCTCAAAATCTTCTTGAAAGTCGGCATCCATGCAACACTCCTCCTCACTAGATTATGATTCACTTGTGGTACTTAATGGAGGATCTCGAACTGGAAGCTCAGGGCCATGGGGTGCTTGCCTTAGAGAAGGTACGTAAGGATACCTGATCTTAGACATAGTTTACACTGAATTCCCTTTGGTGTTAGTGAGGAAAGAGTAGCAGCCAGGACAGGGATCATTTGGTTCGTCCTAAACCACTGTTAAAGCGAAAGGCTTACCTGATGGCCGTTTCATGTGGTTTACACCGAGCTTGCATGCAATATGGGGTGCCCACTTCTTGTCTTGATTACCATCAGGACATCTGGAGTAATGTTTGTAACCACTCTTAACATTCCTTGTAGCTGGTCTCTTCAGGCTTTCAGATGTGAAGAATCCGCAGATGTAGCAGAAACAGTCTGATGCATTCATACAGTTGCAGTGCTTCATTGCTTGCCAACACAGATCAAGGCACTGTAACAGTAAAGAAAAGCTGAAATGGCATAACAACATATATAAGATTACCATTGCATACATTGGTGTAAAAAAAAAAAAAAAAAAAATCACCTGCTGGATGGTGGGAAAATTTTACCCGAATTTTGGCTGTGGCTGCTTCATTTTGACTTGTTAAATATCCTGTGATCCAGGTACTTAACTGAAACTGATATAACCGCCGCAATTACTGGTTGAATACAACTTTACAAGGTAGAGCTGTCTCAATGACTCTATGATTGGTGTCGAATAGAATTTTCCAATACATGAGCAGATTTTCCAATGGCATAATGGTTCTCGACAACTTAACGTGCTGCCGAAAATTGGATATCATATTAGAAATATAAAGGTTCATATTGCTTAGAATCACCGAAAAGTTTACGTGAATCATCACACTTTTAAAATTTTGTCGCGCAGCGTTATCAGTAACAGACCATAGTATCTCCAGCTGGCCACATCAGTGAGAAGGTACAGTCGCCAAACTTTCCACCTGGGCCACCTAACCGCGATACGTGGGTAACGGGTGCTGGCAACAGTGTATCTGTTTGTTCGTGTGAACATGCCCGACGGAAGTTCGGATCATCAACTCTTGTCTTCCGTAGTGAACCTCAGAGTTCATTTCAATATTCAGTCGACAATTTTTAGCCGACAGAATTTCAAAGGAACTTCTTGAAAGCATTGGATAATGCAAGTATTGAAAACAGTAAAATAATGTAAAAGACCGCATCTTTACATATATTACATATTTATAAACGTATTCTTTTTCATTATTACATGATAAACCCATTCCCAAAAACTATCTATTTAATACTGGAGGGAAAAACCGTCGTGTGACTGGCCTTTACAGTAGAAAAAGATACCTGTGTCTGACTGTTCATTTTGGATTTCGCCAGTCCAAGGCCAGTCTCGATTAAACCTACTGAAATACCATTCTTGATCCGAGACATGATTAGATAAGTTAGGTCATTGATCGTTACAGGATTACTCACTGGGCGGATATTAATTTAAACTTAGGAAAGATAGAAACTGTATATGTCGGAGGTTGAAACTCGTTCGTTGAGGCAGAATACTGCCCCAAGTCAGGTAGTCGTGAGTCGACCGACGTGATGTGTGCCACAGGTTGCACGGACCAAGGCCAAATAGGTATAGTATAATATATATATATATATATATATATATATATATATCATCTCATCAGTTGTTTGAGTGTCCACTGCAGGACCGTCCTATCCCGACCGAAGTAGGGACGATACAGCCAATGTATCTCTACCAAGTGGCTTAGGCTGTCTGGTAGAGTTTGTATGTAGGGTGAAATGTGCTTGTAATTGTAATCGTAGGCAAGTGTTGGAATGCCTTTGGATGTGTGTGTAGTCTGTGAACCAAGTGTAATCGGCCTGCGCAAGCCGACTGGGTGGAAGCATACTTTATAGTATGCAACACTGGTTCAACCACAGCAGCCCTTGTGTCCGCCAATGCAGTACGTGGCCAGAAGAACACTCCCAAAGTTTATTACCCTGGCGGGGCGCGAACCCTCGTTCTTCAGGGTGCGAAAACGCACACTTTACCACAGAGGTTCCCTATATATATATATATATATATATATATATATATATATATATATATATATATATATATATAATAGTATATATAATAGTATATATTTATATCATAATGTTATATACTGTATATTACCTTATTATGAAATTAATATAGTCATATTTATTTGGCCTTGGTCAGGCCGACCTATGGCACACAACAGCTTCCCGTGCAACCAGTTTCAGGCAACTGGCTGAGTCAATGGGAAAGCCGCCTTACTCCTAAGACATTTTTCTTCCCACCCAACTCCACACCAAGCCATCTATGAGGTGAACTCTGACTCTGATGGATGTTCACTACGGACGAAGAGTTGATAATCCGAACTTTCGTCGATAAACACGAACAAACAGATATACTGTTGCCAGCACCTGTTACCCACCTCTGGCTAGATGGCCCAGGTGGAAAGTTTGGAGACTGTACGCAACATTTATACATTGCTAATATGAGAATAGCATTCATCTAAATAAATGAAAACATGCTGAGAATGACTATAACAGCATTCATCAGACCAACCCTGGAGTATGTATCAGTAGTCTGGAATCCTTATCTCAAAAAACACATAGATAAGATTGAAAAAGTACAAAGGGTAGCTACAAGATGGGTACCAAGCTTAAGGGATCTAAGCTACGAAGAAAGACTAGGAAAATTGAATCTACCAACACTACAGGAAAGAACAAAAAGAGGAGACATGATTATGCTATATAAAGTCATCTCAGGGAATGAGAAAATAGGCATAAATGAATATTCATTATAAGCTATGGGGAAGCATCAGCAAGAGGACACTGTCAAAAGCTACATGAAAAGAGAGGTGATAAAGATGTAAGGAAATTCATTTTCCGTAACAGGGCAATTGATCGGTGGAATGCACTACCGAGTGAAATTGTATGCTTAACCCGCCCCGTCCCGGAGACGTGAATTCACGTCCTCACATGATGTGCACTCATATCCCGGAGACGTAAATTAACGCGGCAACATTGCAAGGTCCCTAATTTGCACAATTTTCAATATAATTTGCACAATTTTCAATTTTCGCGAGTGATTTTTGGCACGTATACACGGGACACCTTCCTCTACAAGATGCCAGGTAGGGACAATGCCTTACCCAGCATGACCTCCTCCTCCCCCCTGCATGCCCTTTTCTCAGCAATTCACCTGTTATCAGTGACCTGGCCAGTAAAGCCATGTCATGCCACGGTACGAAATTCAGGGCCAGAGTGATTCCCCAATCGATGACAATGTGGAGGACAAACATTAGAGGAAGAAACAGTCAGAAATGATGATCAGGTAATGTGGCAAAAAAAGGTCAGGAATGGTGATGAGTTTAGTGAGTGAAACAATGCTTATAATGCCTATATTACCATTTGAAAACCAATATACTCTCGAACTACATATAAATTCGTACCAAATAAATAAATAAATACCGTTTATGAGTGGTGTGGAATAGTTATCCTCCCGTAGAACTCGTTTTCTTTGCAGCCAGCCTGATAGAAAACCCTGTAAGGTAAGGAGGTACTCCTACCTGGATCGAGTATTTTAAACCTCAGGTGAGCGATTTCTCTATGAATTTTCGATGTTTCTCACCAAAAGCAGATGTTTGAGCCAAAAAAAAAAAAGGTCCAAAAATGTCGGGACTGGGGCGTACCACTGCCCAGAAAACGTCAGGATGGGGCGGGTTAAGGTTATGTATGATAAAAATGGTTTAACACACGGGACAGTATGAGCTTGACTCACCCCTGTAAAGATACAATTACGTAAGAACAATTAGTTAAGAACACACACACACACACACACACACACACACACACACACACACCAGTCGAGCAGGGCAGTACTCCGAAGGTGGATGGAAAGCTGATGACAGGGAGTGATGGAGCTCCCGTTTCATCAGCTCTCGGGGCTAGTTCTTGACCATCCCCTTACTTTGTCAGTGTTTCAGTAACACAGAGAGTAGGCCAGCTTGCTCTCCAATACAAGCTTCTCTAACAATCAACAACAAACTACATGCACAGTACACACTACATTTTGTTTTCAAAATTAGAAAAAAATAAAAATAAAAATGAGGCACTACAACAATGCCTCGGAGTCCCCAGGGGAGGGGGGGGCACCATAAATGCCCCCACCATCCGCCCCTCTCCCGGTGTCAACTCTTTGAGCTGCCTGGATCCACTGTCTGACTCACTTCTTCATTTCTGCAACATTCGCGGCCTTTCCTCTAACTTTCAATCTGTCGAACACCATCTCTCCTCCTCTAAGCCTCACCTTATCTTCCTTACTGAGACTCAGCTGTGTGAGGTAACTGACAGCAAGCCCTTTTCTGTACCCTCCTACTTTCTCTATACTCATTTCAAAGCCAAAGATGGATGTTGCGTATATATGGTGCAACGACCTATCTTGCTCTCATGTTCCTGAACTTGATTCTGAATTCTCTACTCTCTGGCTTCGGCTCTCCTGTCATTCTCTGACTAAATATATCTACGCTGTTTACTTATCTCCAAATTCCACTATCAAAAATTCTTCAACTCTCTTACTTCTACGATGGAACACATTCTATCCATTTCTCCTTTCTCTGAAATCACCATTCTAGGATATTTCAATGTTCACCACCACCGTTGGCTCTCCTTCCTTTTCACTGATCCACCTGGTGAACAAGCCTTCATCTTTTCTATCCTTAATGACCTAGAGCAGCTTGTACAGCACCCTACCCATGTCCCTGACCACCTTGGAGAGAACTCCAACATACTTGACCCTTCCTTACAACTAATCCTATGGCTTACACTGTTAATCTTTTCTCTCCATTGGGCTCCTCTGATCATAACCTTGTTACCTTAACCTGTCCTATCACTCTGGTACGGCCTGTTGACCCTCCAAAGAGACGTCGTCTGTGGGACTTTGGAGCTGCGGACTGGGAGGCCCTCAGGCAGTACATCTTTGATGTTCCCTGGAATGATTATTGCTTCCATGGCTGGGACCCATCTGAGTGTGCCTTGCACATTACGGAGGTTATTCTCTTGGACATGGAAGCATACATCCTTTCTCATATCCTTTGACTAAAGCAAGAAAGCCTTGGTTTAATCACTATTGTTCTAATGCTGTCCGCAACAAGGAGAGGGCCTATAAAAGGTACCGGAGCCAACCCCACCCCTGAATCACATCTTTTATATGTTTCTGCCTGGAATCGTGCTAAGTCTGTTCTTCGCTTGGCAAAAAATAAGTTCATCTGTGCTAAATGTTCTCAACTCTCCAACTCGAATTCTTCCTGCTCCTTCTGGCACCTTGCCAAAAACCTTTCTAACAACTTTACCTCATCATCCTTCCCTCCTCCTTTCTACTCTGATGCCCCTGTAGCTATTTCTTCTACTGATAAAGCAGATCTGTTTGCTCAGACTTTCTCCTCCACTTCCACCTTACACGATTCTGGTGCTGTTCCTCTATCACTTCCTCCCTCTGACTTCCTTATGGATGATATTAAAATTTCTTCAGCTGATGTATTTTCTGCCATCACTGGCCTCAGTACTAACAAGGCATATGGGCCTGATGGAGTCCCTCCTGTTGTCCTCAAGAACTGTGCTTCTGTGCTTACACCCTGCCTGGGTAAACTCTTTCGCCTTTGTCTTTCAACTTGTACGTTTCCTTCTTGCTGGAAGCTTGCTCTAATTCAGGCAGTCCCAAAGAAGGGTGACCATTCCCAACCCTCTAACTATCGTCCAATTGGTTTAACATCTTGTGTCTCAAAAGTTTTTGAGTCTATTCTTGACAGAAAACTTTTAAAGCATCTTTCCTATCACAACCTTCTTTCTGATCGACAGTATGGGTTCCGTCGGTGACGCTCCACTGGCAATCTTCTCACCTATTTTTCAGGCTCCTGGTCATCCTCCTTTCGGGACTTTGGCGAAAGCTTTGGCATTGCACTTGACATCTCAAAGGCTTTCGATCGACTCTGGCATAAATCTTTAATTTCCAAACTACCTTCATACAGTTTCTATCCTTCTATCTGTGCCTTCATCTATAGCTTCCTTTCTGGTCGTTCTATTGCCGTTGTTGTAGACGGCCATCGTTCTTCTCCTAGATCTATCAACAGTGGTGTTATTCAAGGCTCTGTCCTATCACCAACTGTTTTCCTTGTGTTGATCAATGAACTTCTATGCTGTACATCTAACCCTACCCACTCATATGCTGATTATTCCACCCTTCACCTTTCCATTCGGTTCCTGCAACGTCCATTTCAGCTGTTACTTCATCAAACAAGGGATAAGGCTATGGCACACCTAATGTCTGACTTCGCTCGTATCTCTGACTGGGGTAAAACAATCTTGTTTTTAATGCATCAAAGACTCAATTTTTACACCTATCAACTCGTCAAAATCTTCCACAGGAATACCCTCTAATGTTTAATAATATCCAGCTCAATCATGCTTCATCCTTGAACTTGCTTTGAGTTTCATTCCCACGGGACTTATCTTGGAAAGATCATATTGCATCTCTTGTAAAATCTGCTTCCATGAGATTAGGTGTGCTAAGCCGACTCCATGCCTGCTTTACCCCTGCACAGTGTCGACTTTATACACGGATTTTATTCGCCCCTGTTTAGAGTACAACTCTCATGTGTGGGGAGGCTCCCCACATACAGCCCTTCTCAGTAGGTGGAGTCAAAGACTATTCGTCTCATCAACTCTCCTCCCCTTACTGGCTCCCTTCAACCTCTGTCTCTTCACCTCATTGTTGCCTCTTTATCTCTTCTCTATCGCTACTTCAATGATCACTGCTCCTCTGAACTGTCTGCTTACATCCCTCCACCTCTATGACTGGCATGTGACACTCGTCTAGCAACAAACTCTCATCCTTTTCTGTCCAACTCTCTAATGCAAGAGTTAACCGTTACTCACAGCCTTTCATTTATGCAACAGGTCAGCTCTGGAACTGTCTCCCTCTGTCTGTATTTCCTGCTTCCTATGATCTCCTGCCTGTTAAACTCAGTGTGTCCAGGCGTCTCGAAAAGAATGGATCTTGAATTTGGCCCTCTTTTGTATTGTTTTGTTTTTGTTCTTGGAAGGAACGTTCATGCTTGCTCAGCCTTTGGTTCCTTCTTCCTTGCATTAACACACACACACACACACACACACACACACACACACACACACACACACACATTTTGTCTTAACGAGTATCCATCACAATGTGGACAACTGTAGGGGAGCGCAGTGATAGTTCGGCCAGGAGGATGGTTCGGCCACTGGCCTTCCTGAATAATGTAGGGGACCTAGATCATTGAGATTTCACATGAAGTTGCATGATCTTGCCGACAAATGGCACATGTGTTTTTGTTTTGGTTGGCCGGGAAACAGCAACATCAGGTTAGATTTTATGACTTTTCATGACCCCCATGTACTTTTTCGGTGATCCAACGTAAGCAGTAGCTCCATTAATACTTCAGGGTTGTTATCCATATATAGTGCAAATATCATTTATTGTCTATAGGTGACGTGAGAGTAGATAACACTCGAACAGCTTATGAACTCTGGGTTTTGGGGTGCCATGTGTACATCTTTATACATGGGGGATGATTCGGCCACTTGAAGTGAGGGATGGTTCGGCAGGGTTGCCAAGTGGCCGAACCATCTCTGATAATTATCTAATTATTTATTTTCTTTATTTAACAATTTTTTCTATCTATTGAAAGTAAATGAGAATAAGAGTAAAGTGATGAAGTGTACGAGGTTGATAGATGGTAGGGGGATGAATATAGTTTTGAATGGTGAGATGCTTGAGGAGGTAGATTGTTTTAAATATCTAGGGTCACATGTTGCTGTGGATGGAAGAATAGATGCAGAAGTGAAGTTTAGAATAAATGAAGTAGGAAAGGTGCTGGGAGGAATGAAAAAAGTGTTTAAATGTCGTTCGCTTAGAATGGATGTAAAGAGAAGGCTGTATGAGGGTGTTGTGGTACCGACTGCGTTATATGGGGCTGAAACATGGAATATGGGTGTAGCAGAGAGGAAAAGTTTGAATGTAATGGAGATGAGATGTCTGAGGAGTATGTGTGGAGTGACGCGTATGGATCGAGTGCGAAATGATGAAGTGCGAAGGAGAACTGGAGTTGTTCGGGAGATGGCTGGTAGAGTTGAGCAGAGGGTGTTGCAATGGTTTGGGCATATGGAGAGAACGGATAATGAGCGATTGGTGAAAAAGATAACTAGATCTGATGTGAGAGGTGTAAGACTGAGAGGAAGACCACGAATAGGATGGATGGACAGTGTGAAGAGAGCGCTGGATGCGAGAGGGATGTCCGTTGAGCAAGGAAGAGTGGCTGTGCGTGACAGAAATAAATGGAGAGAAATTGTGAATGAATAAGTGATGACGCAGCCCTGAGGGGATATTCTCCCGCATTTGGTCTGATCAGCTAGTCAGGTCAGGTGCAGGTAAGGGGATGGGTCTGTTATGATGTGGCAGGGGTAAACCAATTCAGCTGTCGGGCCCTGCTGTGGATGTCACTGCTTGCATTGCGCAGTTGACCCTTGTGCGGTGTGATGTGGTGAGGATCTGTCCGTTCTCCCCTTTGGGGCTAAGATGCGAATGAATGTGTTTGAATGGATGAGTAAATGGAGAGTGAGTCGTCCTGTCTCGGCTACCTCCCTTTCCTTGGGGGAAGCAGCCTAGGTATATAGATAGATAGATTCTATCTATCTATCTATCTATATACCTAGGCTGCTTCCCCCAAGGAAAGGGAGGTAGCCGAGACAGGACGACACACTCCCCATTTACTCATCCATTCAAACACATTCATTCGCATCTTAGCCCCAAAGGGGAGAAAGGACTGATCCTCACCGCACCACACCGCACAAGGGTCAACTGCGCAATGCAATCAGTGACATCTGCAGCAGGGCCCGACAGCAGAGCTGGTTTACTCCTGCCACATCATAACAGATTCATCCCCTTACCTTTTTTCTATAAAATTACATATTCTCTCTCTCTCTCTCTCTCTCTCTACTTTCCCACAGAAATTGATGAAGCTTCTGTTTCAAGAAACGCTATAATTGGAGTATTACCTGAACCAGTTTCACAAAGCACTAAGCGAAGGCAAAGGTATTACAACTTTGGATTTTTGTTTCACTGGATTTAAAATGCGTTAAGAGTAAACAGCATGTAAGAGAAGTAGCTTTCATTTGACTCGGATATTTTCTTTCACAAAATTATAGTTTTATTT
Source organism: Coenobita brevimanus (assembly GCF_032717465.1). Taxonomy (NCBI): domain Eukaryota; kingdom Metazoa; phylum Arthropoda; class Malacostraca; order Decapoda; family Coenobitidae; genus Coenobita; species Coenobita brevimanus. The sequence goes on along the minus strand of NC_136974.1, from coordinate 11,020,502 downwards.
TATCTGAGATAGGCAAGAGTAGAGCCATTTAATTTCATTATAAGGAGATTGTTTGTTCCTTGTTTCATAAAAAGGAGATTGTTTAGGTAAAAATAAATCCAATAAATCATGTCAGCACAGATGAAAATTTGATTCTTAATATTCCTACTGTATTTAATTCTTTAATTGAGCCCCAGAGGCAAGTGGCCAAATCATCCCACATGGTGGCCGAACCATCCAACGCCAGTGGCCGAATCATCCACACCAAGAGGGATGGTTCGGCCATTTTGGAGACCTTAAGAGTTTGGATTACTGCCAAGAAATGACGTAAGTTTATGAACTGACAATAGCACACAAAAGAGCCAAAAGATGTGGCTTCCTCTTGGAATAAGCAGATTTGAAGAATTTCTTAAACTTTATTTATTATGATTTTTTTTCGAAAAAGTGGCCGAATCATCACCGCCCTCCCCTACAGCCGAGGAAAACTCCTCCTTATACATCTGCCTGCCAGTTCGAACCTTTAAGCATGAGACAGCCACAAGTGAAGTAGTAGCCAAACACTCAAATGTCTTGTACCGCTTTGTATGAGAGGAGAGGTTAAGGAAGGAGGAAGGCTGGGGGAGCTGATAGTTCCTACCCCTCCCTCTTCCATCCCCATCCTTCTCACACAGTTACCAGATAGCTGAATGTTGTCTACTGCTGCGCTACCATTTGTCTCACATTTACTATTTCGAAGTGGTGAGCTAGTGTACAACGCGGAACTTTCCTCTGGTGTACATTGCTCAACCACCTGACTGCTCTGTGAGGCCACCTGCAGTATTTATAGACTCATGGCCAACCCCTCTAGAACGTTCCATAAGTTTCTTGAATCGTCTAGACCGATCTAGAACATTCCAGATTTTTCTAGAACCATTTGTAACCGTCTGCACCCTTGTAGAACACTGTACAATCTACATTTCTCTTGAACTGTCAATACCCATTTAAAAGTTTATGTTCTGATCGACCTCTATATATTGTGAGATTGGCCTCATTTCATTAGATGTTTCTATGGCAGTGAATTGGATTCAGGGCATCTTGTGTCTGAATGAACATATGCTTTGAATAATTTTAGTATATGATCAATGATCACCTACATATATATATATATATATATATATATATATATATATATATATATATATATATATATATATATATATATATTATATATATATATATATATATATATATATATATATATATATATATATATATATATATATATATATTTTATATATATATATATATATATATATATATATATATATATATATATATATATATATATATATATATATATATATATATATATATATATTTGTGGTAGGTGGGGGTGCTCACCATCCACTCACTCGATGTAGTGCTGCTCTCGGGTATCTGCCCTGTCATCTCTTCCATCCTTCTTTCCCTCCATTCTCTTCTGTCTTTCTTTCCTTCAGTCTTTCCTCGTCCTTCTGCCTATGGGTGACTTTACGCTCCCTCTTCAGTCTTTCTTTCCTTCAGTCTTTCCTCGTCCTTCTGCCTATGGGTGACTTTACGCCTCCTCTTCTGTCTTTCTTTCCTTCATTCTTTCTTCTTCCTTCTGCCTGTGGGTGGCTCTAGACTGAGTGCCAAGCCAAATGGTTTCACCTAGAATACCTGAAGGTTCAAGCCAAAGTCCTGATTCTTCTACAGCCAAACCAGTTACTTGTTTGAAGTCTTCTATAGCTTCAGCCTCATTGTTTATACCCCAGTTAATAGCCTGAACACTAGACAAGTTATATTCTCCCAATACTTTCTTTAGCATGCTTTGACTAACCTTCTTGGTATTCAAAACACTTCCAAAATTACTACCAATTAAATGCCCCTTCCTTAGAATAAGCCATTAAGGGTTTTCTTGCTGCCTTTTTGTAATATCATTTTATAATTTTATATCCTCTTCTGTTACTTTAAGCCTCTGGAGAAGATAGTCTTCTTGTGATTCATGCTCTAGAAACTGATTAGATAAAACAATTTCATCTACAGTACAAACTGGGAGACTCTTTTTAGGAGGTTCTGGTGACAAAATCCATGCCAGACCTGTGAATTCTCCATACCTCTTTAACTCATGAAAAAACCATTTCCTGTCATCTTCTATTTTCCTTGTATGAGGTTTGTAATCCTTTTTGGGAGGAGGATACATTTCTCCAATACTTGTTATATCATCACTAACATTCTCTTTCACGTACATTCAACATCTGTTCTGCTGAGATTGTGAATGGCATGAATAAAAAGTGCTGCGGCATGACTGCATTTGTAGCTACCTCGAGGGCACTCACATTCACATGAAGCTATCTCAGTATCCTTTAAATGTACCTGCAAGAAAGTTTTACCGGTATGTCATTATATATAATTATAAAATGAAATGCTGCACTTACCAGTGGTTTTGAAATCCTCTCTTTGGTAAGTATGAAGATCCAATGTCGACTTATATTTTTGGGTGAATTAATCTTTTTCCAATGTTTTGGACAATTGTAAATCACTTTTCTTGTATTGTATGGCATTTTGGGCCAAATTAAATTATGATACTGTACCTTTTTAACCCCTTAACCGCGGGGCCGCTCGGGCACAATGGATCATACCGTGGGGCGTCACTTTTGTGATTCTGTGTTATTTTTAATTATCCCGGGCTTTCAAGTGGTGGCTTGTATCATCTTTCAGTACTGCCAATGTCCAACACTAGTCAGCACTCCAAATCTCATCTGTACTCCCATCCGTTGTTGACATTTTAGCGATTTTCCCCCCTTCCTGACTCCCCTCCCTACCTCCCCTCCATTACCCTGTCCTCTCACCTCCCTGGCCGCGCTGCGCTAAGCAAATCTCCCCCGGATTTTTCCACAGATTTCATCCATTGAAATAAGCCCAATGCCCTATACTTATACAAAATAATATATACCAAAAAAAAATAAGGTAAGTGATAGTGGTATACAACAGGAATTGGCTAATTATCACCTGACAACACCTCACATGCATTCATTCGCTACATTACCACGGTAATTTCCCCTTTGAAATATGCCTTGCAATCTATTTCTGTAATAAAAATACATATCAGAAAGGAAGGGAGAAGCCTAAGTGACATTTACATTCATCCGGAACTACCTATTTCTTTATGTATTGCCGAGATTTTCTACCAATAATTTATTAGCATGTAAATTAGCAGCTGTCATCCTCATTGTCACTATCAACCCTTGCCTTCTCAGATAAGCTGCGGCATTTAGTTCCTTGTCCTCTGCTGTGGTCAAAACATGTTGCACTCGCTCCCCGCCATTTCTGCCGCTTCTGCGCCCATTGCAAAGGGCCCCGTGACCTCTACACCCAGAAAAACTCGTGAGGGAAGCAGGAAAGGACTAAGGGACTCTGCAGTGGAACGTGAACTAGCGGAATTATCAATGGTGATGATGGATAGTGATTTTGACCCTTCGGGGGATTCGTGTGATGAGCCGGGTGAGGAAATCGTGCCAGAAAGTACTAGTACGAGTGCTTCAGTGTCCAAAGTTATCCCTAGCTCCAAGGGAAAGGAGCCGTTAGTGCAGCAAGGGAAGGAATTTGGGAAGGGAGTGAAAAGGCGGTGTGTAGCCCTGGAACAATGGCCCCACATGACCCAGCCTGCTATGAGTCCCGAGTTGATTCACCACCCCGTTCCCCAAGCCCTACTTCACTCATTTCTTCCTCTTCTTCTGCTGAATTTTCTCTGGAGTCTTCATTGTCGGAGTCACCACCAGCATCAACAGTGAAGGCAGGCCGTAGAGGAAGAGGTAAATCACTGACCCGTAAAAGTAGAGTTGCTATTAGAGTAAGGGCTGCCAGTGCTGTACAGCAACCCAGGGTCAGTGCGAGTGACCTTGAACATGGTAAATCTCCCTCACAGCCACCCACCACCCTCACCCACCCTACATCGCCACAACAGGGAATCCTGGACGCCTTTGCGTGGACGGAAGGGTCCGATTTGGTCCCAGAACATTTAGATTTTGACAAGAGTTCCTCAGGAGTACAGCCTGCCTTCACTCTTGACGATGATGCCGAGTGTGTGGACTTCCTTTTGGCCTTCCTAGATGACAAAGTCATGCAGCACATATGTGATGAGACCAACAGGTATGAATCACAACGTGCTGCAGGTGGTACAGGTGCAGCCAAGATGCAACAGTGGTCCATGATGGGAGTGCAGGAGCTGTATGTGTTCTTCGCCCTCATGCTTCTCATGCCACACTCAAAGAAGCATGAGTTGGAAGAATACTGGTCCATGGATCCCTTACTACCCTCACCCACCTTCAGTACGTACATGGCCAGAGATCGCTTCTGGAACATCATGGGAAACCTGCACTTTGCTGAAACGATGTACCTTCCCAAACCGACCCACTCTGGAAGATCCGGGAGATTCTGAGCAGAATGAAGGATAAGTTCATGTCATTCTTCCACCCCTTTCAGAAGGTTGTCATTGACGAATCCTTGGTTTTGTTCAGAGGACGTCTTAGGTTTGTGCAGTACATTCCAAGCAAACGCCATCGCTTTGGAATCAAGTTCTTTGTGCTGTGCAACTGTAAGACGGGGTACATCCTTGACTTCGTCATTTATTCAGCCAGCACTGTTGATCTGGATAAAACACACCCCATTGGCTTCTCAGGCTGTGTAGTGAAAGTGCTCCTTGAAATGTATTTTGGTGGGAATCATGTGCTGTATACAGACAACTATTATACAACACCAAAACTTGCCAAATACCTTTCAGAGCACGGCATCGGCTCCTGTGGCACTGTCAAGAGTAATCGTACCCACTTTCCTAAATTCCCAGAGGCAGGAACCTCACAGCGAGGAGACGTGCACCTACGCAAGTCTGAGAAGATGCTGGCAATACGGTGGCATGACAAGAGGGTCGTGCACATGCTCACCACCGTACATAAGGGGGAAATGACAGACAGTGGGAAGGTCGACCGTAGGACAGGCGAACCTGTGATGAAACCTGATGCTGTGTTAGACTACAATATCAACATGCGGCTGGTGGACAAGTCCGACATGATGATTGGTGAGATTGACTGCCTCAGGAAGAATACTAGGTGGTACAGAAAAGTTTTTCTGCATCTGATAGACATAACGATGCTGAACGCCTTCATCCTGTACAAGATGAAGGTCAAGCCACCCAAGTCCTTCTCCCTGAGGTTGTTCGCCAGGACTTGTGTTCAGCAGCTGCTGGAAAGATATGGTAGGGTGACAGCAGCAACTCCAAGGCGCCATCCAGTAACACTTCCCAACAGACTTGAGCAGAGGGTGTATATGGATCGGCACAAACTGGTGCAAATGCCTGCCACAGGCAAGAGGAAGGCTGCGATCCGCAGGTGCCATGTGTGTGCACATACCACCCGACGGACACCTGAGCACAAACGCACCTCTTGGCAGTGCGCTGAGTGCCAGGTTCCCCTCTGTGTTACCTGCTTCTTTGATTACCACAGCCAGAAGCAGTTCTAAAAGTGCAAGTGGGAAAGGAAAGTAATGTATAAATAATGTGTAAATAATGTGTAAATAGCAAGTGAAAGCAATGGATGTTCAGTACATATGACTGAACAGTGTAATATAGTTTTATCTTACTGAAAGTGACAGTGAATAACATAGTGTAAGTAAAATAGAAGTGTAAATATTGAAAATACAATAGAAAATGTAAATAGTAATGTAAGTAATTAGTAATATAAGAATATGAATACAAATACTTGATGTTATAACAGTGAAAGTAAATCCGTGGCTCTCTACGTATTTTACTGAATGAAAAATTGAATGACTTCAGTGACAATAAACTAATACTACTGAAGGAAACTTATGGATAAAGACTCCAGATATACATATAAATGTTATATAGTAATAGAAATATAAAGTGTGAGGGGTTTTATGAATAATAAATGACAGAATACCAAGAGCGAACTAGCGCAAGTGGGAAGGTCATACGCGCTCGTAATTTTCATTGCTTTCACAGTGTTTTTTTTTTTGGAGTATGGATCCAAAACTACTTGATAATCATAGAGTAGTGGTTATAGTGTTAATATCTGGCTGTGGTAATCATATTACGGGTTGTCAGGAAGTGTAAAGTGGAGACTTCGTTACCCATATTCAGAGGTCTCCACAAGTCCTACGGTAATCGACGAAGGCTCAACAAACATCCCAGGAGAAAGCTGAATGTATGTGCCATAAGCATAAGTAATTTTAATATTCTAGGACTAATAACTGATTTTTGGCAAATATTTTTTGAGAGTCTGTTGGAGCCCGAATAACCCCGCGGGACTCGCAAAACATTGGGAAACATGCCCGCGGTGTAAGGGTTAATAAAGACTGACCAATATGGCTACCAGACAGTCATCAATCAAAACCAAAGAACTTATCTAACCTTACCTGGACTGGGGTAACCTTCTAGGATATAAGCTAGTTTCCTTCAGGGTTGGGGAACCTTCTGGGACCTAACCTAGTGTTCTTCAGGAAGGTGGGGGTATATACCGACAATGTGGCATTTGCCTCCAAAATACCACAGAAGAGGGTCTTAGAATTGTCCAAAACATTGAAAAAAAGCTGGGTTCACCAAAAATTATGGTTTGACACTTGATCTTCATAAATACCCTTTTATGCTAGCCTTATACTTTCCCAATCAATAGTGATACCACTAGAGTATGAATACGAAATGTTGAACTTATCGTGGTATTTAGACTATTCCTTGCATGACCTTTCCTTTTCCCAACATTACTGGAACCATTAATACAGTAAAGTATGACGAGAATAGTGAGTAAGCTTATGATTTCTAAGTGACACAATTCCAGAGATCATATGGCAGTATTAGGAGAGAGTTAAGAGTGAGATGAGTGAAAGCAAGCATCGAAGAAAAAACAAGGAAAGGAGGGGGATTCATAGAGCAACTTACCGTCGTTTTGTAGACCTTATCTTTCATGTTCGCCTTAACTTTACCCATCATTACACCACTAGAGTATGAGAAAGATAGTTTATGGTCAGATTTAAAATGGATTCTCCTCTCTTAATCGATTTTTCTTCCCCAGAGAAGTAAGAAACTAGGGATGATATGGTTATGCCCACCATATCGGATGTTTGTTTAGAATCAGGCTCATAGTTGTCATGGTTACCGGGAGTCCGTGACGTCAGCACTTCGGCTTTCTATTAGTATAACATTTTAAAGAACATTACATGCAACCAAGTACGTACATTTTCCAATAACAGTGTTCCGTTGTTTGTCCGAGTATTTGAAGTACAGCCTGGTTGCTGTTGTTGCTCCATGCTTCAGTGAATGTGAATCTGGTCACCTGTAGGATGAAGTTGCCTATTGCTCTTTTCCTGCAATTCACCCTCCTTTTGGGGATAGGGAGAAAGGCGCAGGGCGTTTGTATAATCAAGTAGTGGATTCTTCCGGTTATATCGGTGCCACCTCGTGCAGGCGTCCCTCTCCAGCATCCATTATGGCATACTTAGTCATTTCCTTTGTTACCTCAGCATCCACAGCTCACTCTTTTGTCAGTGTGTGACTTTATATTGTAATACCATGCCGATGTGTTACTGTAAATAGTACACTGTTATGCAGTCCCATTGCAACTTTAATTTTCTGCTTCATCTCAGAGTGTTCATAACTCGAGCCACTGGCTACGAAATTCATTATTCCACTTACTTTAGTACCTTATTCTTACAATCATTCAATCACTGCATCGACCTAATAATGTCTTCCACCAAATTAAGTCTACTGCAGACTCCAGTATATTTTCTTTCTACAACCATCGAACTATTATAATGGCTGGATGGAGGGTGTGTGGACATGCTTATGACAGAGATGACAAACCGTTTCATATATCTGCACGCCCTGGAAGCACGAACGAAGTATTGTATCCTAAGTGTGTGCGAATGTGTGTGTGTGTGTGTGTGTGTGTGTGTGTGTGTTGGCCTATGAAGTGGAGCCGAAGTTTTCGAAGAGTTCATTAAGTGGAGCCGGAGTTTTCTAAGAGTTTATTAATTTGGCAACAGAGTTTTCGGAGGATTCATTATGTGGAACCGGAGTTTTTGAAGGGTTCATTAATGTGGAGCCAGAGTTTTCGATGGGTTCATTAACCCGCGCCATCCCGGCGACGTGAATTAACATCCGCACATGATGTGCACTCATGTCCTGGCGTCGTGAATTAACGCGGCAACATTGCAAGGTCCCTAATCTGCACAATTTTCAATTTTCACGAGTGATTTCGCGAGTGATTATTGGCATGTATACACGGGACACCTTCCTCTATTCCTCTACAAGATGCCAAGCAGGGACAATGCCTTACACCGCATAACCTCTCCCCCCCCCTGCACGATGTGTTACTGTAAATAGTACACTGTTATGCAGTCCCATTGCATCTTTAATTTTCTGCTTCATCTCAGAGTGTTCATAACTCGAGCCACTGGCTACGAAATTTATTATTCCACTTACTTTAGTACCTTATTCTTACAATCATTCAATCACTGCATCGACCTAATAATGTCTTCCACCAAATTAAGTCTACTGCAGACTCCAGTATATTTTCTTTCTACAACCATCGAACTATTATAATGGCTGGATGGAAGGTGTGTGGACATGCTTATGACAGAGATGACAAACCGTTACATATATCTGCACGCCCTGGAAGCACGAACGAAGTATTGTATCCTAAGTGTGTGCGAATGTGTGTGTGTGTGTGTGTGTGTGTGTGTGTGTGTGTGTGTGTGTGTGTGTGTGTGTGTTGGCCTATGAAGTGGAGCCGAAGTTTTCGAAGAGTTCATTAAGTGGAGCCGGAGTTTTCTAAGAGTTTATTAATTTGGCAACAGAGTTTTCGGAGGATTCATTATGTGGAACCGGAGTTTTTGAAGGGTTCATTAATGTGGAGCCAGAGTTTTCGATGGGTTCATTAACCCGCGCCATCCCGGCGACGTGAATTAACATCCGCACATGATGTGCACTCATGTCCTGGCGTCGTGAATTAACGCGGCAACATTGCAAGGTCCCTAATCTGCACAATTTTCAATTTTCACGAGTGATTTCGCGAGTGATTATTGGCATGTATACACGGGACACCTTCCTCTTTTCCTCTACAAGATGCCAAGCAGGGACAATGCCTTACACCGCATAACCTCTCCCCCCCCCCTGCACGCCATTGTCTCAACAATTCACCTGTTACCAGTGACCTGGCCAATAAAGACATTCAGGGCCAGAGTGATTCCCCAATCGATGACAATGTGGGGGACAAAGTTTACATAGCATTAGAGGAAGAAACAGTCAGAAATGATGATCAGGTAATGTGGCAAAAAAAGGTCATGAATGGTGATGAGTTAGTGAGTAAAACAATGCTTATAATGCCTATATTACTGTTTGAAAACCAATATACTCTTGTACTACATATAAATTCGTACCAAGTGAATAAATAAATACTGTTTATGAGTGGATAAAATAGTTACCCTTACATAGAACTCGTTTTCTTTGGTGCCATCCTGTTAGAAAACTCAGTCAGGTAAGGAAGTACTCGTACCTAAATCGAGTATCTTAAACCTCAGGTGAGCGATTTTTCTATGAATTTTCGATGTTTCTCACCAAAAGCGGATGCTTGAGGCAAAAAAAAAAGTCCAAAAATGTCGGGACTGGGGCATACCACTGCCCAGAAAACGTCGGGATGGGGCAGGTTAATGTGGAGCCGGAGTTTTCAATGGGTTCATTAATGTGAAGCCGGAGTTTTCGAAGGGTTCATTAATGTGGAGCCGGAGTTTACAATGGGTTCATTAATGTGGAGCTGGAGTTTTTGAAGGGTTCATTAACCCCTTAACTGCGGGCTTGTTTTGCTTTTTCTTGTGGCTCCTGCGGGCATATTCGCGCTCCGACAGACTCTCTAAAAATATTTGCCAAAAATCAGTTATTAGTCCTAGAATATTAAAATCACATTTGCTTATGGCACATACCTTCAGCTTTCTCTTGGGGTGTTTGTTGAGCCTTTGTCGAGTACCGTAGGACTTGTGGAGACCTCTGAAGTTGGGTAGCAAAGTCTCCACTCTACACTTCCTGACAGCCCGTAATATGATTACCACAGCCTGATATTATCACTAGAAACACTTCTATGATTCTCAAATAGTTTGGAATCCAAACTCCCAAAAAAAACCCACTGTGAAAACAATGAAAATTACGAGGGCGCATGACCTTCCCACTTCCGATTGTTCGCCGCTGGTGTTCTGTCATTTATTATTAAAAAAAACACTCACAGTTTATATTTCTATTACTGTATAACACTTATATATATCTACAGTCTTTATCGATAAGTTTCCTTCAGTAATAGTAGTTTATTGTCACTGTAGGCATTCAATTTCTCTTTCAGTAAAATACGTAGCATTCACTTTCTCGTCCTGTATACTAGCATTGAGAGTGAATGTCACTTTCACCTTCACTCTCATAACTCATAGTGTTCATACATGCTAGAGTGCAACTTTCACTTTCATTACTCCTAGCATATATACTCGTATTCTTATAATACTACTCATTTACATTTCTATTTACGTTCTCTATTTTATTTACATTATTTACATTTCTATTTTATTTACACTGTGTTATGCACTGTCACTTGAAGTAACTTATAAAACTATTTTCCACTGTTCACTTATATTTACATTCATTGTTTTTACTTGCTGTTTACACATTATTTACACATTATTTACAGTTCCACTTGCACTGTTTTACTCAACAGAAAGATCGTAGTCACTCTCTATCAATTGTCAGCCCTTTACTTCTTTCCACATGAGGTTTAGTAGGGGGTAAAGGTCACAGGGCCCTTTGCATGGGACTAAAAAGCGGAGGAAGTTAGCAGGAGCGAATCCGACGTATTTTCACCTTGAAAGACGACAGTAAACTGATAGAGGTGGGCCGGGGTGGCCTACCTAGGGAGAATGCATTACTGCCAACGTCAGCCTCTTGAAAGCTGTGAAATGATTGGCAGGAAATCTAGACAATATATTATAAATTAGGTAGTTCCAGGTGAATGTAAATATCACTTAGGCTTCTCCCTTCTCTCCTTATATATATTTTTAGTACGAGAATAGATTATACGACATATTTCAAGGGGAAATAAACATCGAAAATTAGCGAGTGAGTGCACGTGAGGTGTTGTCAGCCAATTGCAGGTGTATGGCACTCTCACCTTATTTCTTTTTGGTATATATTATTTCGTATAAGAATAGGGCATAGGGCTTACTTCAATGGATGAAATCAGTGGAAAATTCCAGGGAAGATTTACTTAGTGTAGCACAGCCGGGCAGGCAAGAGGAGAGGGTAATGGAGGGAGGGTAGGGAGGGGAGTCAAGAACGGGGGGAAATGGCTAAATTGTCAACAATGGATGGGAGTACAGATGAGATTAGGAGTGCTGACTAGTGTTGGACATTGGCAGTACTGATAGATGATACAAGCTACCACTTGAAAGCCCGGGCGAATTCAGAATAACACAGAATCGCAAAAGTGACGCCCCGTGGTATGATCCCTTGCTCCCAAGCGTCACGAAAGTGATGCCCCGTGGTTAAGGGGTTAATGTGGAGCCGGAGTTTTCGATGGGTTCATTAATGTGGAGCCGGAGTTTTCAAAGGATTCACTAATGTGGAGCCGGAGTTTTCAAAGGGTTCATTAATGTAGAGCCGGAGTGTTCGAAAGGTTCATTATGTGGAGTCGAAGTTTTCAAAGGGTTCATTGACGTGGAGCTGGAGTATTCGAAGGGTTCATTAATGTGTGCTTCAATGTAAAGTCCACTATTCTAGACATTTTGTTGATACTTCTACTGCTAAGCATTCCTGTTCCTGTGTTAAGATCACTTCAGCCCTATGTATTAGGAATATACAATAGTGCTGATGGGTGAGATATGGGTGCACACACACGAGAATAAGAATCTGACCTTGGACGGGCCAATATTTTTGCCTGACAGAGGGCACCACAATCTTCAAGCTTCATTGCGGGGAAGTCTCGTGAAGCAGTTGAGTGATTGGAATTATAGTTCGCCTCATCACTAGCTCATATGGTTGCCTACACTAATTTTTCCCAGCGCTTCTATCCAAGGGTGCGGAATAGGCATGAATGATGATGATGTATATAAGGTAAATAATTCCGTGTGTTGTGTGTGTATGGGGGGTGGGGGGGCTGTGTCCATGCTAGTTTATGCCTTGTGTGTGTGTGTGTGTGTGTGTGTGTGTGTGTGTGTGTGTGTGTGTGTGTTCTTACCTTACCTATTTGTTCTTACCTAATTGTATCTTTACAGGAATGAGTCAAGCTCGTACTGTCCGGTGTCTTAAACCATATTTATCGTACATATCCTTAAATTTGTGAATTGTTTTGGCACACACTATTTCATTCGGTAATGCATTCCAAAGATCAATTGCTCTGTTTGGGAAACTGAATTTCCTCACGTCTTTATCACCTCTCTTCTTATGCAGTTTTTTGCAGTGTCCTCTTGCTGATGCTTCCCCATATGTTAAGTAATCATTTATGTCTATTTTCTCCTTCCCTGATATGCATTTATATAGCATTATCATGTCATCTCTTTTCCTTCTCTCCTGTAGTGTTGGTAGATTCAGTTTACTTAGTCTTTCTTCGTAGCTTAGATCCCTTAAGCTTGGTATCCATCTTGTAGCGGCCCTTTGAACATTTTCAATCTTGCCTATGTGTTTTTTGAGATGAGGACTCCAGACTACTGATGCATAATCCAGGGTTGGTCTGATGAATGATGTTATTATCCTTCTTGGCATGTCTTCATTTATGTATGTGAATGCTATTCTCATATTTGCAAGCACTGTATACATGTTCCATACCTTCTCACTGATGTGGTCAGCCGGAGATAGTCTGTTATTGATAATCAATCCTAGGTCCTTCTCTCTTTCTGATGTGTGTAGGTTTTATTCCCTAACGTATAATCCCAATCAGGTCTTTTTCCACTTTTACCAAACTTGATTACATGACACTTGTCCACATTGAATTCCATTTGCCATGTATTACTCCATTCATGAAGTTTATTTAATTCTTCTTGTAGCTCTTTACAAGAGTCTGTGTTAGTAATTCTCCTTTTTGTTTTTGCATCATCTGCAAACATATTTAGATAGCTTTCATTTCCAGTGCTACTGTCTATATCATTTATATACACTAAAAACATGATTGGTGCCAGCACTGAGCCCTGTGGTACTCCACTAGTGACTTCTTTCCAAGATGAGTAGTTTCCCCTTAGTACTGTTCTCATTTCTCTTTTTATGAGAAAATCTTGCATCCAACAAAACAGTTTGCCTCGAATTTCTCTTTGAGGGTACAGTTTCCATAAAAGTCTTTGGTGTGGTACTATGTCAAATACTTTCTTGAAATCTAAATAGATACTGTCCACCCATCCTTCTCTTTCCTGTATTGTGTCTGTTACTCTGTCATAGTAGCTCAACAGATTAGTAACACATGAATTTCCTTTTCTGAAACCAAACTGTCTTTCTGTTATCATATTGTGTTCTTCTAGATGATTTACCCAAGCTTTTTTTATAAGCTTTTCTAATACCTTGCTTACAACACTGGTCAGTGATACTGGTCGGTAGTTGAGTGGATTTTGTCTATTCCCTTTCTTGAATAAGGGGACAATATTTGCTTTCTTCCAAATATCAGGTAGTTTACCTTGACTCAAGGATTTCTTGAAAATTAAAAATAATGGTTTACTTAACTCCTTTGCACATTCTCGTAGCACCCAACAGGAAATTTCATCAGGACCATTTGCTTTTCCTCTGTCTAATTTACTTAACTCCTCCTGTATTACTTTTTCTGATATTTGTATATCTGGTAGTATGTATGGGCATACATGTTCCACATAGTCCCTCTCAAAATTTTTTTCTTCTGTAAAAACTGATTGGAAATTCTTATTTAGTGCTTCACAAATATCTTTCTCTTGTGTATAGGTGATTCCCTCGTCTGTAATGGATTGTATTATATCTTTTACTTTGGTTTTGTTTCTGATGTAGCTGTAAAATAGCTTCGGTTGATTACTACTTCTATTTATGATATCCTCCTCAAACTGTTTTTGGGCTTCCCTCCTTATTCTTGTATAATCGTTTCTTGCCTGTTTGTAATTATTATATGCCCTTTCACTAGTGTGTCTTCTGTATCTATTCCACAACAAATCCCTTCTTTCTTTTGATTTTTTACATTCTGTATTGAACCATTTCTGTATTTTCTTATCTGCTTCTTTGTGCTGTGGGATGTACTTCTGGACTCCTATTTCATAAAATTCACAGAATTTTTTATATACAGCATTTAAATCTTGTCCTCTAAGCTCACTTTCCCAATCAACTTCTAAGAAATACTTCTTTAGGTCATGATAATTTCCTTTTTTATGGTTTAGGCTTTTTTTGTAACTTTCATTGCTGTTAACTATGTCATATGCTATCCTGAAGTTGCAATTTAGTACTGGATGGTCGCTTTTGCTGAGTGGAGGGTGATATATTAAACTGTCAATATCATTTTCTTGCCTAGTAAATATGAGATCTAGCATTGAAGGTACATCGAGTCCTCTTTTTCTGGTGGTTTCCCTCACATGTTGCGTTAGGAAAAACTCTTGCACGAGATCCAGGAGCTTTTGGTCCCAACAGCTTTCTTGGCTTATTATATCTAGAGTATTCCAATTTATATTTGTATTAAAATCTCCAGTTAGTATAATTCTTTCCGATTTCTCTTCCATTTTATGTAGTAATGCTCTTAAACTCTGAATTGTACTCTGTGCCAGGTCCTCATATTCGGCTCTTTCCCATGTGTTTGATCTGGGTGGCATGTACAAATTGGCTACAATTTCTTTCCCTTCAGATGTGTTGATCTCTACTGCAATCAGTTCTACTTGTGAGGGTATATCTAGTTTTATTTCATTGACTTTTAGCTTTTTCTTAGTTAATATTATAATTCCTCCTCCTTTTTTTAAGTTTCTATCTCTTCTCCATATATTATATTCCTCTAAGTTTAGTATGTCATTTGATATCCTTGGTGTTAATTTTGTTTCAGCTAGGCATATTATATGTGGTTCATTTTCTCTGACAATCATTCATCTCTACTAATTTAGATACCATTCCAACCACATTTGAGTACATCAACTTAATCATCTTGTTTATATACTTGTCATGACATGGTTCTACTACCTTCCTCCTTTTTATTCCCTCCTGTTTATGTACCACTTTCGTACCTCCAATCCTATTACTTTGTAAAAAAAAAAATGTGTTCTTCTCTTCTGATCTACTCTCAGTTTTTGTTTTTGCTTCCTCCCTCTTCTCTTTCAGTAATTCCAGTTCCTCTTGTGTTAGGCATCTTTTTATCCATACATTTTTGAACTTCTCTTTTTCCATAAGATTCTTTGCATTTTTTAGTATCTCCTCCACGGTGTTTACACTCTGGAGAGTTACCTTTAGAGGTCTTGACTTGCTTTTCTCGTATTTCCCTAACCTTTTGTGTTCCTCTATGTCTTTACTACAGATTTCCTCTGATACTTCTTTCAATAAACTCATTACATTTGCAATCTCCTTTTTGTCTCTTGAGATCTTGTTTTTTACTTCTTCCTCTTCCATACCAGTGATTACTATAGATTTGTTGATATCTACTGAATCTCTGACTAACTTTGGATTGTTTTGGATTATTCTTTTCACTTCCTTTTTAATGCTTTTTTCTTCCACCCTTGTTTCTAAGTCTTTCTTTACTTTCACCATTTCAGCATACGTGGTTTCCACATCATTTTTGTAGCTTTGCACAGCTTCATTCACCTGTGTTACCTTCTCCTCATTATCACTGCTCTGGTCTATCAGACTGCTTACTTGCCTAATTGTCTCTGTATCGTTTTTGAACTTTTCCATAATACTCTCGTGGTTGACTACTGTACTTGCCATTTCACTCATTTTTCTCCTAAGTGTACTTACTTCCACTGTTAGTTCACTTATGGTTGTGTCTTTCCCGTTGACCTCTCTTCCTAGTTTTTCTATTTCTTCCTTTTGCAGTTATGTCTTTCTTGTTGACCTCCCTTCCTAGTTTTTCTATTTCTTCCTTTTGCAAGTGCATCTGCTTCTTTATTTCATCAATCTCATTCTGAAAGGTCATCTCCAATCTGTGTACACGCTCTACCAGTTTATTGTAAGTCTCCATTTCAACCAGTTCTTGGTAGAAATCATCATCCTGCTTTCTACCTTTATCCCTCTTCTTTTCCAAATTTGCTATACTAAAGTATGTGGTCATTTTGCAATACTAAAAGCACAGAGTACTTACATTCCCTGGGGCAGGTGTAGTCTAAACAAACAATCAGCTGACTGAGCGTATTATTTCGCTACTCGGTTCTCTTTTCTGTTTGAACAAGTCTTGTTTAAACTTTTTTTTTTTTTTTTTAAATAATAAAAAACCATTTAGTCTAACCGGGTACAGAGCTTGACTCATATAAAGATACTAATTAAGTAATGCCACCGGCCGTGCTGGCTCGGTATGGAGCGCTGTTAGCCTGCGTCTGCACTCCTTGGTGTCTCCTGTGTGTGTGTATGTGTGTGTGTAAACAAATGAACAGATCCCTGTGATAGAGAAGTAGGTCTTCATGTGTTTAGTTTGAGGGAGCACACTCATGTCTGACGTTAGTGAATGTATACCGTACATATGATTATAAGCAACTGATTATATACCTGTTAACACTGTGTATTGCTTGTATATTCTTCATTCCATTCAGTAATTGCTGTTAGCATCGAGGTGAGGTAGGAAAGGCAGCTGACAATCATTTTTTTTAAAATCTACACAGAAAACATGTGGAAAATTACTGTATTTCCCAACTTTATTTCGTCTAACTTCCAATTTTTCATCGCCATTGCTTTATTTATCTACATTTTTGCTTCAAAATGGGCACAACATTCCCTTGATACTATAGCACCAAGCACCTTTATTATTATTATTATTATTATTATTATTATTATTAGTAGTAGTAGTAGTAGTAGTAGTGTTGTTGTTGTTGTTGTTATTTCTTAGGCATTATAGAGGAATTTGTTGTGAAAAGTCAGACCATATAAACAAGCATTTTATTCTAAATTCTACGTTTTAGTCTATTCATTCACCATCCTGGCAAGTTGCTGTGGAAAATATCAGTGTACTGTAACCGTGTGGAGACCATCTTGCATTCCCTTGTGAATGTAGCTAAATTTATTTTACCTATAATCATCTCCTGAACATGTCTAATGCGCATCAGTAGCGGCATGTAAATTATTGCTGATTATTGGCTGACTGAGAGACAGAAGTGGTCTCTGGTGGATGTTTTGTATTTTCGGGCCCACTGAAAGTGTCAGTGGGAAGCAGTGTAGTTCGTCCTGTTACGTAGATGTTACAGTTTATTTATGCGTATCGGCTGCACAAGGGTCACTAAGGTAGATAGCCTCTACAGGTTTAAGCCAGGTCGGAAGACTGTGTGCTTTTAAGTGCTGCACCAAGAAGTGCAGCCATGATATGGACACCTCCAGGCCGGGAAACAGAAGCGCGAGAGGGACAGGAAGGTATATCTCGTAGCGCTAATGAGTTAGTAAAATTACGTTAGTTGACCGAGAATCTGTGCCGTGCTGGTATTAATGTTAGAATGATCATAGTGTCCTAATCAAGATTAAGTTATTCTTATGCTTAGTTCAAACCAGTTCAGGTCCATTCAATCCCTGTTCATACGTTCTAGGCAGACTGGATAATTAGGGTCGGGCATTTTACTTATTTTTATTTTAGGTTCAGTCTGGGTAATTTTGGTCCATTCAAGCTACTTAGGTCTGGGTCAATAAGCTAAGCCTAACCGAGTCATTTTAGATCCAGCAAAATCCAGTTTCAGGGAGAACTATTGAGCAGTCCACGTGTTCAGTAAAATTATTATTCTCACTTCGGACGTCTTATTGAAACTAACAGTAAGAAATTGACTATCTCCATGGCAGTTTTCTTTGTGTATTATCATCAACCTTTTTTCTTCTTACTCTGTCCTTAAAAAATCTGTTTTAATTTTGAATTTTACTTTATTGGTAAAATTGACAATAAGTCAACACGATCTGGCAAACATAAAATTCAGGCAATTCCCACAAAGCCTCACTACAAGAACTATAGCCTTCACATTCATTAAATCTCACCATTCGTTTGTCACTGATCCCAACCAGTTCAGGTTAGAGTTGAGACGGCGTTTTAGGCAATACGGTATACGACCACATATTTCGTATCTTTCAAAAGAATTTCCATGTAAACATCCCATCAAACAGTTCCTAACAAATGCACATCATGTAATTACAAGTAATAATAGCATTATCTACCACAGGTCACATAGTGAAAAGTTGCAGCATTCAAGTCACGTCCTATCCATCTACACATCTGCTTACCAATCTATGCATCAGGCCACCAAGCTCCACCAGCACGACCAATCGCAAGTTTACACACACACGCACGCACACTCACACACACACACACACACACACACACACACACACACACACACACACACACGCACACACTCAGGAGTATAGTATTATTAGATAAGGTGGCGACTGAGACTTCATTTTCAGTATCGGATCAGCGACTATAATGTGCATCTAGTATAGCTGGTTGATCTTGAGGGTATGGTCATACTGTATGTAGTCTTTATCAGTTACTCGGATACAAATTAAGAGAAAAGGAATACCCTATATTTTACTTCGAGAAAACCCTACATCTCTCTCTCTCTCTCTCTCTCTCTCTCTCTCTCTCTCTCTCTCTCTCTCTCTCTCTCACTTATGCAAGATAATGCATTCGTTTGTGTTGCAAGCCTATATTCTCGTAACGATGATTTAAAAGTGTGTAATGTCTACAACCAGCTAGGTGGAGGCGACCATCATATACTAGCGATGTCGTGTTGCCTACTTCTTCCTTCACCATTGCCATTCATTTTCCTTCTTTACCCTCCTTTCTCCCTATTTCTCTCATCCTTCCTCTCATGACGTTTTATTCTTCTTTCTCTTTCAGGTGCCTCTACACTGAGTGGCAAGCCTGATGGGAAATCGATTACAATGCTGAGTAATAACCATGTAGCTGCATAAAGGGGTGATGCGTAGCCTACTATGGTGTCTCTTTTAACTGGGTGAAGACGCAAATGCGGTGTCCATCTAGGAACTAAGCATAAACACTCTTCCCTGCTCTTTGCTATGGCTGGGCGCTGTCTACAGCAAGAGAACATTGTTCAGTGCATAGGATGGCCCTGCAGATGTTACTGCTTGCCTGCAGTTGATAGGTCTGCTTGGTCAGAGCAGGTTGCCTACAGCAGTACGTAACTGACCGTCAAAAAATACAGTGGCAGTTCACGGCAAAAGCTAACACGGTATCCGGGGGATCCAGGCAAACCTTTGTCTTACTACCGATCCTGTCACCAGATGACCCAGTAACAGAGAAATGGCGCTCATTTCACGTAAAGTAAGGGTAGATAAACGAAAAACAGTAGTGTCTTCTGATTTTTCAGAACGGTTCTTAAGAGAAATATATGAATTTTGCTCCGTGGCGTTTGAGTGACATGCAGTTACTTTTGTAGTCTGTCTCTCCTAAAACTATGTGCTGTGTATTATTCAGTATCACTGGCCCACATAACAAAAAAATATGTGGACCATGGCCGCCCTGCCCACACTGTTCCTACCGCTGTTGGTGTGAGTGATATACAGAGATCAGAATCAGTGGGAGTAAGAGTCCACAGCTGGGCAAGGTGGAGGAAGAATGGTGAAAACTAAAATTAGAATTTTAGCACTTGGGGGCCTTTTAGCAGTTACCCAAACATATTCCTTACCATAACTGATATATATTTCATTACAGTATAACTGAACATCGTGACAGGCTTCCACAAAAAAAAAAATAATAATAATAATAAATAAATAATAATAAAATGAAGAGGTTTTGCTGGCGATGGGGATCACTGAGCTGTCAAAACGCAATAACAAGCAAGAAATGCACTGACTGGAATAAACTCCTGCGTGATCACTGGAACTTGGGTGTTAATGTTTGAAAGTTGCTACTGTGTAGACCTTATACTTGGATATTAAAGTTGAGAAGCGAATCATGAATTAATGAGTCTGCCATTTCCAACACCACTGACAAGAAACACAGTAGTATTATTACCTTTGCATGACAACAATGTACAGGCAAATTGGCTTCCACCTCTCTCCTGGCAACGAACCAGGGAGATGCCCGGAACACTGACTCACTTTTTCATTTCTGCAACATTCGCGACCTTTCCTCTGACTTTCTATCTGTTGAGCACCACCTCTCCTCCTCTAAACCTCACCTTCTCATCCTAACTGAGACTCAGCTGTCTGAGACAACTGATAGCAAACCTTCTCTGTATCCTCCTACTTTATCTATACTCATTTCAAAGCCAAAGGTGGCTGTTGTGTATATGTTCGCAACGACTTCTCTTGTTCTCATGTTCCTAAACTTGACCCCTACGAATTCTCGACTCTATGGCTTTGCCTTTCTTGTCATTCTGTGACTAAATATATCTGAGCTGTTTACTTATCCCTTAAGTCTGTTGACCATGAAAAATTCTTTGACTACCTTACTTCTACGATGGAACACATCCTTCCCATTTGTTCATTCTCTGAAATCTCCATTCTAGGAGATTTCAATGTTCACAACCACCTTTGTCTCTCCTCTCCTTTCATTGATCCACCTGGTGAACAAATCTACATCTTTTCTATCCTTAATGTCCTAAAGCAGCATGTACAGCACTCTACCAGTATCCATGACCGCCTTTGGGGAGCGTTCCAATATACTTGACCTCTTCCTTACAACTAATCCTTCTGTTTACACTGTTAACTTCTCCTCTCTGTTGGGCGCCTCCAATCACAATCTTATCACCTTAACCTGTCCTATCGGTTCAGTAAGGCCTGTGGATCCTCCAAAGAAACGTCAGCTTTGGGACTTCGGAGCTGCTGATTGGGAGGCTGTTGGACAGTACATCTTTAATTTTCCCTGGAATGACTATTGCTTCCATGGCAAGGAGCCATCTGAGTGTGCCATGTGCATTACAGAGGTTATTTTCTCGGGCATGGAAGCATACATTCCATTCCCATACCCTCTGACTAATGCAAGAAAGCCTTGGTTTACTCACGCTTGTTCTAATGCTGTCCACAACAAGAAGGCTTACAAACGGTATCAAAGCCAACCGACCCCTGAATCTAATCTTATTTATGTTTCTGCCCAGAATCGTGCTAAGTCGATTCTATGCTCAGCTAAAAATAAGTTCATCCGTACTAAATGCTCTCAATTCTCCAATTAGAATTCTTCCTGCTCCTTCTGGCGCCTTGCCGAAAACCTTTCTAACAACTTTGCCTGATCATCCTTCCCTCCTCTCTTCCACTCTGATGGCTCAGTTGTTATTTATTCTATTGATAATGCCAATCTCTTCACTCTTACTTTCTCCTCCAGTTCCACCTTAGATGATTGCGGTGCTGTTTCTCCATCACTTCCCCCCTCTGACTTCCTCCTGGATGACATTAAAATGTCTTCAATTGACGTATTTTCTGCGATCACTGGTCTCAATGCTGACAGGGCATATGGGCCTGATAGGGTCCCTCTGTTTCCCTCAAGAACTGTGCTTCTGTGATTACACCCTGCTTAGGTAAACAATTTTGCCTTTGTCTATCATCTTGTACCTTTCCTTCTTGCTGGAAGTTTGCTCTCATTCAGCCTTTCACAAAGAAGGGTGACCATTCCCAACACCCTAACTATCGCCCAATTGCTCAAACATCCTGAGTTTTTAAGTTTTCGAGTACATTCTTTACAAAAAAAAAATAAATAGAATAAAACATCTTTCCCATCACAACCTTCTTTCTGATCGTCAGTATGGATTCCGTCAGGGACGCTCCACTGGTGTTCTTCTCACTTACTTTTTAGACTCTTGGTCATCTTCCATTCGGGACTTTGGAGAAAGCTTTGCCATTCACTTTACATCTCAAAGACTTTTGATTGAGGCTAGCAAAAATCTTTAATTTTTAGACAGCCCCCCTACGGTTTCTATCCTTCTTATATGTGCCTTCACCTTTAGCTTCCTTTCTGGTCTTTCTATACCTGCTGTTGTAGGCAGCCACTGTTCTCCTAGATCTATCAACAGTAGTGCTCCTCAAGGCTCTGTCCTATCACCAACTCTCTTACTTTTTCTTATCAATAACTTTCTAAGCTGTACATGTAACTCTATCCACTCATATGCTGATGATTCGACGTTTCACCTTTCCATTCCCTTCCCTCAGTGTCCATCGCAGCAGTTACTTCAACAAACAAAGGACGGGGCTATGGCACACCTAATGTTTGACTAAGCTCGTATCTCTGACTGGGATAAAGTAATCTTGTTGTTTTTAATTCGTCAAAAACTCAGTTATTACACATATCAACCCGACAAAATCTTCCACAGGAACACCCACTAATGTTTAATAATATCCAGGTCATTACTGCATCATCTTTAAACATACTTGGGGTTTCATTCTCTCGGGATTTATCTTGCAAAGATCATATTACAACTCTTGCAAAATCTGCTTTCAAGAGATTAGGTGTGATATATATATAGAGATATATATATAAGTATATATATATAGAGATATATATATAAGTATATATATTTATATATATAAATATAGATAGATAGATAGATAGATAGATGATAGATAGATAGATAGATAGATGATAGATAGATAGATAGATAGATGATAGATAGATAAATAGATAGATAGATAATTATGTATCTGCTGTAATATCGGGCTTACAAACACCTACCACGAGCGTATAGCACAACTATGCACATTCAAGCCGTGCCCTATGTAGGCAGTTGATCTGTAAGACCGATGAACACTACTTTTTGTCACTAGAGAGGCGACTTGCCCCGAACAAAAGTTACATGCTAGTAATATGGCTCATGTAAAAAATGCATGAAAGAACATGATACTGCTCCACCTTCAATATCTGTCCCCGATGGGAGTGAACTCAAACCAAGGAACATGGTAAATGGACGGCCTGCCAACCCTAATGTTGGAGGCTTCAAACGACAAAGATAGGCAATCAGAATAATCATAAACTACCAGCCAGTTTCATATTACTCAGTTCTGAGAAAAGGAGGGAAACAGTGCTAGACTAACAACGTCCTTAATACTTTAAGGGTAGCTGACTACTCTATGTTGCAAGTTGTATTATGTGATGATAATAATATTAATAATAATAATAATAATAATAATAATAATAATAATAATAATAATACAGAAAAATGCCAGGACTCCAGATTATAATAATACAACTCACAGATAGATAGACAGATAGATAGATAGAAGCACCAAGCCAGGGTGTGAGATACGTAGTGTATCAGCGAGAATCAAGCAAAAGGAAATTAGCTTGCAACTCTTAAAGTGAAGGAATGCTGGTCGTGCACCGGAAGCTGTATATACACACAGACATACAGTGTTCTAGAAGCTTCCACGACAGCATAGCACACGTGACACGACCCCTGCTAAACGAGAATGTAGGAATCAGAGCTCAGAAAGGGGCTGGCCATAGAACCGGCAAGTAGTGGAGAGATCAAATAAGAAGAGGGGTCCAAGTAGATTTAGTACATTAGGTCCCTATGTAATACATACGCTGCTCAACTTCGACTTTTTCTGAAGATAATAAATCAAGGTCAACTCCCTGTATTCATCTTTAACTCCTCCTGCTCTTCAACTACCAAAATAACTTTAACCAAAAACTTAAGACTCACTTATTACAAGACTAAAGAGTTACATATAAATGATGGCTACGAAGTTCCAAAAATAAATGGTGGCAGCGCAGTAACAATCGTCTCTACGCCTGCGAACCATCATCTCTACAAAAGCAGGCAAAACTGTAACCAAGACCAGCTCCAGTTCTACAGCTGATTCTACATTATCAAGAAACTACAATTCTACGATCAAGTAACCACAAGAGAGTATACAATAAGAAGAACGAGTCTACGAGTTTACGAGTCTATAAGCATACAGTAGCAACGATGAGTTACGATTGAGGATCAACAAGCTCAACGATTAACTACAAATAACAAGTCTACAAGACAACTCTATAATCTTCTTCAATTAACTTCAACCACCAGCAAGAAGAATAACAAAAACAAAAAACAAGTAAACGAAAAGCAAGAACAATGCAACAAGCACTAGAATCCCCAACGCCCTCTCCTACTGTCCCCCTACCTCCATCGTTGACGCAGAGGTCAAGACGACACGGCAAACACCAGAGCCACATTTATAACGCATCCTACCTTTTCTCACTCAGGTTGCTCATCGCTACTCAGTTACTCACCACAGCTACCAGTGTGGAAAGCCGACGTCACCATGTGTATCTGCTGAGACAACATCACCATGCGTGTTCACTGAGACAACGCCACGCCAATCAACGTGTGACTGACACCAGGCACTTCTCACCCAATACTCGTTACTCGTGCTCCTACTCATACTTAATTATTTCCACATTTTTTAGTGGAAATTCGACGTTATATGGTAAGGTTCGCCTGTGAGTACAGCTGTTAACCACTACAATCATCAGGCCATGGAATTTCCTGAGTAATAACGTCCATCAACACAGCCCTAGAATTATCGAGAGCAGATATTCATTCAACTCTGCATTTATCTTCCAAGTTCGACAGCTGCTTTCGACTCACCTCTCCGAATGACCATCTTTTTTTTTTTTTTTTTAATGCGAGGAAGAAGGAACCAAAGGCCATGAGCCCGCAGTAACAGTTCCCTCCAAGAGAAAAACAAAATACAATAGAGAGCCAAATTCAAGATCCGATCATTTTGAGATGCCTGGACACACTGCGTTTGAAAGACTGGAGATCATAGGAAGCAGGAAATACAGACAGAGGGAGACAGTTCCAGAGCTGACCTGTTGCATAAATGAAAGACTGGGAGTAATGGTTAACTCTTGCATTAGAGAGTTGGACAGAAAAGGGATGAGAGTTTGCTGCCAGACGGGTGCTACACGCCCGTCGTAGAGGTGGAGGAATGCAAGCAGACAGTTCAGAGGAGCAGCGACCATTAAAGTAGCGATAGAAAAGAGATAAAGATGCAACAGAGCGGCGAAGAGACAGAGGTTGAAGGGAGTCAGTAAGAGGAGGAGAGTTAATGAGACGAAAAGCCTTTGACTCCACCCTATTGAGAAGAGCTGTATGTGGGGAGCCTCCCCACACATGAGAGTTGTACTCCACACAGGGGCGGATAAAACCCCTGTATAGAGTCAACAATTGTGCAGGGGTAAAGAAAGAGCGGAGTCAGCTTAGCACACCCAATCTCTTGGAAGCAGATTTTACAAGAGATGTAATATGATTTTTCCAAGATAAGTCCCGAGTAAATGAAGCCCCAAGCATGTTCAAGGATGATGCAGGATTAAGCTGAATATTATTAAACATTAGTGGGTATACCTGTGGAAGATTTTGTCGGGTTGATAGGTGTAAGAACTGGATCTTAGATGCATTAAAGACAACCATATTATTTTTACCCTAGTCAGAGATACGAGCCAAGTCAGACATTAGGTGTGCCATAGCCTCATCCCTTGTTTCTTGAAGTAACTGTTGAGATGGGCGTTGCGGGAACCGAATGGAAAGGTGACGGGTGGAGTCATCAGCGTATGAGTGGATAGGGTTAGATGTACAGCTTAGAAGATCATTGATGAATAAAAGGAAGAGAGTTGGTGATAAGACAGAGCTCTGAGGAACACCACTGTTGATAGATCTAGGAGAAGAACGATGGCCGTCTACAACAGCGGCTATAGAACGACCAGAAAGGAAACTAGCGATGAAGGCAAGGTACAAGTTGACAGACAAAGGCGAAAGAGTTTGCCTAGGCAGGGTGTAAGCACAGAAGCACAGTTCTTGAAAACAACAGGAGGGACCCCATCAGGCCCATATGCCTTGTTAGTACTGAGGCCAGTGATGGCGGAAAATCCATCAACTAAAGAAATTTTAATGTCAGCCATGAGGAAGTCAGAGGGGGGAAGTGATGGAGGAACAACACCGGAATCGTCTAAGGTGGAATTGGAGGAGAAAGTCTGTGCGAAGAGATCTGCTTTATCAGTAGAAGAAATAGCTACAGAACCATCAGAGTAGAAAAGAGGAGGGAAGGATGATGAGGTAAAGTTGTTAGAAAGATTTTTGGCAAGGTATCAAGTGGGTGTAATTATACTTACTCATTTCTTCTCAGTGCTTTAAATTAGGTACAATCACCTCCTTTACTTATTTTTATATATACACTTATACACTCACTATCTATCATTCATTACAACTCATTTACTCATCTATTTAGTTAGGACATAAACAAAAGACGTATTTCATAACACCATACCTTAGCAACATGACTTCTTTTTAGCTGAGTGATATGACAGGAATATTTTCACTTCCACCTGTGTTAGTACCAAATGATACACATTTAGCGCCCACTGTGGATACACAATTAGGAGAGCACCAGGGCAACACACTCACCCTACAAAATTCACCACAAACTAAAGATAAAGAAACTAATATCTCAATTCTAGATGATAATGATGATGATTGGCAAACCCCCTCTGATGTAGCGATTGAGAACTTTGTCTCTGACTTGCATACCTATGAAAATATACTTAACAGAGTTCATCGTTCAGGGAAAACCTATTCCACTATTCCCTCACACAACGATAAACAAGTATAAATTAAATTAACAGAGCAACCTGTGAAAATGAATACCATAGATAAAACATCCCCAACTAATGTGTATGTCTACCATGAGGATAAAACTGCCCCGAAATTCTCTGGCACAGAAAAAGACCGTATTGGTGTCATTTCACTGATTAATCAATGTAAACAGATCTTCGTAAAATGGCACATTACAGATGAACAAGAGAAAATTGCTATTTCTTCCTCTTGGATAAATCAGGAAAGATGTCCGGCAGGAAACTTGCTTAAGTCAGACAAGCTTCTCCGAGCTAAGACATATGATGAATTTAAAACTGAATTTTGATGAAATTTTCTGGAGGTGTGAACTTTTTGCCAGGTATAATCCCAGAATTAGATAAGATTGTAGATCTTGTAAGGGAGCACACTACAAATCTTGTGCTCAGTGAAATAACTGCTGATGTCTCCACGATCAAAAGAACATTATTAGCTACCTTAGAAAACTCAAACTGGATAACAGGAGATGGAAAGATGTCCCCAGACCTCGTCGTGGACATCATTTGTTAAGTAGCTGCCTTGTTTAAATTACCTGATAGGACCCTCAAGATTGCCAAGACGATCGCATACACCCCAGGTATGTGCTTACTAGACTTAATGAACGAGGTAGAGATGCAGTGTAGCAAAGCAGGAGTGATCGAAACACAATCACATTCTAGTAGAATGAGAGTGCCTGAGACAGTATCAGCTGTGAAAACAGCTACAACTACCCCATAGAAAAAAATCAATTGCGACCCGAAACCAGGCAGAGCAAACAACCAAACGCGTCGAGGCTACGATCACAAACACCATGCTACAGGCAGTTTCGTAAGTTTCCGTGCAGTCCAAGCAGATCTCGCGCCACAGACATCACTAAATTTGGGAAGTCATCACGTAGATCACAGTCAGGAGATAGGTCCATTCTATGTTATTATTGTCCAAAACCAGGACACACAAGAATGAATGCCTTATCAAAACAAAAGAGGATGGACAAAAGACACAAGGATTTGATCCCTACTGTAGGCATCATCGGTGCCAAGAGCATTGGACTAGTAACTGCAAAACAGTAGAAAAATTAGTGTCTATTTTCAAATCGGGGGAAGATCAAGTCACGACAAAAAACGAACAAACGTAAAGAAAAGCAAGTCTAAAATTCACATAGGAGGCATGTTGGGAAATGAGTGTATCTTGATGCCTGCTGTATGTGAGGATCAAAACGTTTCCTTATTTTTAGACACAGGCTTTCCAGTGAACTTAATAACACTAGAAGAAATAAATAGAATTTTTAGAAATAAGAAGAAAGTAACTTTTCTGTAAGCATCTGATTTACACTTATATACAGTAGAAGGCAAACAAATCACAGTAAAAGGTATGACATCAGTTTCACAGATACTACAAGACCAATCTCTGCATTTTTTTTATATCGTTGGAAACTTAGCAATTAAAGGTCATATGTTACTGGGCTTAAGATGCATGAGAATAGAGAAAATAACTTTACTC
This sequence comes from Coenobita brevimanus, assembly GCF_032717465.1. Classification (NCBI taxonomy): domain Eukaryota; kingdom Metazoa; phylum Arthropoda; class Malacostraca; order Decapoda; family Coenobitidae; genus Coenobita; species Coenobita brevimanus. Next base: position 10,992,281 of record NC_136974.1, on the reverse strand, counting down.
CCACATGTGAATGCAATAGACTTTGATAATGAATTCATTGAGGAAATACCATCACAGTCCTCACCGATTAATAAAACAGAACCAAAAAGAATTGGTAATATTAAAAGCCTAAACAAACATAAACAAACAGATGAGTGTATAGATCCACTTACATCTCCCCCCCCCCCAGCCTCCAGGACTACAAAGCCAGGTAACGGTACTGATTTATAAGTTTTTCCCGCCCATCTCACCAATGATTTAGTTATACTCGTACCACCTAACTCCTATATGAAAGTTACCATAAAGAACAAGTTACGCAAGAGTACTATTCTTGTCCTAGAAGAATTAAGTAAAGTAAAAGGATTCCCTGTAGAAAACGCATTATGTCAGATGAACGACGAAGGACAAATTCAGATATTTCTAATTAATCACATGAACGGGGAAGTACATTTGAAAAAGGGGACTTGTATAGTTAATATTGAAAAATGTTCCGCCCCTGTAATGGAAATAGCTTTAGCTGGAGTCACAAGTGAGATAAAATCTACGGACAGAGACTGCATTAAAGAGAATTTAATTCACTCAGGTGAAATTGATGAAGAAAATTATTTGTTAACCCTGTTAGAAAAACACAGGGACACCGTAGCATTACCCGGAGAGCAATTAGGATGTACTAACCTGATTAATCACAAGATTAATGTGCACCCAGATACTCCACCAATTTTCGTACCAGCCTACCGAATCTCACAATCTCAGCGTACACTCTCAAATCAGTATGTCAATGAAATCTTAAAACTTGGAATTATTGAGCCATCAGTCTCCCCGTGGAATGCCCCATTATTCTTCGTGCCCAAACGAAATGGAGAAATGCGTGCGGTAGTAGATTACCGTAAACCAAACAATCACACAATCCCAGACCAATTTCCCATGCCATTGCTAAACGACATCCTACATAATATTGAACCAGAAAATAATGTGTTTTCCACGATCGATTTGCTAAGTGGCTATCATCAAATTCCTGTAGATCAGGAGTCACGTAAATACACTGCCTTTTCCACAAATAGAGGACACTATCATTATATAAGGATGCCCATGGGACTGAGGACAGCTCCGGGCACATTCCAGCGTTTTATGAATTACGTATTGTCCGGAATTTTACGACAAGGAATATTTGTTTATCTTGACGATATTATCATCGGAACAAAAGATATCACAGAACATCTCCAGAAATTAGACCTACTCTTACAAAAGCTTGGTGATGATGGTTTAAAAATTAGGCTTTCTATATGCAAATTTTGCTTTAAGGAAATAAAATTCTTAGGCCACAGATTAAGTGCTAATGGTATTCACACCACTAATGACAAAATACAGGCAGTGAGAGACTTTCCTGAACCCACTACGAATGACGAAGTTAGAAAATTTTTAGGTCTAGCTGGGTACTATAGGTCATTCGTACAACAGTTCTCTCATATAGCCTTTCCTCTTTTCCAACTACTCAAAAAAGATGCTATATTCCAATGGGAAGAACTAACAAATGTACCATGTTTGGCATATCCGGATATCACAAAACCATTTATTATTTGTAAAGATGCATCAGTTAAAGGATTAGGGGCTGTACTGATGCAGGAAGATAAAAGACGACAGAATCAACCAATTGCATTTGCTAGTAGACAAATAAAAGGTGCAGAGAAAAATTGTTGCACTTCAGATTTAGAGGCACTTGGATGGTTTTTGCATTACAAAAGTTTCGAGATTTTCTATATGGTTACGAAATACATTTATTCACCAACCATAAACCGCTAGTGGGTATGTTTAAAGAAAAACTCTCTGGGAGGAGAGCAAGATGGAAATGTACAGTCGAAAACTACAATGTACATATTCATTATATACAAGGCAAAATGAATCTAGTAGCCGACGCATTATCTAGGAACCCGAAAACAATTCAGGTCGCGGCATTAGGTCTCAAAGGAGGCATCCCAAACCACGATGAAATTGCAAAAACACAAAGACTTGATCCAACATGGCCATTGATATATACGTACAAGTTAGAAAGTGGAGACGACATACAATTACCCAAACTACATGTACCACTCGAACAATTCACAATAATCAATCATGCATTATACAAGATCAATCCAGAACAACCAAAACGCCGAAGAAGTAATAGCCAATTAGTAGTACCTAATGACATGATACCTCAAGTATTACGAACGATACACGATAGCCCACATGCAGGATGTCCTGTAAAGGATAGGACACTCAAACAAGCCCGGTTGTTATATTACTGGTCATCATTACGAAAAGATATAAACAATCATATAGGCTAGACAGATGCGAATCATGTGCAAAACACAAAGGATACCCAATTGCACCTGCACCGATGGGTAAATACCCTGTATCACATCAACCATGGGACGTTGTCGCGGTTGATTTACTCAAGATGCCGTTATCATACAATAATAACCAATACCTATTCGTAGCAACGGATCATTTTTCCCGTTATGTAATTTTGGCCCCAATTAAAGATGAAACAGCAGAGACAGTAGCAAAGGCAATAATAGATAATGTAATATGTTGCTTTACTACCCCAAAGGTACTAATAAGTGATAATGGAGGAGAATTTAATTCTGATATCTTACAAGAAATATGTACACAATACAATATCAAAAAAGTTAACGATTTAGCCTATCACCCAGCATCCAGTAGGTTAGTAGTGAGACAAAACAAAAAAGTATTAGATGTACTACGACACATTCTCATTGAAAATTATGGCAGTTGGGATGATTGGATTCCCAGAGTAGAAACCTCAAGTAATGGACCTATAAATCAATCTATATGTGGCACACCACATTTCATTATATATGGGACAGATAAGCAACTACCATATGAGATTCTAGAAGGTCAAAATCTACCCATATACAACTACGATGATTACTCTAAACTCCGTTTACGTGAATTCCAGGACATACATAAATGAGTCAAAAAACAATTAACGATGTCCAAGGAAGAAATGACGGAGGCATTTAATAAAAAGGCAAGAGACTCGCCTATCAGCTTAGGAGACATTGCCTATGGAATCATTCATACGAGAGACAATAAATTATCCCCGAAATTTGAGGGCCCATACAGAGTAATAAACATAAAAGCAAACAAAGTTTTAATTAGGTCACAGTCAAGTGGCAAATAGAAACAAGTTCATATTGACCATTTACAACGAGTTTCAAGGGAACTATCCAATAATTATACAGCCTCGGATACCACCGAACAACCGAACATAACTCATGAAACCAGTCAATATAACAACAATAATTACAAAAATAAATTAAGGTCATATACCAAACAATCAAACATAGGTGCAACTGTTCCAAAAAAACCTACAGTACATCATTTACGTGATTTAAATATCGATTTAAACTCGTTCTATAAATGAAATAACAAGCAAGTTATTGTTTTCCGTTAGTCAACCGTAACACACATCGTCACTATCATCGACCACAGCATGACCACATTAGAATTTTTTTTTTTTTTTTATTTTTTTTTTTTTTTGTCGGTAGGTAACGATGAAGGGACTTATGCTATGGATTCTCTTCTACATAGCAAGAGGATATGCTCACTTAGACCCCGAACACATAGGACGGCAAGGATGCCTTATAGCTCCAACGGCCACGACGTCAATCATAAAAGGTGTCATGAGTACTGAAATCAGTTTGGATTACTTATACGAATTACCTTCTTATCTAGAGAACATCGCCAGACCCATGAGGACCCTGGACTCCATGATAGGAGGCTATGTTTCACAAGCACATAATACAAAGGAAGTGCATGAAATAGTGAAGTTAGCGAAATGGAAGATAGAACAGGCTAAGTCAACTATGCCCATCATGACCCAAGATCTCCCATCTCATGGAACGGAGGTATTGAGCGCCAGGAACAACATTACACGTACTAGCCAAAAGCTCGTTTTGTTCCACCTGGGTGGTGCAGTTCTTGGGAAAATCTTGGGATTGGCTACAGAGGAAGGCCTTCAAGAAATAAACAACAAATTTAATAAAACAGCTCAGATACTAACATACCAAGATAAATTCATCGCCAGACATAACTCAGCGATGAAGACAATCGTAAAAAATCTGAAAAAGGCGGAAAACATAGCTCTCCAAAGTGTAGATATAATAAATGACTTGGAAGGAAACATAACACTTTTCAACACTTCTCCATCATCACGGAACACATTGACACAATTCTGCTCCAATTAGACAACACTAGAGTTCGTTACAGGGCACTTATGCAAGGAATTTCGAATGCCGGTAATGGCAAGATCACAAATGACTTACTTCCACTTGATGAGCTACGTCAGATAATTAGTCAAGGCATACACAAACATAAATTGAAGCCTTTGTTCCGAAGTAGGGATTTCATGCAATATTATCCATATTTAGAAGCAACACTAACACCAACATCAGTAGTAGTTCATGTACCATTAATAACTGACGACCTGTTTACAGTATACCAAATGCATCCCTTCCCTTCTAAGAATAATAACACATTGGTCATCATCAATATCAACACAGACACTGAACTCATCATGGTCTCCAAGAGACCGAACATTGTCACTTTCGCCATACATATTTTGCATATAGTATTAATTTTATTTTTAAAAAATTAATGGCACATGATATAGAAGTATACCAGTATCATTATATAAAATATTAATAGCTCTTACCATAATCTAAACTTTGAACTATTTTTTTTTTTGCATATATGCATATGAATGTTATACATTCACATCTTACAATATGTCATACAATAACCAATTTAACCATATTGCATTTGTTCAGTTATGTATACAACTTGTTTAAAATGTAATATTACTGGATCATTGCAATATTAACATGAATATTATATATATATGCAGTATTATAACCAATGTCATGTATTAATAGATTAGCATATGTCAATGATGATTGCTGTCGGAGGACCGCAAGCTGGCGTGACCGAGCGATGTCAGGACTCCATATTATAACAATACAACTCATAGATAGATAGACAGACAGATAGATAGATAGAAGCACCAAGCCAGGGTGTGAGATAGGAAGTGTGTCAGCAAGAATCGACCAAAAGGAATGAGTTCAGCAAATACTTAATGAACAGTATGCCAGTAGGCACCGGAAGCACTACATACACACAGACATACAGGGTTCTAGAAGCTTCCACGACAGTGTAGCCCACGTGACACGACCCCTGCTAAACGAGAATGTAGGCATCAGAGATCAGAAAAGGGCTAGCCATAGAACCAACAGGTAGTGGAGATAGGGAATAAGAAGAGGGGTCTGACGAGACTTAGTAAATTACGTTCCTGTGTAATACATACTCTGTTCAACTTAGATTTTCCTTGAAGATAATAAATCAAGATGAACTTCCTGCATTAATTTTTAACTACTCCTGCCTTCAACTAGCACAATAACAATAACCAAATCTCAAGATTTACATATTAAAAGACCAAAGAGTCACAGGTCCACTATTCTGATTGGTCCACTACTTTGATTGGTTCATGATTCTCATTGTTTCACTTTTCTGATTGGTCCAATACTCTGACTAGTGCACTATTCTGATTGGTCCACTACTCTGAATGGTTTACTATTCCAATTGGTTCACTCTTCTGGCTGGTGCACTATTCTGACTGGTGCATATATATAGGGTGGTCCTTAGGTATAGGGTGAAAACTGAAAATGGGAAATATTCATGGGCCACCCCCCTCGTATTGTGCCACTGATATAAAAACACCACATGTAAAATTTGATTCCTCAAAAAATTCTGGTGCCCCAACAGCCCTGGAGTTACTCCCTATATAGGAGAATGGGACCATATTCTTGGGAGCCTCTCAATGGTCTGCAAGAGGCCGTGGTCATGGCAGGGAAGGCAGGAAAGTGACAGGGAGGGAGGTGATAAGACGTGGTGGTGCCTGGACAGGTGGGGGTACGGGTAAGGGGGGAAGGAACTGGGCAGTCAGTGATGCATCATTCCCCCTTTTACTAGTTATGTGAACAGTCATTGTGTGCATTATAAAGGTAAATAACATAGTCTTTCACCTGGGAAATTTTCCAGGTGGTGAGTCAGTCTCAAGGATTGGTTTGAATGGCTACTGCTGGCAAACTGCCTTCTTTCTAGGAGGATGACGACCACGACAAGTGTAAGGAAGAGAAGGAAACCAGATAGAAGACCGATATCTGGTTGGATGGACGGCCCCTCACCCAGCTCACAGGTGGTACACTGCCATCTAACGGTAAGGACCTCCAGCTGCTGTTCCATTTTCTGTGAAAGTAAAAGAGGATCCTGCTGGATGCTGCAAAGATCGTGGACTCTGAGGTAGTTGGATTCTGGTACTGCACCAGAATTCCAGTGACACAGAGCAAGCACAGGATCCCAAAATAGGAAAATCTGTATGAGGGATACTGCTCCCTTAGCAATAGGAAGGACAGGAAGACACAGGTGGAAAAAGGGAAGTGCGCTGACCATCAGACTAAAGCTGAAGAACCTATTCGACTTGGCACACATAGATGCCATGAAGCTGCTGAGGAATGAAGTGACAAGGCATTCAACTTGAGGAAGGCAGCCAAGGCATCATGCTTGGCATTGACTGGAAGCTGTCCGATGCTAAAGTGAAGAAACATGAGAGAGAGGAGGCTTCCCAAGTTCAGGAACTACGAGAGCAGCAGTGGCTGGCAGTGTTGGAAGCTTCTGTTGAGTTGGAGGACTTTGAAGTAGACAAAGAAAACAAAGACCCTGTTCCTGGACCATCCATGTCAACTACCACATTTTCACTCAAACAACGACAATCCTGATCTTGTGCACCTGTCGTCACTCTGGAGTTGCCTAATGCTCTGGACCACACGAAGACCAGCAACCACAATGCTGTCCACATCTTGGCTGCTGCAGCATCTGTGTATGGCAAGGATCCTTCAGTTATGGCTCTGAACTGGCAGACCATCCAAGGGGAGCAAATCAAGGCCTGTGGCAAACAGCTGGTAGCTCTGAACTCATACTTCAAGCCTGGTGTTCCCCTCACTATTCACTGGGACAGATGGTTGGTTGCTGATGAACCTGGCCAAGAAATGTTCGATTATTTACACATCCTAGTGCCTGGAGAGGTAATTGTGAAGCTGCTGAACATCCCCAAACTGCAATCAGGAACAGGAGCTGCCATGGCAGAGGGGATCTTTGATACCCTTCAAAATTGGGACCTAGTGGATTCGGTGACAAACATGACCTTTGACACAACCGCTAGCAACAATGGAATTTGCTCTGGGGCCTGCACTCCCCTGCAGGAAGCACATCAGTGAGATCTTCATCCAGAAAGTCTTCACAATGTGCACTAGCATCACTTTTTTTTTTTTTTTATGTGAGCAAGAAGGAACCAAAGGCCACGAGCCTGCAATAGCTGTTCCCTCATACATAGAAACAAAATACAAGAGAGATCCAAATTCAAGATCCAATTATTTTAAGATGCCTGGACACTCAGCGTTTGAAAGACTGGAAATCATAGGAAGCAGGAAATATAGATAGAGGGAGACAGTTCCAGAGATGACCTGTTGCATAAATGAAGGACTGGGAGTAACGGTTATCTCTTGCATTAGAGAGCTGGACAGAAAAGGGATGAGAGTTTGCTGCTAGACGGGTGCTACGTGCCCGTCTTAGAGGTGGAGGAATACATGCAGACAGTTCAGAGGAGCAGTGATCATTGAAGTAGCGATAGAAAAGAGATAAAGATGCAACAGTGCGGCAAGGAGACAGAGGTTGAAGGGAGTCAGTAAGAGGAGGAGCGTTAATGAGACGGAAAGCCTTTGACTCCACGCAATTGAGAAGAGCTGTGTGTGGGAAACATCCCCACACATGAGAGTTGTACTCCACACAGGGGCGGATAAAACCCGTGTATAGAGTCAACAATTGTGAAGGGGTAAAGAAGGAACGGAATTGGCTTAGCACACCTAATCTCTTAGAAGCAGATTTTACAAGAGGTGTACAGTAATATGATCTTTCCAAGACAAGTCCCGAGTAAATGTAACCCCAAGCATGTTCAAGGATCATGCAGGATTAAGCTGAATATTATTAATCATTAGTGGGCACACCTGTGGAAGATTTTGTCGGGTTGATAGGTGTAAGAACTGAGTCTTTGATGCATTAAAAACAACAAGATTATTTTTACCCCAGTCAGAGATACGAGCGAAGTCAGACATTAGGTGTGCCATAGCCTCATCCCTTGTTTGTTGAAGTGACAGCTGAGATGGACGTTGCGGGAACTAAATGGAAAGGTCAAGGGTGGAGTCATCAGTGTATGAGTGGATAGGGTTAGATGAACAGCTTGGAAGGTCATTGATGAATAACAGGAAGAGAGTTGGTGATAGGACAGAACCCTGAGGAACACCACTGTTGATAAATCTAGGAGAAGAACGATGGCCGTCTACAACAACGGCAATAGAACAACCAGAAAGGAAGCTAGCGATGAAGGCACAGATAGAAGGATAGAAACCGTAAGAGGGCAGTTTGGAAATTAAAGATTTATGCCAGACTCGATCGAAAGCCTCTGAGATGTCAAGTGCAATAGCAAAGCTTTCGCCAAAGTCCCGAAAGCAGGATGACCAGGAGTCTGAAAGGTAGGTGAGAAAATCGCCAGTGGAGCGTCCTTGACAGAACCCATACTGACGATCAGAAAGAAGGTTGTGATAGGAAAGATGCTTTAAAATTTTTCTATTAAGAATTGACTCGAAAACGTTTGAGATACAGGATGTTAAAGCAATTGGACGATAGTTAGAGGGTTGGGAATGGTCACCCTTCTTTGGGACTGGCTGAATGAGAGCAAACTTCCAGCAAGAAGGAAAGGTACAATTTGATAGACAAAGGTGAAAGAGTTTGCCTAGGGAGGGTGTAAGCACAGAAGCACAGTTCTTGCGGACAACAGGAGGGACTCCATCAGGCCCATATGCCTTGTTAGTATTGAGGCCTGTGATGGCAGAAAGTACATCAGCTAAAAAATTTTAATGTCAGCCATGAGAAAGTCAGAGGGGGAAAGTGATGGAGGAACAGTACCGGAATCATCTGAGATGGAAATGGAGGAGAAAGTCTGAGCGAAGAGATCTGCTTTATCAGTAGAAGAAATAGTTACAGAGCCATCAGAGTAGAAAAGAGGAGGGAAGGATGATGAGGTAAAGTTGTTAGAAAGGTTTTTGGCAAGGTGCCAGTAGGAGCGAGAAGAATTCGAGTTGGAGAGTTGAGAGCATTTAGTACGAATGAAATTATTTTTACCTGAGCGACGAACAGACTAAGCACGATTCCGGGCAGAAACGTATAAAAGATGTGATTCAGGGGTGGGTTGGCTCCGGTACCCTTTATAGGTCCTCCCCTTGTTGCAGGCATCATGTCCTTAGGGCCGGACATCCTTCACTTCAAGCGTTTCAAGCAGAGATGGACTTTCATTGCGGCTGTTCGTTTGAAGCTACTCACCAACCTTCTTACCCATTGCAACGAGGTCATCACCTTCTGCCATCTTCAACTCACCGTCCAACAGCCACGGGGAGATTACTAGGAGTTGCTGAAGTTCATGTTTATCATCCTCAGTGGAGTTCTTCCTCGTGGCTTCCACATTTCACTGCATGCCACCTACCTACTTGCCTGTTGGATGGCCAAAATCAACTGCTCAGTCAAAATTTAACTCTTGTGCAGGCAGTTCATGCTCACTGAGCAAGAGCTTGCCACACTCGAGTGGTTTGTCAAATTTGCCATCATGATTTACATCCCATACTGGTTCACAGCACCAGTTGCTGCATTTGCTTCTCAGAACGACCTCAAGTTTATTCAAGACATCCTGGACAAAGGTGACTTGGACTTCTCCTCCACTGCTGCGAAGGCCTTCAGTTTTCATCTCTGATACCTCCCTGAGAAGCTTATTGGCCTGAGATTCTTCGACGAGTCCATCGACTTGGAAACGAGAAGGTCCATGGTCACAGCTCTGGAGAACAAGGAGGGCAATGAGCCTGAGAAGAGAAGGACTCTGGAGCTGTACGTAGCTGTCATCTGAGTGAAAAACCTCCCTGATTTCATAACGAGCAGCACTCGCTGCCTTCCATTTTTCCTTGGCTCCTCCAGTGGGTTCATGGATGTCGAGCCATCCATGTGGGTTGAATGAGATAATGACAATAAAGCCAAGAAGTGCGCCAAGTCACTGAAACTCACGAAGAGTTTTGCTGAACGAAGATTTGCGTTCTCTGTCATTACCAAAGACTAGGAGCAGTGGCAATTCTTGTTCCAGGTCATAGAGGCTCATTGTCAGTGATTCCTAGACACTCAAAAAACAAACATGACCACTCAGACTTGGCAACAATGAGTGGGTAATCTGTCCCCATGACATCCCCCCAATGAGGGGCAAATACACTGTAAGAGGGAACTAGGTGCACCGGCAGGGAATTCAGAGTGTAATCTTCTGGGTCTTTGGAGCACCAGTAAATACTGCAGTGGAAGACTGAAAATTTGCGGGGAGGGTTTTTGTACTAAGAGGAACAAAAGTGCAGGGTGGCCCATAAAAAATCTACAACTTCGACAATAAGGACCAACGTCATATATATATATATATATATATATATTGATAGATAGATGGATAGATATAAATACACACACATACACACACACACACACACACACACACACACACACACACATATATATATATATATATATATATATATATATATATATATAACTGGATAGCATGACAAACACAAGTTGATTCTGTTCCCTTTCATTAGTCAACCGAAACTCTAAAATTTAAATTCTCTAATTTAATATTTAGAGGTCGCAACATTTTCACTTACTGTTACCATCACATTATTGCACTACACCATTGAAGACGTGATCACTGAAAATAAAAACAGAAGCTTTTGTCATTAATGTCAGTGTAATGAGTAGGCACATTCTCAGAAAAACCATTGCAGCACAGAGAACCCTATTATTTTTCAATGTAAGTGCTCTTCAATGAAAACCTTCGAACACCGCGGAATATCATACTGATGCTGCCTCACGACGGTCAGGATGTACTATTTCTCGTCTCTCGTCCTTCGTGAGAGTCAAGTTGGATTTTGTCACAAGAGAAATTGTTCTTTCAGTGCAGTCATTAACCCCTAAACCGTAGGGTTGTTTTGGCTTGACTTGCGTGTCCCGCGGGCATATTCGCGCTCCGACAGACTCTCTAAAAATATTTGCCAAATATCAGTTATTAGTCCTAGATTATTAAAATTAAATATGCATATGGCACATACCTACAGCTTTCTCCTGGGATGTTTGTTGAGCCTTCTTCGAGTACCGTAGGACTTGTGGAGACCTCTGAAGTTGGGTTACGAAGTCTCCACTTTACGCTTCCCAACAACCCGTAATATGATTACCACAGCCTGATATTATCACTAGAAACACGATTCTGTGATTTTCAAATAGTTTGGAATCCATACTCCAAAAAACAAAAAAACTGTGAAAGCATTGAAAATTACGAGGGCGTATGACCTTCCCACTTGACATCATTCACCGCTGGTGTTCTGTCATTTATTATTCATAAAAACACTCACACTTTATATTTCTATTGCTATATAACACTTACATATATCTGCAGTCTTTATGCATAAGTTTCCTTCAGTAATTGTAGTTTATTGTCACCGTAGGCATTCAATTTCTCTTTCAGTAAAATACGTAGCATTCACACTCTCGTCCTGTATACAAGCATTGAGAGCGAATCTGTCACTTTCACTTCCACTTTCATAACTCATAGTATTCATACATGCTAGAGTGAAACTTTCACTTTCATTACTCCTAGTATATATACTCGTATTCTTATATTACTACTCATTTACATTTCTATTTACATTCTCTATTTTATTTACATTATTTACATTTCTATTTTATTTACACTTATGCACTGTCACTTGCAGTAACTTATAAAACTATTTTCCAGTGTTCACTTATATTTACATTCGTTGCTTTCACTTGCTGTTTACACATTATTTATATTTCCATTTGCACTGTTTTGCTCACCAGAAAGATCGTAGTCACTGTCCATCATTTTCATTGATAAATTAGCCAGTTCATGTTCCACGGCAGTCACTTAGCCTTTTACCCCTTTCCACACGAGGTTTAGTAGGGGGTAGAGGTCAAAGGGCCCTTTGCATGGGGCTAAAAAGTGGCGGAATTGGACAGGCGCGAATCCGACGTGGTTTCACCTTGAAAGACGACAGTAAACTGAATACTGTGGTGGCCTAGGGGGAGTGCAATGCTGCCAATGTCAGCGTGGTGACAGCTGCTAATATATACGCTATGAAATGATTGGAGGGAAATCTAGACAATACATAATAAATTAGGTAGTTTCAGGTGAATGTAAATATTAATTAGGCTTCTCCCATCCTTTCTTATATATATTTTTATTACGTGAATAGATTATACAGCATATTTCAAGGGGAAATAAACTGTGAAAATTAGCAAACGAGTGCACGTGAGGTGTCGTCAGGTGACGATTAGCCAGTTCCAGGTGTATGGCACTCTCAATTACCTTATTTCTTTTATATATATATATATATATATATATATATATATTATTTGTTATAAGAATAGGGCATAGGGTTTATTTCAATGGATGAAATCAGTGAAAAATTCCCGGGGAAGATTTACTTAGCGCAGCTCAGCCAGGCAGGCAAGAGGAGAGGGTAATGGAGGGGAGGTAGGGAGGGGAGTCAAGAATGGGGAGAAATGGCTAAATTGTCAACAATGGATGGGAGTACAGATGAGATTAGGAGTGCTGACTAGTGTTGGACATTGGCAGTACTGATAGATGATACAAGCCACCACTTGAAAGCCCGGGCGAATTGAAAATAACACAGAATCCCAAAAGTGATGCCCCGTGGTATGATCCCTTGCTCCCAAGCGTCACGAAAGTGACGCCCTGCGGTTAAGGGAGCAATCTCATTTTTCATCTGGTAAAATGAATTTTTGTCTTCCGCCTTTAATTTTTTGCAGATTTCAAAACTTTTAATTTGTGACTATATACTGCTGTTCTGTCCAGAATTTCAGCACAATTGGACTTATTTTAAGCCGTGCAGAAAAAGATTTTTTTTTTTTTTAAATCATATCTACTCAGAACTGCTATAAGTTATAGCAATTTCCTTTGACATACAGACAGGTGACACCTAAATGATGGTTTGCTTCTATTCCCATGTGTATATGAAATGTACAAGTACCAAAAAAAAATGGGTTTACACTTTCCCAAAAAAACCTGGACATGCCCTCACTAAACATTCGTTTATAAAAAAATGTTTAAGAATTAAAGATCGCCAATAGCTGTGAATATAGATATTGCTTTCATGATTAAAATGGAAAAAAATTAAAAGAAGCGGTCAATTACTAACAAAGTAGTTACATTTTGAATGTGAAAAACATTTTAAGAAAACGGCATTTTTTGTTTTAGTCTTCTGGAATTCTTTATAACAGCATGCTAGTGTAACATAATACAAATAAAAAAATAATTATTACATACCTGACTCTGTTGGACAGTCTCAGGGAAGTCAGATTACAGATGAGGTCAATCAAGAGTTAGTCAGGTCACCTCAAGTGACATGTGAGTGGCAACTGGGGGCCGTCCTCGCCACTCCCTCACCCCTCCATCCATAGCCATGTGCTAGCGAGTGGTACACCAATACTAAATATCCCTCACTAAATCTTTTCTTCCTTATATTTATGGGGTTCACTGAGCAGACTCCCTACAAGACAGTCATTGCTGCACTTGGCAGAGAGTGGTCTGTATGCTTTGTTTGCAGTGATGATTTCAATGTACTACCACAATCTTCACACTTCAACTTGCAATGACACAGTTAGGATGTCATGTAGCAGCAGCTGAAACAGGAGTTGGTGGCGTGATGGTGGCAGAAGGCTGCGAGGTGTCACAAGAAGTTGATGGTTGAGGTTCACTTTCGCTCTTTTTCCATCTTCTCTCCATTGCTTTCTTCCCCTTCTCAATCTGTCGCTGTTTCTTCTTGCATAGGGGAGGCATTTCCACAGACTGAACCGGGGAACAGGAAACAATATTGGGAGAATAGCCGACACAGAGTCGTAGCTGTACGTACACCCCCTCCCGATAAAATTAGCACACTAAGCTGCTACTCCCGCTGCCGTACATCCACGGATGGCCTGAGTGGTGCCAAGAGTAATATTATGACATAAACTCCCTAAAAAAAAAAAATGACCTAAAATGCAAAATAACAACGAAATGCAACATGGTTCAGAATAGGACATAAAAGGGCTGCTTCACCCTTATGGCCATTTAAAGTTTAAAAAACGCATGCTGGCAAAACATGTGCTCCTATGGCCGCCAAACTCACTGAGCAGATGCGGTATGCCATAATTGTTTCACACAAATTTTTTGGAAAAAAACGATTTCTGACCCAAAAATCGAGTTTTCCCCCTTAAGGGGTTAACCTGTGGATTGCGAGCCAGAGCTCAGGCTGTGCTGGCCATGCATCACCGCTAACTACTCCACTCCCTACGCAAACTTACGCATGGCATTGTGCAAAGACGGAGTGAGAGAGATTTTTTTCTTTTCACCAGATGATGCCCTGGATGTTTATCTTCAAGTTTGTAGTAAACAAAAGCAATTTTTTTTTTTCGTTTTTTACTACTCCCTCATGTAAACTTATGCACGGCCTTACGCAAAGATGGAGAGAGAGTTTCACCAGATGATGCCATGGATGCTTATCTTCAAGTTTATGACAAAAAAAAAAAAAAACTTTTTTCCTTCATTTTTTGCGCAATACAGGGTAGGATAAAAATAGGTACTTGCACAATCCACGGGTTAACAACCGTTATCTCATCACAGGCCACTTTGAACCATTTGCTGATGGGGTCTTAATCTCATTCTTGAGGCATCTTCTGTTGAAGTCAGTTAGTTTCTTCATCTCCATCTGGAAGGAAGGGTCCAAAAATGCTCATGGTCTTAGCTTTCACGAAAGCACTCAGTGGCAACTGAGAAGAAAAGTTCTTACCTTCAAGTTGCTTCAAAGCTTATTTCTTTGGAGGCCTCTTCAGTTTCTGAATAATAACATTCTACTTTTAGAAGTCAATCTGTTTGTCGAAAAAGGTCAAGCCGATCATCTCCTCTGAAACGTACCAGTGATGCTTCTTCTTAGCTGCAAAAGCTGTTTCGGCGAGGCTTCGCCAAGGCAGGCCATTCTGGAAGTGGCACGTGAAGTCAAGGTCATTTGGGGGAGCATATCTGGTAATCATCGATTCCTTCCAGTACTTGACATAGACGAGAACAGCAAACAGCCCGACACTGCACACTGCATGCCTTTCCTGAACAGTAAGCTTAAATTGAGCTCTGAATAGGTATATTTTGAGAGTGTAGATGGTTCTCGCCATCCACCTAGCTTGGTGGAATGCACCAGGCATTCAGATATTAACTGAGCCTTTGGGACTTCACCCAAGGACAGCAATACCAGAAGAACAAGTTCGGCATAATCACCCCCAGGTTGAGATTTCTGTTCCAATACTGACTTAAGATACGTGACTGCTGACATCTTTGCTTGAACTAGATCACCACAATGAGAAAATTGTTGGGGAAGACCTGCATCATCTGTGGCTGGAATCCAACTGGCCTTGTCTATGAACTTCCACCACTTCTGGAAAGGCACAAAAAGTTCAGTGATCGGTCCCGATGCTGGCCAATAAGCCCTCTTGAAAACGACAGACAAGACAATCTCATGAACATGATGTCGACATGCTGACCGCAGCTGCTCTCGATTCAGACATTGCTGCATCTCTACACATGCTCCCTCAGACAGGCCAGTGTCTGAACTCTGAAGCAGTAGAGTCAAACACTATTCCCTTGATGTTCTCTTCAAAGCCGTGCTCTTGAGGGAGGCTCAGACAGCCATCTGCTTGAGCAATCCCAGTGCTACTAGCAACTTTTGGGACATGAAGCAAGATTTATTGATCCCCTGTCACCAGGACAGTGGCATGGTCAACTTTCTCAGTTTGAGCTAGGCCAGGGAGCAGCTTTGTGTCCAGTGTAAGAGGAGACACCGTTTGCAGTATGCCATGTTGGCTTCAGATGCTGTCTCATCACGGTTCTTAATTCGATACCGACGGATAGAGCTTCTGTAGTGCGTCAGTTCATTCAGGTATAGACCAGTTGCTTTTGCTTAGGCTCTCATCACAAACACTGCTGTCCTGTCTGACGTGTTTACTCGATCCAATGTTGAAGTCACCACTGGAGAAAGAAAAGTGTGAACATTCTCTTTGACCCTCTTTGGCGTAATTGCTGTTTCACAGAGTTTGAGGGTAAACACCAGATCTCCAACATCTTCTATGTCCAGTGACGAAGAGGAGGAGAGCAAATCAATCTTCGACAAATCAACTGTTTGTGTCATACCTTCTTTGTCTCTATCATATTTTTTTGTCTTCTGCTCTGTCCCAGTTCGCCTGCGTTTCACCTCAGAGGATTTCAAGAGCAGCTGGTCGACTCAGTCCATTGTCAGTTGCATGTGATCTTCGTGCTGACTGATTAGGAAAGCTCAGTCTTCCTCGTTTGTGATCTGTAACTGGGCATCTCGCTTGGAGTTGTCAAACAGTTCTTCAAGGTCTACAAAAAAAAAAGATGTCTTCCTTCATTCAACATGTCTCTGAGTCCTTCAGTTGCTTTTTCTTCAGCTGTTTATACTGTTGGACTAGTCCCAGAAGCATCTTCTTGCAGTAGCACATTGTCAAGGTCGGAACATTGGCTGGACCCCAGAAACAAAGAACGGTATCAATCACTGCTGGTACACTGTCACACTTGGTTTTCTGCAGGATTACGAGGTGGTAAAAGAAATGCCTGAACACCCTTAGATGGCAGTCGACAACCTGTGATCGTTTCTTCAGGATGTCTGATCAACCAGACAAAAGCATTGCTTCGTGTAACGGCTGTAATCATATCTCCTGCAAACAGAAACTCAATATGAAATGAGGGAATGATTGCGAAGAAGGTTGTACAAACAGTTTACACACACACACACACACACACACACACACACACACACACACACACACACACACACACACACACACACATATTTTGTCCTCATGAGTGAGCAACCGCAATATGAACAACTGCATATATCACAACCAACTGACTGCACAGCGAGGCCGCCTGCAGGTATTTATAAACTCATGGCCAACCCCACTAGAACGTTCCATAATTTTCTAGAAACCATCTAGAACCTTCTGAAATATTCCAGAATATTTTAGAACCGTTTCTAACCATCTAGACCCTTCTAGAACATTCAGCAAATCTAAATATCTCTCTAACCGGCTACTGTACACCCTCTTAAAAGTTCACTTTTCGATCGACCTCTAAGCATTGTCAGATCGGTTTCATTTTTTTTACACGTTATTAACACAGAAAACTGGATTAGGGACGTCTTGTGTCTGAATCATTATTATGCTATGTGAAATTTCAGTGTATGACCATGGCCACCTTTATATATATATATATATATATATATATATATATATATATATATATATATATATATATATATATATATATATATATCCCATTGGAGCCCAGTGTCCAGAGTATTGGACAACTGGGATTTTTCAAGTCTTTATTAAGTAGGGAACACCCGGGTAGGGACCTATGAGCTTCGCAACTATGAGCCAATAGGCGGAGGGCGGTATGCTTAGTGCCCTCCCAGTGCAGTGCCTCGCCCAGCACCCCTGGGATCCAGTGGGTTAATGACTGGCAAACCTATCGGTCTCTTTAACCCACTGGAGCCCCATGTCCAGAGTATTGGACAGAACGGGGATTTTTCAAGTCTTTATAAAATAGGATACAAAAACCCACACGGGCAGACGAAAAAAGATGTATTCCAAACAGATTCGGCGACAGCTGTGGCCCTCTTCAGTGGATCTACAGACCAAGAGTGGTACATACAAATGCTGAGAAGCTGCTTATATGCAGGGTGAGGACACGTTTTCCCAACCACACCTGATGTGACCTCACCTGACTCTCCCTCTACTCTGTCCACGACCTGAGTGAGTAACTATAAGAAACGTAGGATTGTGGAAGCTGTATGTATAGAGAGATATAATAATTTTAACCATAGTGAAGGAATGTATAAATTAGATCCAGTGATGAGAGGATTAGTGGCAAGGTCCTTGCCGCCCCTTGTAATCCCTCACTCAGGTCGTGGACAGAGTAGAGGGAGAGTCAGGCGAGGTCACATCAGGTGTGGTTGGGAAAACGTGTCCTCACCCTGCATATAAGCAGCTTCTCAGCATTTGTATGTACCACTCTTGGTCTGTAGATCCACTGAAGAGAGCGACAGCTGTCGCCGAAACTGTTTGGAATACATCTTTTTTCGTCTGCCAGTGTGGGTTTTTGTATCCTATTTCATGGTCACGATAGTGTGACTCTTCAGCCGTTATGGATCCCACGATAAGAGACACATTCTTCCACTTCTTTTTGGTCACTTTCCCCCATCTTGTGGCCTGCTTTCGTCGTTATGAGAAGCTGCTTATCTCCGTAAAAAGCAAGAAACTACAGCAACATTTCCTCACCGATTGCCTCCATGAACAAGTGGTGCCTAGATCTTTCAGACCTTCTCTCTTCAGGCAGCAACACGACCCCTTCCCTGATTCTGCACGGATGTTACTGAAGGACGGTATACGCAACGCGAAGAGAGAAATTGATGAAACATACTACCATCTACGATGTACGTTGAGTTTCCTCAAACAACAACTGCCAAGTGATTTATTTCAAGCAATATGTGAAACAGCTGATAAGAAATGTAACAGAGAAACTTATTTCACACGTATCCGACTGCAAGAAAAACTTAGTGATTTGTGTAACCAAAGTCCGTGGAGTATGTGTATGTTACCGAATTCCATCTTAAATCTTTCTACGTATGTACTGAGTCGTGTCGAGGAGCAAGTATTAAATTTAGGTTTGTCCTTTGCCTTGAAACCAGGAAATGATGTAGCACTTGATTTTGTTTCTTCTACATTTAACAGCAAGCTGGATATCCCGTGCCTTACTGGTTTAATAATTAGCAGTTTCATAGGAAATTTTGAATCCAATGACTCCATACCACGACGTTTTCGTTTGGCCCTTGAAAGTCTCAAGAAAAATTATTCTATTCTTATTACAAAAGCGGACAAAAGTAATTTGTGGTCATTATAGACAAACCTGATTATGTGGAAAAGATGAACCACCTGTTGAGTGATGCCACGACTTACGAGAAACTTGTGTCATCCCCTCTCAAGAGGTTAGGTCACAGACTTTAATAAGAAAGTCAAAAGCCTTTTAAAGGATGTGCCAAACATTGATGCAAGTAAGTCCATACAAATTAATCCAAAATTACCTTAAATTTATGGGTTACCAAAGACCCATAAACCACAGATTCCCCTTCATCCTATCATCTCACAGTGTGGCTCATTCACTTACAAACTTTCAAAATTCCTAGCGAACAAATTAACACCATTGGTTGGCACATTCTCTAAATCCCATGTCCAAAACTCCACTGATTTTATTGATAAGATTAGGTCTCTCAGTTTCTCCAGTGGCAGGTTGGTCAGTTTTGATGTAGACTCGCCTTTTACTAAAGTCCTCATTGCAGATGTAATTAGTTTCTTGGAAGAAAAATTACCTAATTGTAACATTGATCTCGGCATGCCACATGATGTCTTTCTCCAACTTATTAGCCTGTGTGTGCAGTGTAATGCATTTTCTTTTGGTGATCAGTTTTTCATGCAAAAGTTTGGTATGGGTATGGGCTTGCCTCTCTCTCCCATTCTTAGTAACCTGTACATGGAATATTTTGAATCCAATCTTCTTACCACCATATCTCCTCAAAATTTAATTTGGTATAGGTATGTTGATGATGTGTTTTCATTTTGGCCAGACGTATACGCTAACTTTGACGAGTTTCTTGCAAAATTAAATGCACTGGTTCCCTCAATTAAATTTAAAGTTGAATGGGAAAATAATGGTTCCCTTCCATGTGTAGATGTATTTGTGCACAAGGATGAACTTGGGACACTTAGCTTTTCCGTATACAGGAAACCAACCCAGTGCAATTTGTATATACATTATTATTCATATCACCACAGTTCCACTAAAATGTTAGTTGTTTCTTCTATGTTCCTTAGAGCACTCAGAATTAGTAGTCCCCAACATCTGGATACGAAAAACGCCAAGATATGGAAAATATTTTTAGATCTAAAATATCCCAGTTGGTTTATAAGGCAAGCGTATTTTAAAGCCAGAAAAGCCTTTTTTGTACCTAGACCAACATCACAAACTCGGCAAAATAAGCCATACATTACGGTTCCGTAAGTGTCAAATCTTAGCTTGGTGAAGTCTGTGAGTCATGATTTGGATGTAAACATTGCATTTAGATATTCTTCCACCCTAAGATCAATGCTGGTAAAGAATAAACCAATTAGTAACAAAACTGCAGGGGTATACAAAATTCCATGTAGAGACTGTAATTTGGTTTATGTTGGTGAAACGGGAAGGGATTTGGACACTCGCATTAAGGAACACAAGTATGCTTGTAAGATAGGCAACATAAATAACGCAGTGTACGTTCACTCTTCGGAAAACGACCATAGAATCGACTGGAATTCTAGCCAAATATTGTACAAATGTGTAACTATAAGAAACGTAGGATTGTGGAAGCTGTATGTATAGAGAGATATAATAATTTTAACCGTAGTGAAGGAATGTATAAATTAGATCCAGTGATGAGAGGATTAGTGGCAAGGTCCTTGCCGCCCCTTGTAATCCCTCACTCAGGTCGTGGACAGAGTAGAGGGAGAGTCAGGTGAGGTCACATCAGGTGTGGTTGGGAAAACGTGTCCTCACCCTGCATATAAGCAGCTTCTCAGCATTTGTATGTACCACTCTTGATCTGTAGATCCACTGAAGAGAGCGACAGCTGTCGCCGAAACTGTTTGGAATACATCTTTCTTCGTCTGCCAGTGTGGGTTTTTGTATCCTATTTCATGGTCACGATAGTGTGACTCTTCAGCCGTTATGGATCCCACGATAAGAGACACATTCTTCCACTTCTTTTTGGTCACTTTCCCTCATCTTGTGGCCTGCTTTCGTCGTTATGAGAAGCTGCTTATCTCCGTAAAAAGCAAGAAACTACAGCAACATTTCCTCACCGATTGCCTCCATGAACAAATGGTGCCTAGATCTTTCAGACCTTCTCTCTTCAGGCAGCAACACGACCCCTTCCCTGATTCTGCACGGATGTTACTGAAGGACGGTATACGCAACGCGAAGAGAGAAATTGATGAAACATACTACCATCTACGACGTACATTGAGTTTCCTCAAACAACAACTGCCAAGTGATTTATTTCAAGCAATATGTGAAACAGCTGATAAGAAATGTAACAGAGAAACTTATTTCACACGTATCCGACTGCAAGAAAAACTTAGTGATTTGTGTAACCAAAGTCCGTGGAGTATGTGTATGTTACCGAATTCCATCTTAAATCTTTCTACGTATGTACTGAGTCGTGTCGAGGAGCAAGTATTAAATTTAGGTTTGTCCTTTGCCTTGAATCCAGGAAATGATGTAGCACTTGATTTTTTTTCTTCTACATTTAACAGCAAGCTGGATATCCCGTGCCTTACTGGTTTAATAATTAGCAGTTTCATAGGATATTTTGAATCCAATGACTCCATACCACGACGTTTTCGTTCGGCCCTTGAAAGTCTCAAGAAAAATGATTCTATTCTTATTACAAAAGCGGACAAAAGTAATTGTGTGGTCATTTTAG
The DNA here is from genome assembly GCF_032717465.1 of Coenobita brevimanus. Lineage (NCBI taxonomy): Eukaryota > Metazoa > Arthropoda > Malacostraca > Decapoda > Coenobitidae > Coenobita > Coenobita brevimanus. The sequence goes on along the minus strand of NC_136974.1, from coordinate 10,970,454 downwards.
ACAAACCTGATTATGTGGAAAAGATGAACCACCTGTTGAGTGATGCCACGACTTACGAGAAACTTGTGTCATCCCCTCTCAAGAGGTTAGCCACAGACTTTAATAAGTAAGTCAAAAGCCTTTTAAAGGATGTACCAAACATTGATGCAAGTAAGTTCATACAAATTCTACCTATTGCCAGACGCCTCAATCCCGTTTGGGGTGGCCACAAACATATCGCCTCCAAGTCGCCCTGTCCCCCGCCATTTCACTCCCCTGCTCCCAACTCACACCCCCCTCTCTCATATACCTCTCCACCCCATCTCTCCATCTCATCCTCGGCCTCCCCCTCCCTCTTTCCCCCTCCACCTCACTCACATACACTCTCTTCGTCAGTCTTTCACCCTCCATCCTCTCCACATGGCCAAACCACCTCAGTGTGTTCCTCATAACGCTTCCCATCACATCGACATCAACACCACAACGCTCCTTTATATCCTCATTTGTCAGCCTGTCTCTCCATGTGACTCCACAGGCTCCTCTTAAATAACTCATTTCCACTGCTCTCACTCTTGACTTGTGTCCTTCCAACAACGTCCAAGTTTCACTTCCGTACGTTAGAGTTGGTATCACAATACTGTCATGTAGTAACATTTTCACTTCCATGCTCACTTCCCTGTTTCTTATCACTGCTTTCAAAGAACCAGCAACCTTTCTTCCTTGCTGTACTCTTTCAAGCACTTCACCCTCCAAACCTCCATCCTTACTCATCACACTACCCAAGTACTTAAACGTACTCACATTTTCCAATTCCTCACTATCCAACCTCGCTGTACATTCACTGACTTCACCTCTCTCAAAGACCATCACTTTAATCTTCCCTACATTCACCTTTAGATTCCATTTCTTACATACTCTCTCAAACTCATCCACCAAGCCTTGCAGCTCCCCTTCGTCTTCACTCAACAACACAGTATCATCTGCAAACAACAGTACAGGGAGTTTCCAAACACTATCCTCTCTCACCAGGGCCACTCCAACATCCACTACCCTACCTTGTACCTCTTTTATTACCCCATCCATGTACAGATTGAACAGCCATGGAGACATGACACATCCCTGTTTCAACCCAACTTTCAAAGAGAAAAATTCACTTAGTTCACCATCCACACGCACTGCAGCCTTCGCACCATCGTACATACTCTTCACAGCATTCAACAACTTCCCATCTACTCCATATATTCTTAATACTTTCCACAGTCCTAGTCTATCCACCCTGTCATATGCTTTCTCCAAATCTATGAAAGCCGCATACAACTTCTTTCCCTTCTCTAGAAACTTTTCCACTAAAGATCTGAGAATGAATATCTGATCTACGCAACCTCTTCCCTTCCTAAAGCCTCCCTGTTCTTCTCCAACTAATTTCTCTGTTCTTTCTCTAACTCTGTCAGTAAGTATCCTACCATACACTTTTCCTATTATACTAAGAAGACAAATGCCCCTATGATTACCACACACTTCTTTTTCCCCTTTTCCTTTGTACAAGGGAATAATTATACCTGACTTCCAATCCTCCGGGAATCTACCTTCCTCCCAGGCCAATCTGCACATCTTCCACATCCATTCTACTACTATCTCTCCCCCATGCTTCAGCATTTCACCACACACTCCATCAATTCCTGGGGCTTTCCCTGATTTAACTTTCTTCATTGCTTCCACAACTTCTATCCTGCTGATTTCTTCCTGTCTTCTCACCTCCCTCCTTCTCCCAGCCATTCCGCAGCCACTTATACTAGCATTACTTCCATCCTCCACGTTCGACAATTCCATAAAGTGTTCTCTCCATCTGCTCACTTTTTTTCCCTTCTCCACTAGTAATCTACCATTTTTATCTTTCAGTCCCCTGCTAACTTCACTTCCACCCTGTCTTACTCTTTTCACCTCTTTCCAGAACATTTTCTTACAGTCCCTCCACTTTACACTCAAATTCCTCCCAAATTCCTCATTCACCCTCTTCTTACTCTCTCTTACTAATCTTTTCACCTCTCTCTTTCTTTCTACATATAACTCTCTCTTCCGCCTCTCAACTTCTTCCACGCCCCTATTTCTCATCCATTTATTGTATGCTTTCTTCTTTTGTGCCACAGCCCGTTTCACCTCTTCAGTCCATCATGTTGTTCCTTGCACCCCCCTCCGTCTTCTCTTCCTTCCACACACCACATCACATGCTGCATATATTTCTTCTGTAAATATTCTACACACACCTTCCACGTCCCCCATCTGCTCCAATTCATATTTGCCCAATCGTTCCTCCACTTCTCTCTTATACTCTGCCTTTTTCTCATCCTCTTGTAACCTTTCCATTCTCCTTGCAACTACTCCTTCCTCTCGTCTTTCCCTTCTTCTATTCCTCCATCTTACTTGAACTTTAATTCTGGCCACCACCAAGTAGTGGTCAGAAAGTCCACTCCCCCAACCTCTATAAACTCTTTCATCCAATATACATCTTCGCATCCTTTCATCCACACACACATAATCAATCATTGCCTTCCTTTCACTCAGTTCACCACCCACCCTTCTCATCACTCGCCATGTATACCTGTGGATCATTTTATGCCTGAAGAGGGTATTGGCTATCACCAACCCCCTCCCAGCACAAATGTCCACTAACGCACTCCCATTCTCATCTACCTCAGCAGGCACACCCCACTCACCAACTATTCCATCCACCTTCACATTCCCAACTTTACCATTCATATCATCAATCAAAAACAGTCTCTCATTCCTTCCAAACTTTTCCATGCACAGTTCTACATTTGTTCAGAACTCTTCTCTCACTCTTCTAGCACGATCTTGCGTTGGCACATACACACACACACAATCGCCCACATTTGTATTCCAACATTCAACTTTACCCACACAATCCTTGATCCAACTGATCCATACTGTCTTATGCTCCTCTTCCATCTTTTACTCACAACTATACATAATCCTTCCTTTGCCCTCTCATTCTCACCTACTCCTGCACATATACCCCATCCATACTCCCATTCTCTCACACTTTCTCCTCTCCATTTTGTTTCAGTTATTCCACATACATCCACTTTCGCATCCTCAAGCACCTGGACAATCTCTCTCTCTTTCACCTCATCATTTGCTCCCCTTACATTCCAAGTTCCAATTGCAATGTCCTTTGTCCGGTCCTTGGTCGTCAACGTTTGGTCAGTCCTTGTCCGAGGCTTCTTGTTTGTTTTTTTTGTTATTTGTTTTCCGGGGAGGGGCACTAACCCTCCGCCAACCCTTTTAGTCGCCTTTTACGACAAGCAGGGATACTGGGGGAGTATTCTTGAAAAAAAACCCTACCCCCAGGGGTAGGGTGGTTTTTCAAGAATTTATGGGTTACCAAAGACCCATAAACCACAGATTCCCCTTCATCCTATCATCTCACAGTATGGCTCATTCACTTACAAACTTTCAAAATTTCTAGCGAACAAATTAACACCATTGGTTGGCACATTCTCTAAATCCCATGTCCAAAACTCCACTGATTTTATTGATAAGATTAGGTCTCTCAGTTTCTCCAGTGGCAGGTTGGTCAGTTTTGATGTAGACTCGCCTTTTACTAAAGTCCTCATTGCAGATGTAATTAGTTTCTTGAAAGAAAAATTACCTAATTGTAACATTGATCTCGGCATGCCACATGATGTCTTTCTCCAACTTATTAGCCTGTGTGTGCAGTGTAATGCATTTTCTTTTGGTGATCAGTTTTTCATGCAAAAGTTTGGTATGGGTATGGGCTTGCCCCTCTCTCCCATTCTCAGTAACCTGTACATGGAATATTTTGAATCCAACCTTCTTACCACCATATCTCCTCAAAATTTAATTTGGTATAGGTATGTTGATGATGTGTTTTCATTTTGGTCAGACGTATACGCTAACTTTGACGAGTTTCTTACAAAATTAAATGCACTGGTTCCCTCAATTAAATTTAAAGTTGAATGGGAAAATAATAGTTCCCTTCCATTTTTAGATGTATTTGCGCACAGGGATGAACTTGGGACACTTAGCTTTTCTGTATATAGGAAACCAACCCAGTGCAATTTGTATATACATTATTATTCATATCACCACAGTTCCACTAAAATGTCAGTTACTTCTTCTATGTTCCTTAGAGCACTCAGAATTAGTAGTCCCCAACATTCATTCATTCATTCATTGCCAGACGCCATCTATCCCAAATGGGGTGGCCAAGGGCTTAGAGTTAATTGTTTTACAGGGAGGGGCACTAATCCTTCACCAACCCCACTTGACACGTAGGGATGCCAACATCTGGATACGAAAAACGCCAATATATGGAAAATATTTTTAGATCTAAAATATCCCAGTTGGTTTATAAGGCAAGCGTATTTTAGCCAGAAAAGCCTTTTTTGTACCTAGAATAACATCACAAACTCGGCAAAATAAGCCACACATTACGGTTCCGTAAGTGTCAAATCTTAGCTTGGTGAAGTCTGTGAGTCATGGTTTGGATGTAAACATTGCATTTAGATAAACTTCCACCTTAAGATCAATCCTGGTAAAGAATAAACCAATTAGTAACAAAACTGCTGGGATATACAAAATTCCATGTAGAGACTGTAATTTAGTTTATGTTGGTGAAACGGGAAGGGATTTGGACACTCGCATTAAGGAACACAAGTATGCTTGTAAGATAGGCAACATTAATAACGCAGTGTATGTTCACTCTTCGGAAAACGACCATAAAATCGACTGGAATTCTAGCCAAATATTGTACAAATGTAGTAACTATAAGAAACATAAGATTGTGGAAGCTGTATGTATAGAGAGATATAATAATTTTAACCATAGTGAAGGAATGTATAAATTAGATCCAGTGATGAGAGGATTAGTGGCAAGGTCCTTGCCGCTCTTTGTAATCCCTCACTCAGGTCGTGGACAGAGTAGAGGGAGAGTCAGGTGAGGTCACATCAGGTGTGGTTGGGAAAACGTGTCCTCACCCTGCATATAAGCAGCTTCTCAGCATTTGTATGTACCACTCTTGGTCTGTAGATCCACTGAAGAGAGCGACAGCTGTCGCCGAAACTGTTTGGAATACATCTTTTTTCGTCTGCCAGTGTGGGTTTTTGTATCCTATTTCATGGTCACGATAGTGTGACTCTTCAGCCGTTATGGATCCCACGATAAGAGACACATTCTTCCACTTCTTTTTGGTCACTTTCCCCCATCTTGTGGGGTGCTTTCGTCGTTATGAGAAGCTGCTTATCTCCGTAAAAAGCAAGAAACTACAGCAACATTTCCTCACCGATTGCCTCCATGAACAAGTGGTGCCTAGATCTTTCAGACCTTCTCTCTTCAGGCAGCAACACGACCCCTTCCCTGATTTTGCACGGATGTTACTGAAGGACGGTATACGCAACGCGAAGAGAGAAATTGATGAAATATACTACCATCTACGATGTACGTTGAGTTTCCTCAAACAACAACTGCCAAGTGATTTATTTCAAGCAATATGTGAAACAGCTGATAAGAAATGTAACAGAGAAACTTATTTCACACGTATCCGACTGCAAGAAAAACTTAGTGATTTGTGTAACCAAAGTCCGTGGAGTATGTGTATGTTACCGAATTCCATCTTAAATCTTTCTACGTATGTACTGAGTCGCGTCGAGGAGCAAGTATTAAATTTAGGTTTGTCCTTTGCCTTGAAACCAGGAAATGATGTAGCACTTGATTTTGTTTCTTCTACATTTAACAGCAAGCTGGATATCCCGTGCCTTACTGGTTTAATAATTAGCAGTTTCATAGGAAATTTTGAATCCAATGACTCCATACCACGACGTTTTCGTTTGGCCCTTGAAAGTCTCAAGAAAAATTATTCTATTCTTATTACAAAAGCGGACAAAATTAATTGTGTGGTCATTTTAGACAAACCTGATTATATGGAAAAGATGAACTACCTGTTGAGTGATGCCATGACTTACGAGAAACTTGTGTCATCCCCTCTCAAGAGGTTAGCCACAGACTTTAATAAGAAAGTCAAAAGCCTTTTAAAGGATGTGTCAAACATTGGTGCAAGTAAGTTCATACAAATTAATCCAAAATTACCTTACATTTATGGGTTACGAAAGACCCATAAACCACAGAGTCCCCTTCGTCCTATCATCTCACAGTATGGCTCATTCACTTACAGACTTTCAAAATTTCTAGCGAACAAATTAACACCATTGGTTGGCACATTCTCTAAATCCCATGTCCAAAACTCTACTGATTTTATTGATAAGATTAGGTCTCTCAGTTTCTCCAGTGGCACGTTGGTCAGTTTTGATGTAGACTCGCCTTTTACTAAAGTCCCCATTGCAGATGTAATTAGTTTCTTGAAAGAAAAATTGCCTAATTGTAACATTGATATCGGCATGCCACATGATGTCTTTCTCCAACTTATTAGCCTGTGTGTGCAGTGTAATGCATTTTCTTTTCGTGATCAGTTTTTCATGCAAAAGTTTGGTATGGGTATGGGCTTGCCCCTCTCTCCCATCCTTAGTAACCTGTACATGGAATATTTTGAATCCAACCTTCTTACCACCATATCTCCTCAAAATTTAATTTGGTATAGGTATGTTGATGATGTGTTTTCATTTTGGCCAGACGTATACGCTAACTTTGACGAGTTTCTTGCAAAATTAAATGCACTGATTCCCTCAATTAAATTTAAAGTTGTATGGGAAAATAATGGTTCCCTTCCATGTTTAGATGTATTTGTGCACAGGGATGAACTTGGGACACTTAGCTTTTCTGTATACAGGAAACCAACCCAGTGCAATTTGTATATACATTATTATTCATATCACCACAGTTCCACTAAAATGTCAGTTATTTCTTCTATGTTCCTTAGAGCACTCAGAATTAGTAGTCCCCAACATCTGGATACGAAAAACGCCAAGATATGGAAAATATTTTTAGATCTAAAATATCCCAGGATTGATTTTTATAAAAGCAAGCAACGTATTTTAAAGCCAGAAAAGCCTTTTTTGTACCTAGACCAACATCACAAACTCGGCAAAATAAGCCATACATTACGGTTCCGTAAGTGTCAAATCTTAGCTTGGTGAAGTCTGTGAGTCATGGTTTGGATGTAAACATTGCATTTAGATAAACTTCCACCTTAAGATCAATCCTGGTAAAGAATAAACCAATTAGTAACAAAACTGCTGGGGTATACAAAATTCCATGTAGAGACTGTGATTTGGTTTATGTTGGTGAAACGGGAAGGGATTTGGACACTCGCATTAAGGAACACAAGTATGCTTGTAAGATAGGCAACATAAATAACGCAGTGTACGTTCACTCTTCGGAAAACGACCATAGAATCGACTGGAATTCTAGCCAAATATTGTACAAATGTAGTAACTATAAGAAACATAGGATTGTGGAAGCTGTATGTATAGAGATATAAAATAATTTTAACCATAGTGAAGGAATGAATAAATTAGATCCAGTGATGAGAGGATTAGGGGCAACGTCCTTGCCGCCCCTTGTAATCCCTCACTCAGTTCGTGGACAGAGTAGAGGGAGAGTCAGGTGAGGTCACATCAGGTGTGGTTGGGAAAACGTGTCCTCACCCTGCATATAAGAAGCTTCTCAGCATTTGTATGTACCACTCTTGGTCTGTAGATCCACTGAAGAGGGCGACAGCTGTCGCCGAAATTGTTTGGAATACATCTTTTTTCGTCTGCCAGTGAGGGTTTTAGTATCCTATTTCATGGTCACGATAGTGTGACTCTTCAGCCGTCAAGTCTTTATAAAGTAGGGAACCCCCGGGTAGGGACCTATGAGCTTCGCGACTATGAGCCAACAGGCGGAGGGCGGTACGCTTGGTGTCCTCCCAGTGCAATGCCTCGCCCAGCACCTCTGGAATCCAATGGGATATATATAATGCTATGGTAAATTTTAGTGTACGATCATGGCCACCTTTACATATATATATATATATATATATATATATATATATATATATATATATATATATATATATATATATATATATATATATATATATTTATATATTTATATATATATACATATATATATATATATATATATATATATATATATATATATATATATATATATATATATATATATATATATATATATATATATATATATATATATATATATATATTAGTATATTTAGGCAGAATGTTTTGTTTTATACAAAAATCATTAAAGACCAAGGCATAGCCATTATTCACTATTTTTCTGTTGATCTTTTCGAGTTTTCTTACACATTGTTTTACACTATGATTCAGGTTGTAGATAATATGTCCAAGATCCATGTCGTAACTATATTTTATTATTTATTTTCATTTTCCTAGGACGTTTCGTGTATTTTTACACATCATCAGCGACTGTAACATAGATACAATACACTATAAAACATGACATATACAACATAAACCTATACAATATATATACTGAAATGTACAACAACGACTAATAAAAGTGTAGAGTCACAAGAGTATGGATAAAAGAGACAAACCCTTTAGGTGAAGTCAAGTATGAGCTACAGTTAAAAGTGTATGGATAAAAGAGACAAACCTTATAGGTGTAGTCAGCTATGAGCTACGTGGTTGACTGCGAAGGTTGTATGGGTGAGTGGGTGCTTGTGCCTGTGTAGTGTTGCCAGTTGTGTTATTGTGTGTGTAATGTTCATTTGTAATTGTCGCTGCTTGTGGTCGGGCCTTTATGTATTTAAACAGTTTGAGGGTACGATCTAGTCCGGTAGTTTGGTTGTTTATGGCTGGCGTGTTTTCACGTATGAGAAGTGCTTCTGCCAGTTGTAGTCTAATGTGGTCATGACATTTTTTTATTATATTAGTATTTTCTATTAGAACTTGTCTGTTTATTGATGTGTGATGTTGAGTCATATGATCTTTTATAGAACCGGATTGTAGGTGCATGGTTAAACGTCTGCTTAGTGTGGTTGTGGTCATACCAATATATTTCATGTGACGAAGTTTACAACCTTCGTGTGGGCAAGTGAATTCATAAACTACATTGGTATGTTGAAATTTGTTGGTTTGTTGAGCTGTGTTGTTTTTCATAATCATGTTGCTAACTTTCCTGTTTTTATAGTAAATAATTAAACTGAGCTTGTCTGAGGGGATAACACAAGATGTGTTACGTGTCACAATCTCTCTAAGTACACGTTCATCCGTTTTATAAGCAGGGGACATCTGATTACCATAATACACATTGTGGGTAACAGTATGGGGAAGCGGTTGGACATTTGTGGTTGAGACTTGTTTTGAAATAAATTGACATATTTCTCTGTCAACTATTTGATTGGAATAACCATTGTTAATTAAGATCTGCTTTAATTTAGTTACTTCTGAGTGGAAGAGTTCCCACGATGAGCAGTTCCTATGAGCACGACGTAAGTATGACCTGATAACTGACAATTGGTACCGCTGCGGACACTCACTCTCAGCATTAAGGCATCTACCCAAGTCCGTAGCTTTACGATATACGGAGGTTTTATAGTTACCATTCTCCTCTTCTATTAATACATCAAGAAAAGGGATTTTGTTGTTTGCACTTATCTCATAAGTAAATTTTAATATTGAGTTATGTTCCATGGCAGTTCTTAGTTGTTTAAGGTGGTTTTCGTCTCTAACGACCACATAGATATCATCAACATAGCGACAATACGTGGTTGGACGCAGGTTGGTATCTTCTAACACTTTGTTTTCTAAGTGACACATGTAAAAGTCAGCAAATGTTGGGCCCAGGAGTGAACCCATGCTGACTCCGTTAACCTGCTGGTACAGCTTACCTTCTGGGCTGCGAAAGGGAGCTTCGGTGGTGCATGCTCTCAGTAATGTTTCCAAGTTGTGGGTTGAGATCTTAGGTGGGCACAGGGTTGGGTGGTGATACACATTTTCTAAAATTATCTGTATAGTTTGGTCTACTGGTACGTTAGTGAAGAGACTTTCAACATCTAACGAAGCCAAGAGTCCGCTGGGTCGAGTAGAGCGGATAATGTCTATGAACTGGTCTGTGGACTTCAGGGAAAACTTCGCTGGAATGTATGGTGTAATGATTTGATTTACTTGTCTCGCTGTTGTATACGTTGGTGTGGTTACCTGGGAGATGATGGGACGGAGTGGGTTGTTGGTGTTATGGGTTTTTACATTACCGTAGATGTACCCTGGAGCATACTGTCCAACTATGGGGGTGAGGTGTGGTGAGTCTCGGCATGCGTTGTTTGCAGTAATAACTCGATTGATTTTCTTCTTGAGAGTTTCTGTTGGATCACGGGAAATCTGCTGGAATTTGGTATTGTCACTGAGAATAGCATCCAGTTTGTGTTGGTAGTCTTCTTTGTTGAGGAGAACATAAATGTTAGACTTATCAGCTCGCCTAATGACTATGTCTGTATTAGTTCGAAGATCCTTGGCTGCTTACTGAAGTTCTGGTGTAAGGAGAGAGCTCCGTTTGTAGCTGCGTCGTCGTGTGCCCTCGGCCCTCAATTGGTCTTGCAGGTCAGGGTTAATGGTAATTTTGCCTTGTTGTTCCAATTTTTGCAGTGATGTATTAAGTAATTCTAATTCCATCATTTTGTTAATTTTGTCAAACCTCGGCTGTAGGTGGCAATTAAGGCCCAGGTTTAACACTTTCTTCTCTTGTTCAGTCAGTACATGAATCGAGAGGTTACGGAAAGAATCGGATTTTTCTGGTAAGGTGACTTGTCCTCCATATAGCTTGTTCAGTTTTTTAATGGTTCTAGTTTTGGTTATTTCGTCTGTTTGACGGCGAAGGTCGTCCAAGGCTTGATTGATGTTGTGGCGGACGTCATCGTTGATGTCAAAGATGTTATATTCGGCCAAGAGGGCGGTACGCTGATCGTTCAGCTGTTTTCTTTCTATCTCTTTTAGGTGTTTTTGGCGGAGCACTAGTTGTTTTCTATACTCTAGTGTAATGTTTTCTTGCCTTGCTGCCGGGTAATGGGTTCGAATATTAGTATATTTAGGCAGAATGTTTTCTTTTATACAAAAATCATTAAAGACCAAGGCATAGCCATTATTCACTATTTCTCTGTTGATCTTTTCGAGTTTTCTTACACATTGTTTTACACTATGATTCAGGTTGTAGATAATATGTCCAAGATCCATGTCGTAACTATATTTTATTATTTATTTTCATTTTCCTAGGACGTTTCGTGTATTTTTACACATCATCAGCGACTGTAACATAGATACAATACACTATAAAACATGACATATACAACATAAACCTATACAATATATATACTGAAATGTACAACAACGACTAATAAAAGTGTAGAGTCACAAGAGTATGGATAAAAGAGACAAACCCTTTAGGTGAAGTCAAGTATGAGCTACAGTTAAAAGTGTATGGATAAAAGAGACAAACCTTATAGGTGTAGTCAGCTATGAGCTACGTGGTTGACTGCGAAGGTTGTATGGGTGAGTGGGTGCTTGTGTGCCTGTGTAGTGTTGCCAGTTGTGTTATTGTGTGTGTAATGTTCATTTGTAATTGTCGCTGCTTGTGGTCGGGCCTTTGTGTATTTAAACAGTTTGAGGGTACGATCTAGTCCGGTAGTTTGGTTGTTTATGGCTGGCGTGTTTTCACGTATGAGAAGTGCTTCTGCCAGTTGTAGTCTAATGTGGTCATGACATTTTTTTATTATATTAGTATTTTCTATTAGAACTTGTCTGTTTATTGATGTGTGATGTTGAGTCATATGATCTTTTATAGAACCGGATTGTAGGTGCATGGTTAAACGTCTGCTTAGTGTGGTTGTGGTCATACCAATATATTTCATGTGACGAAGTTTACAACCTTCGTGTGGGCAAGTGAATTCATAAACTACATTGGTATGTTGAAATTTGTTGGTTTGTTGAGCTGTGTTGTTTTTCATAATCATGTTGCTAACTTTCCTGTTTTTATAGTAAATAATTAAACTGAGCTTGTCTGAGGGGATAACACAAGATGTGTTACGTGTCACAATCTCTCTAAGCACACGTTCATCCGTTTTATAAGCAGGGGACATCTGATTACCATAATACACATTGTGGGTAACAGTATGGGGAAGCGGTTGGACATTTGTGGTTGAGACTTGTTTTGAAATAAATTGACATATTTCTCTGTCAACTATTTGATTGGAATAACCATTGTTAATTAAGATCTGCTTTAATTTAGTTACTTCTGAGTGGAAGAGTTCCCACGATGAGCAGTTCTTATGAGCACGACGTAAGTATGACCTGATAACTGACAATTGGTACCGCTGCGGACACTCACTCACCGCATTAAGGCATCTACCCAAGTCCGTAGCTTTACGATATACGGAGGTTTTATAGTTACCATTCTCCTCTTCTATTAATACATCAAGAAAAGGGATTTTGTTGTTTGCACTTATCTCATAAGTAAATTTTAATATTGAGTTATGTTCCATGGCAGTTCTTAGTTGTTTAAGGTGGTTTTCGTCTCTAACGACCACATAGATATCATCAACATAGCGACAATACGTGGTTGGACGCAGGTTGGTATCTTCTAACACTTTGTTTTCTAAGTGACACATGTAAAAGTCAGCAAATGTTGGGCCCAGGGGTGAACCCTGGGCCCAACATTTGCTACATACCAATGTAGTTTATGAATTCACTTGCCCAGGCGAAGGTTGTAAACATTCGTCACATGAAATATATTGGTATGACCACAACCACACTAAGCAGACGTTTAACCATGCACCTACAATCCGGTTCTATAAAAGATCATATGACTCAAAATCACACATCAATAAACAGACAAGTTCTAATAGAAAATACTAATATAATAAAAAAATTTCATGACCACATTAGACTACAACTGGCAGAAGCACTTCTCATACGTGAAAACACGCCAGCCATAAACAACCAAACTACCGGACTAGATCGTACCCTCAAACTGTTTAAATACACAAAGGCCCGACCACAAGCAGCGACAATTACAAATGAACATTACACACACAATAACACAACTGGCAACACTACACAGCCACAAGCACCCACTCACCCATACAACCTTTGCAGTCAACCACGTAGCTCATAGCTGACTACACCTATAAGGTTTGTCTCTTTTATCCATACACTTTTAACTGTAGCTCATACTTGACTTCACCTAAAGGGTTTGTCTCTTTTATCCATACTCTTGTGACTCTACACTTTTATTAGTCCTTGTTGTACATTTCAGTATATATATTGTATAGGTTTATGTTGTATATGTCATGTTTTATAGTGTATTGTATCTATGTTACAGTCGCTGATGATGTGTAAAGATACACGAAACGTCCTAGGAAAATGAAAATAAATAATAAAATATAGTTACGACATGGATCTTGGACATATTATCTACAACCTGAATCATAGTGTAAAACAATGTGTAAGAAAACTCGAAAAGATCAACAGAAAAATAGTGAATAATGGCTATGCCTTGGTCTTTAATGATTTTTGTATAAAAGAAAACATTCTGCCTAAATATACTAATATTCGAACCCATGACCCGGCAGCAAGGCAAGAAAACATTACACTAGAGTATAGAAAACAACTAGTGCTCCGCCAAAAACACCTAAAAGAGATAGAAAGAAAACAGCTGAACGATCAGCGTACCGCCCTCTTGGCCGAATATAACATCTTTGACATCAACGATGACGTCCGCCACAACATCAATCAAGCCTTGGACGACCTTCGCCGTCAAACAGACGAAATAACCAAAACTAGAACCATTAAAAAACTGAACAAGCTATATGGAGGACAAGTCACCTTACCAGAAAAATCCGATTCTTTCCGTAACCTCTCGATTCATGTACTGACTGAACAAGAGAAGAAAGTGTTAAACCTGGGCCTTAATTGCCACCTACAGCCGAGGTTTGACAAAATTAACAAAATGATGGAATTAGAATTACTTAATACATCACTGCAAAAATTGGAACAACAAGGCAAAATTACCATTAACCCTGACCTGCAAGACCAATTGAGGGCCGAGGGCACACGACGACGCAGCTACAAACGGAGCTCTCTCCTTACACCAGAACTTCAGCAAGCAGCCAAGGATCTTCGAACTAATACAGACATAGTCATTAGGCGAGCTGATAAGTCTAACATTTATGTTCTCCTCAACAAAGAAGACTACCAACACAAACTGGATGCTATTCTCAGTGACAATACCAAATTCCAGCAGATTTCCCGTGATCCAACAGAAACTCTCAAGAAGAAAATCAATCGAGTTATTACTGCAAACAACGCATGCCGAGACTCACCACACCTCACCCCCATAGTTGGACAGTATGCTCCAGGGTACATCTACGGTAATGTAAAAACCCATAACACCAACAACCCACTCCGTCCCATCATCTCCCAGGTAACCACACCAACGTATACAACAGCGAGACAAGTAAATCAAATCATTACACCATACATTCCAGCGAAGTTTTCCCTGAAGTCCACAGACCAGTTCATAGACATTATCCGCTCTACTCGACCCAGCGGACTCTTGGCTTCGTTAGATGTTGAAAGCCTCTTCACTAACGTACCAGTAGACCAAACTATACAGATAATTTTAGAAAATGTGTATCACCACCCAACCCTGTGCCCACCAAAGATCTCAACCCACAACTTGGAAACATTACTGAGAGCATGCACCACCGAAGCTCCCTATCGCAGCCCAGACGGTAAGCTGTATCAGCAGGTTAACGGAGTCAGCATGGGTTCACCCCTGGGCCCAACATTTGCTGACTTTTACATGTGTCACTTAGAAAACAAAGTGTTAGAAGATACCAACCTGCGTCCAACCACGTATTGTCGCTATGTTGATGATATCTATGTGGTCGTTAGAGACGAAAACCACCTTAAACAACTAAGAACTGCCATGGAACATAACTCAATATTAAAATTTACTTATGAGATAAGTGCAAACAACAAAATCCCTTTTCTTGATGTATTAATAGAAGAGGAGAATGGTAACTATAAAACCTCCGTATATCGTAAAGCTACGGACTTGGGTAGATGCCTTAATGCGGTGAGTGAGTGTCCGCAGCGGTACCAATTGTCAGTTATCAGGTCATACTTACGTCGTGCTCATAGGAACTGCTCATCGTGGGAACTCTTCCACTCAGAAGTAACTAAATTAAAGCAGATCTTAATTAACAATGGTTATTCCAATCAAATAGTTGACAGAGAAATATGTCAATTTATTTCAAAACAAGTCTCAACCACAAATGTCCAACCGCTTCCCCATACTGTTACCCACAATGTGTATTATGGTAATCAGATGTCCCCTGCTTATAAAACGGATGAACGTGTACTTAGAGAGATTGTGACACGTAACACATCTTGTGTTATCCCCTCAGACAAGCTCAGTTTAATTATTTACTATAAAAACAGGAAAGTTAGCAACATGATTATGAAAAACAACACAGCTCAACAAACCAACAAATTTCAACATACCAATGTAGTTTATGAATTCACTTGCCCACACGAAGGTTGTAAACTTCGTCACATGAAATATATTGGTATGACCACAACCACACTAAGCAGACGTTTAACCATGCACCTACAATCCGGTTCTATAAAAGATCATATGACTCAACATCACACATCAATAAACAGACAAGTTCTAATAGAAAATACTAATATAATAAAAAAATGTCATGACCACATTAGACTACAACTGGCAGAAGCACTTCTCATACGTGAAAACACGCCAGCCATAAACAACCAAACTACCGGACTAGATCGTACCCTCAAACTGTTTAAATACACAAAGGCCCGACCACAAGCAGCGACAATTACAAATGAACATTACACACACAATAACACAACTTGCAACACTACACAGCCACAAGCACCCACTCACCCATACAACCTTTGCAGTCAACCACGTAGCTCATAGCTGACTACACCTATAAGGTTTGTCTCTTTTATCCATACACTTTTAACTGTAGCTCATACTTGACTTCACCTAAAGGGTTTGTCTCTTTTATCCATACTCTTGTGACTCTACACTTTTATTAGTCGTTGTTGTACATTTCAGTATATATATTGTATAGGTTTATGTTGTATATGTCATGTTTTATAGTGTATTGTATCTATGTTACAGTCGCTGATGATGTGTAAAAATACACGAAACGTCCTAGGAAAATGAAAATAAATAATAAAATATAGTTCGACATGGATCTTGGACATATTATCTACAACCTGAATCATAGTGTAAAACAATGTGTAAGAAAACTCGAAAAGATCAACAGAAAAATAGTGAATAATGGCTATGCCTTGGTCTTTAATGATTTATATATATATATATATATATATATATATATATATATATATATATATATATATATATATATATATATATATATATATATATATATATATATATATACAGATATATATATATATATATATATATATATATATATATATATATATATATATATATATATATATATATATATATATATATATATACAGATAGATTGATTGATAGGTAGATAGATAGATAAATAGGTATGTAGGTAGATAGACAGATAGACAAACGTATGTGTGTGTGTGTGTGTGTGTAGACACTGTATGTAGGGATGGCTCTGATGCATTCATAAACGTTAAATCTAATTCTTTTCGAACTCCCAGACACAAAGTGTATAGTTGTTGTTGTTTTTATTCGCATCTAACCTTTATCCTTAAGTTTTTCTGTTTGCAAATCATCTCCTAGGGTAACTAAAGGATACCTCTAGACATGTTAAAGCAAAGTCTTTTTAAAACCCGATTTCTTAATATTCTTCATCTTTTTTCTTGTTTCCCAATGCACCCTATATCTATAATGGCATAACTGATTTTTTTTTTTTTTGGAGGGGGGGAGGCAGAAGGAGATCATTCTCAACTGGGTGTGATCATTGACAGGTATAGCCGAGATAGGGCATACATCAGCTTTTAGTTATGGTAATATGGTGAGACTAATTGATCTAAAGTAAATATCAAAGAACAACAGCAAAGTTTCACTTCTTTAACCATATATATATATATATATATATATATATATATATATATATATATATATATATATAAAGAGAGAGAGAGAGAGAGAGAGAGAGAGAGATTGGGGTCAAACTTCGAGGACCAGTTTAATATCAGCCATTGATGATGAATCTGTATTTTGGGAACAAGTCAAAAGTCAAAATCAAAAGGCAATGCCAATTTTAACACTTTTAATCCAAAGTCGACCAAACTTGGTGGATGGGTTGTTGATCATGCAAGGATGAAATACTTCCAGTTTGAGAACAGTTGGTCAAAAATCAAGGTTACAATATGGGGTCAAATGTTTGCAGACATTGCACTTTACGAGCACTCTTTGTTGTTAAAATACCACATTGAGACAATTTTGTTCAGTTCAGTAGAAGCTGTCAAACAGGAACGAGTTAGAGCTTTCATTAACCCCCTCAATACTATAGTGCTTTTCTGAATTTAGTAACTTGAAAAAACAACTCCATAATTTTCTGATAGGGGCTTTAAATAATCACTAAAAAAAATTGTATAATAAAACATCGTTTTATAAAATATATTTAAAATTAGGGATGGCAGTGCGCCAATAAACTCTGGAACATGGCCAAGGCAGTAAAAGAACATGTGACCCTATCCCTACATTTTTCCTCTCTACTGTAGTAAGTATCATAATGGTGTAACAAATACTTAAAACAAAATTGCACATAAAAAAAAAAAAAAAAGCGTCATGATTATGCTACAGTTATTACTCAGCCATGCAACGTACTGAACTGTCCCATTACTAAAATAATTTTTCTTCGTTGTACCCATATCCGTCGTTTATTTTAGTGTGCTCTATGACATTAACTCCCCAAAACAGGGTGGTCTTCTTTATGGCGTTTCCATCACAAATGCGTCATAATGGTGGTTTCACTTTTGCCTTAAACGAAGTTTCTCTTATCTTGATGTGCAACCTCCACCCTGTAACAGCCGGAAAATTGTGAGCCCTGATGTTGCTACCACCTGATAGTCTTCCTTGAACTACTTCACCCGACCCTACCCGAATGATACCTCACGTGGAGTGCACTTTGAATTAACCAATGACGACCCGTAAGCGACCCAACCGGACCTGAATGACACTGAGGTGACCCAGCCCTAAGCCTGTCAAGAAGCAGCATGCGTATTCAAGATGTCTTCGAGTTGCGAGTGCCCTCTTCCATTCAAGATTATCCACTTTGCCTGTGAAAATAAAGCAGCCAGTCTTGATTTTTTCCATCAACACAGATTATTGGAAAAATGAGATGAATTACCAAAATTGTGGAAATCCATGTTGGTAAAGCAACGACAATCATGCTTGGCTGCGTTATTGTACACGTGATCAGCAAGTCGGGGTGGCTTCCATCCCCGGAGGTGCCGAAACAATTGAATAGCCCAAAACTGCGCATTCTATCGAAGGCATGCGGCTTTCATAGTTACACATGAAGGTTCTAAGCGGCTTTCAAGACTAGGTTTATGGTGGTCTGATGGTCAGTGTCACTAGGGACGGGGTTTGGAGCGAACCCCCCCCTCCCATTTAGGACAGGTTAAGTTTAATTTTATTAGGATAGGTTAATTGGGAAAGGTTAGGTAGGTTTTTAACGTATTTCAACCGATTTTTATTATTATATTTTGTATTTATTTAACACCGTTCGATTGATTTTGATTATTAAATTTTTTTTCTGACTTCATCCCCTTGAAGAGGAAGGAGTCATTTGCGAGAATAACTGCGATAAAAATCGTTTAAAAAAAAATTATAATAAAATAAAACATGCATGCAACGAAGGGAAAAAATCAAAATGTACAAATATCTTTCTTTTTTCAACATTTTTGTCAGAATCGGTCACTCCGGGCTCGTGGGAGAGCATGGAAACAAAGATAATGGTAAATAAAAAAAAAAAATTTATGGAATGGCTATTAGTTAGTTGCGCAAATGTTTTCTTTTTTTTTTCTTTTTTATGTGTCCGACTCTGGGCATAGGCTTCACAGCCTGCTTTCAAGGCCCAGTAGTCCTCCTACATGCTATACACCTCTACATGTCACCACTTCGGCGCTAACACCCACCGTCCATATTGAATACATGCTAGGGCTGTCTCATACAGGACTGGTGTATGGGTATTAGCAGTGGTATTTTTATGACATGTCGGCGGGTCTTCTGGTAGAGCAGTAAAGTCTGATTTTATGAAATTCAAATCTTTAAACTGTTCCCTGCTGCAGCGGGGATTTGAACCTGAGTCCGGTAGGACTGCAGGCCACCTCTACCGATTGAGCTACCGTTTGCTGGTAAACACGAGTATACATAGTAAAGCAGTTGTGTATGTGTCTGTACGTGCGTTTGTCTGTTTCTTTTCACAGGGATGGATAGAGGTATTGACCTAATTCTTTTTGCATTATTGCATTTGGTCGGGGTAAGCCCAGGGAGTGTCAGAAAAATTCCAAACATAAATTTTGACAATCGAGCACGACATAATGGCTCGAAATTGTCGGAAGCACGACACATGATAGTATGCAAAAATCTTTATTTTTTTATTTTCTTTTTTACTTTTAGATCAGAATTGGATATTGTGGCCTAAGGAACGTAACGGAAACGAAGATAATAGTATTTGCAAATATTCTGTGTTGCAAAAGGCTATTAGTTAGTTCCACAAATTTTTGCTGGCAAGCACTAATATATATATATCTATCTATCTATCTATCTATATATATATATATATATATATATATATATATATATATACTGTATATATATATATATATATCTATCTATCTATCTATCTATATATATATATATATATATATATATATGGAGCCTCTTTGGAACGGTGGTAAATTGTGCGTTTTCGTACATGGGAGAAACAGGGTTCACGCCCTGCCAAGGTAAGAAACTTTGGGAGTGTTTTCCCGGACATGTACTACTTTGGCAGCCTTAAGGGGTGCTGTGGTTGTACCAGTGTTGCTTACTCTAAAGTATGCTTGCACCCAGTTGGCTTGTATGGGCCAATTACATTTGATTCACGGACTACACACACATCCAAAGCCACTGCAACACTACAATCACACCTACAACCACTTCCCACCCTACATACAATCTCTGCCAGACAGCCTAAGCCACATGGTAGAGATACACTGGCTGTATCGTCCTCACTTTGGTCGGGAGAGGCCGGTCTTGCAGTGGACACTCAAACGGCTGATGATGATACTGTACTCCATATAGTCCAAACTCCCTTGCGATGGACTAACGTCATTTGTTCCTTTGATCTCCTCATATGTCAGTGACAAGAAAATAAGAGTAAAAGTAGATGATGTATTTTCCAATTTCCACTCAATTAATGCCTGCGTGCCACAGGGATCAGTTCTGGCCCCAACCCTGTTCCTGGCTAATATTAATGATCTCTTATCTGTCACCCACAATCCCATCCACTCATATGCAGGTGACTCAACACTACATAGTTCATTCACACTCAGACACCCATTTACAAAGTCTAATATCTCTACCTCTCAAGTCAGTACAGCCATCTCCATAAATCAAGACCTATCTACGATCAGTGGATGGGGACGAAACAACCTTGTCTCATTTAATGCTAGCAAAACTAAATATACTCGTATACAATTTACTAATAGACAGATATTGCCAGATTCGTATATTACCTTTAGTACTACTGATATTCCCATCTCCAAAAGTATTAAATTTCTCGGCGTCTCGCTTTCCAATGCCCTCAACTGGACCTCTCATGTTAGATCACTTGCTAAAACCGCCTCAAAGAAACTTGGATTAATGTACAGAGTCAGTAACTTCAGTGACGAGCACTTAGCTATAATTTATAAGACTCATGTGCACTCTCAGCTTGAATATTGCTCACCCTTGTGGAATGGATGTGGAGAGGTTGCATTAAAACAACTAGACAAAATTCAGAACAAAGCTGTTAGAATTATTAACAACCCTGCCATTACAAATAAACTACCTCCCCTACAAGTAAGAAGGAATGTTGCCTCCCTTGCATTATTTTACAGAGATTTTTATGGCAAATGCTCATATGAAGTTGCGTCGATGGTGCAACCTCTCCATGCCTTCCCTCGTGCTACACGGGCACCCGGTAGCGCTCATGACTGGAATGTCACTCAGCCATATTGCAGAACTTCTGCCTATCAGAAGTCTTTCATTCCCCGAACTGTATCTCTTTGGAACTCGCTTCCCCTGAGTTGTTTCCCTCCAAACTTCAACCTACAGCTGTTCAAGTCTAACTGTTACAGATATTTTACGAACAGAGGACACCAGTAATCTGGTGTATGGATTTTTTTTTTATTCATTTGTTTTTCCTTCCTCTGTTCTGTTATTTAACATATACACTGTATATATATATATATATATATATATATATATATATATATATATATATATATATATATATATATATATAGAGAGAGAGAGAGAGAGAGAGAGAGAGAGAGAGAGAGAGAGAGTTAGTTAGTCAATTTATGTAAACACTGATTTCTAGAAATCCCTGGTGAATTCATTAATTGAGCTTAACTAGGGTAGGTTAATTTAGGCTGTGGTTAGGTTAGGCTGCGATAATCTAGTTAAGTTTAGGTTAGGTTAGACTAGATGAGTTGGACTGCGTTAGGTTGGGTTAATTTAGAAGAATGCGAAGTTGTGTTAAGCGTTCATCTCAACTAACCTAATCTAACTTACCTAACCTAGTCTAACCTGACCTAAACTTAACCTAGATTTTCCTAGCCTAACTGCAGCCTAAATTAACCTAACCTAAATTAACCCATCCCAGCTTAAACTCATTTCATGATTTCACGAGAGATTCCATGAAACCACCATTTATGTATCTATTGCCAGGCGACTCAATCCTGTACGGGGTGGCCACAAACAAATCGCCTCCACGTCGCCCTGACCCCCGCCATTTCACTGCCCTCTTCCCAACTCACACCCCCCCTCACTCATATACCTCTCCACTCCATCCCTCCATCTCATCCTAGGCCTCCCCCTTCCTCTCCCCCCCTCCACCTCACTCACATACACTCTCCTTGTCAGTCTCTCACTCTCCATCCTCTCCACATGGCCAAACCAACTCAGTGTGTTCCTCCTAACACTTCCTATCACATCCACATCCACACCACAACGCTCCTTTATATCCTCATTTATCAGCCTGTCTCTCCTTGTGACTCCACAGGCCCCTCTTAAATAACTCATTTCCACTGCTCTCACTCTTGACTTGTGTCCTTCCAACAACGTCCAAGCTTCACTTCCGTACGTTAGAGTTGGTATCACAGTACTGTCATTTAACTTTTTCACTTCCATGCTCACTTCCCTGTTTCTTATCACTGCTTTCAAGGAACCAGCAACCTTTCTTCCTTGTTGTACCCTTTCAAGCACTTCACCCTCCAGACTTCCATCCTTGCTCATGACACTCCCCAAGTACTTAAACGTACTCACATTTTTCATTTCCTCACCATCCAACCTCACTGAACATTCACTGACATCACCTCTCTCAAAGACCATCACTTTACTCTTCCCTACATCCACATTTAGATTGCGTTTTTTTTTTTTTTTTTTAAGTGTCCGACTCTGGGCAAAGGCTTCAGGGCCTATTCCCGAGTCCCAGTAGTCCTCCTTGGGTCCCAGTAGTCCTCCTGCATCTCCACATGTCACTACTTCGGCGCTAACACCCACCATCCACATTGAATACATGCTAGGGCTGTCTCATACAGGAATGATGTACTGGTATTAGCGGGGGTACTTTTATGACATGTCGGCGGGTCATCTGGTAGATCAGAAAAATCTTCTTTTTATGAAATTCAAATCCTTAAACTGTTCCCTGCCCCAGCCGGGATTCGAACCTGGGTCCATTAGGACTGCAGACAATCTCTCTACCGATTCAGCCACCGCCTCCCCCACACTCTCCCAAACTCATCCACCAAGCCTTGCAGCTCCCCTTCCCCTTCACTTAACACAGTATCATCTGCAAACAACAGTACAGGGAGTTTCCAAACACTACCCTCTCTCACTAGGGCCACTGCAACATCCACTGCCCTACCTTGTATCTCTTTTATTACCCCATCCATGTACAGATTGAACAACCATGGAGACATGACACATCCCTGTTTCAACCCAACCTTCAAAGATAAAAATTAACTCCGTTCACCATCCACACACACTGCAGCCTTAGCACCATTATACATACTCTTCTCAGCATTGAACAACTTCCCATCTACTCTATAAAGTCTTAATACTTTCCACAATCCTTGTCTATCCACCATGTCATATGCTTCCTCCAAATCCATGAAGGCCGCATACACCTTCTTTCCCTTCTCTAGAAACTTTTCCACCAAAGATCTAAGAATGAATATCTGATCTACACAACCTCTTCCCTTCCTAAAGCCTCCCTGTTCCTCTCCAAGTAATTCCTCTGTTATTTCCCTAACTCTGTCAATAAGTATCCTACCATACACTTTTCCTATTACACTTAGAAGACAAATGCCCCTATGATTACCACACACTTCTTTTCCCCTTTCCCTTTGTACAAGGGAATAATTATGGTTACAGGGCAACTCGGCCCATTGCCAACTCGTCCCATTGCAACTCGTCCCAATGCCAACTCGTCCCATGACCAAGTCGGTCCACTGCATACTAACTCGGCCCATTGAAATGTACAAAAAGAAACCCTTGCTAAAAGTTATAAAATCCTTTTTTTTATTCCTTCCATAGTAATTTTCTGCAGTTAAAAATATTCAAAACAGTAAACTTTATTACTTAAAAGCAATCTATCGAGCAGACATGGCAATATGGTAAGAAACTGCTCTCAGTAAATTTTTTGCAGACCTGTCACCTGCGTTGCACTCCTCCCAGAGTTTTACAAGTTGTCCATGATGTTTTGTGTATTTGGCACGTTGTTCTCGCAACACCTTCCCATCTGAGAGAAGACGCACTTGGAGAGTTACTAGTCTGGCCTCGTTATGAAGTAACTTGATGAGCAGGTAAAAACTGAGTTGTCCTTTGCACGCCTTCAGATTTAGCCTATTATGCCAACC
Source organism: Coenobita brevimanus (assembly GCF_032717465.1). Classification (NCBI taxonomy): domain Eukaryota; kingdom Metazoa; phylum Arthropoda; class Malacostraca; order Decapoda; family Coenobitidae; genus Coenobita; species Coenobita brevimanus. The sequence goes on along the minus strand of NC_136974.1, from coordinate 10,946,344 downwards.
TTCAGCATCATTATTGGTACGGATACTTCTACCGAATACACACCACGCACAGGAGGGCCAAATGTCAGAATTAATTCATGTGTTTTTTACGTAGTCTAGAAGATATATGAGTAATTGAGAGCCGTTTGCTTTTCTGTAAAACCTTACAAACAGTTCTTCGATATGCCCACCTGGCACGTTTGGTAACACAAGGACTTTTCTAAGGTATTTATGCATTCCAGCATCATTTGTGTAAGATGCTTGTAGGCCTAGTTCTTGTATTTTCCTCCACTCTACATGCCCCCAATGAAAGCTGCATCCTCGAATAACAACATCTGGCAGGATGTCGGGAATTGCACGCCAGACACTTTCCACATAATCAATAGTAATTTCTTTAACTTTCAATTTCTCACCCAGAAGTTCTTTAGTCTTTGCAAAAACTTTTTTGAAATCTCTGCGTCTCTTTCCAGACATCATCGCAAACAGCAGTGGCACTTGTTTCAAATTACTCTCACACTGTACAAATGTGTGGATGCTAAAAAGTTGAGTGAAAGGGCATCGTATTATTTTAAATGTAGCATCAGCATACCAGTGTTTTGCCTTCCTAAGCAATAACAGTTGTTTCTGTGTCGAGAATAGATGTCGTCGGCCACCAACAGAAATGTCGTACTGCAAGAAGTTTTGAGGAATGTGATCGGTACTTATTTCAAAAGTTAAGTCAAGAGGTTCAGCAGGTCGAGTGGCCCTGCGCTTACGATTTCCTTGTCGGGCAAGGGTCTGTGGAGCAGGTAAAGAAGTCGGAGGCATGTTTGGATCAACTTCGTCATTTAATACCTCATCAACGATGTCTGCTGCTGACCGAAACACGTCTTCCACAGCTTTCTTTTTAACAAGGGCTGAAACTTTGTTATAGCAGGACATGCTTCTGGGGGATGGCAATGAGGACTGTGACCTCTGACATATTTGTCGTCTGCTTCTTTTATTGTAACTCCGCAGTTTGTATTTTCATTCCTCACGACACATCTCCAATGTACAGCAACACGTGTTTGTCTTTTTATCGTGTATTCGTAACCCAAGCTGTCTATTAGCTTATGTTGACCTCTTTGAGATGATGATAATTCTTTTTCATATGTGATGTCTTCATGTCTTGCATGAACATGTGTAAGTGAAGGATCTTCAATGGGAGTTGCACCAGTGTCCAATGCCGTCAGACCTTCATTTTCAGCAGGAATTGTGCTAGTGTCCGATGCCGTCATACTCTCATTTCGACGGGAGGTGGGCCAGTGTCCATTGTCATGCATAAATTACATATCCAGTTGATGTCTTCCCCCTCCTTCACGGCCGTCGTGTATTCCTCCCTGGTGACACCACTCCCGGATGTCCTGTGCTGCCAGCGCATGCATCCATCACATAACAGTGCCTCCTGTTGTAATATTAATAACTGACATTTCGTTTTCTCGAAACATAAGACATAAATAATTTTCCACTGGCATCTCATTAAGAAAGCAAAGAATTATATTAACCCCTACACCACGGGCATGTTTACCGATGTTTTGCGTGTGCCGCGGGGCTATTCGGGCTCCAACAGACTCTCAAAAAATATTTGCCAAAAATCAGTTATTAGTCCTAGAATATTAAAATTACAGATGCTTATGGCACATACCTTCAGCTTTCTCCTGGAATGTTTGTTTAGCCTTCGTCAGTTACCGTAGGACTTGTGGAGACCTCTGAAGTTGGATAACGAAGTCTCCACTTTACACTTCCCGACAACCCGTAATATGATTACCACAGCCAGATATTAACACTATAAACACTACTCTATGATTTTCAAGTAGTTTGGGATCCATACTCCAAAAAAAAACCCACTGTGAAAGCAATGAAAATTACGAGCGCGTCTGACCGTCGCACTGGCACTAGTTCGCTCTTGGTACTCTGTCATTTATTATTCATAAAACCCCTCACACTTTATATTTCTATTACTGTATAACACTTATATATATCTACGGTCTTTATCCATAAGTTTCCTTCAGTAGTATTAGTTTATTGTCACTGTAGGGATTCAATTTCTTTCAGTAAAATACGTAGCATTCACTCTCTCGTCCTGTATACTAGCATTGAGAGTGAATGTCACTTTCATCTTCACTCTCATAACTCATAGCATTCAGACATGCTAGAGTGAAACTTTCACTTTCATTACTCCTAGGGTATATACTCGTATTCTTATAATACTACTCATTTACATTTCTATTTACGTTCTCTATTTTATTTTCGTTATTTATATTTCTATTTTATTTACACTGTGTTATGCACTGTCACTTGAAGAAACTTATAAAACTATTTTCCATTGTTCACGTATATTTACATTCATTACTTTCACTTGCTGTTTACACATTATTTACACATTATTTACAATTCCACTTGCACTGTTTTACTCAATAGAAAGATCGTAGTCACTCTTTTATCAATTGTCAGCCCTTTACCTCTTTCCACACGAGGTTTAGTAGGGGGTAAAGGTCACAGGGCCCTTTGCATGGGGGTGAAAAAGTCCCTGAAGTCAGCAAGAAGAAACATACGTACCCCCACTTCGGAAGATGAGAGTAAACTGATAACGGAGGGCCGGGGTAGAGGCCTACTTGGGGGATATTCAGTGCTACCAATGTTAGCTCTTGAAACAGCTATGTCTAGCACTGAAATGATTGGCAGGAAATCTAGACAATACATTATAAATTAGGTAGTTCCAGGTGAATGTAAATATCACTTAGGCTTCTCCCTTCCCTCCTTACATGTATATTTATTACGAAAATAGATTATACGGCATATTTCAAGGAGAAAAAAACAGCGAAAATTAGTGAACGAGTGCACGTGAGGTGTTGTCAGGTTATAATTAGCCAATTCCAGGTGTATGGCACTCTCACTTACCTTATTTCTTTCTTCTATATAATATTTGGTATAAGAATAGGACATAGGGCTTATTTCAACCACCAAGTAGTGGTCAGAAAGTCCACTTCCCCAACCTTTACAAGCTCTTGCATCCATTACACATCTTCGCATCCTTTCATCCAGACATATATAGTCAATCATTGCCTTCCTTTCATTCAGTTCACCACCCACTCTTCTCATCACTCGCCATGTATACCTGTGGATCACTTTGTGCCTGAAGAGGTTATTGGCTATCACCAACCCCCTCCCGGCACAAATGTCCAATAACGCACTGCCATTCTCATCTATCTCAGCAGGCACACCCCATTCACCAACTATTCCATCCACCTTCACATTCCCTACTTTACCATTCATATCACCAATTAAAAACACTGTCTCGTTCCTTCCAAACTTTTCCATGCACACTTCCACATTTGTCCAGGACTCTCTCACTCTGCTTGCACGATCTTGCATTGGCACATACACACACACAATCGCCCACATTTGTATTCCTACGTTCAATCTTACCCACACAATCCTTGAGCCAACTGATCCATACGCTCTTATGTTCTTCTTTCATCTTTTACTCACAACAATACACACTCCTTCTTTTGCCCTCTCATTCTCACCTACTCCTGTACATATACCCCATCCATACTCCCATTCTCTCACACTCTGTCCTCCCCATTTTGTTTCAGTTACTCCACATACATCCACTTTTGCACCCTCAAGCACCTGGACAGTCTCTCTCTCTTTCACCTCATTACACAAATTCACTATGGTCAGACTCAAATATGAAGTCCGTTTGGGTGGGGCCCGAGAGTGGATTTCCCTCTCTACAGCTCTGCCACATCAACTCCAGTACCTATCTCTCTCTCTGTCATATCTCAGCTATTTACTATTTGAAATTGTATATTAAATATTCTGTACTTATTAAATATATTAAATATGGCTATATAGTGCTATGAATGTGTCGCTTTTTAGGATAATAGCAATGATTTGTATAAATTCCACACCACGTGACAACATCGCTTTCCAACGTTGCCAGAGGTCAAGGACACCCACCTCAGACTACAGGTGACCGGTCACTTCCTGCCTGATCCCCACCCACGATGGCAGCTACTCCGACTCGCTCTCGTGTGCTCCACAGTCGGGAGAAAGAACTTATTTACAATGTGAACAAGTATTTTCTAGAAGAAAGATCAGAGAGAGGACTTATGCCTACTGGTGAAACCTCTATAAAAAAAAACGCGCCAAGACTGTTACCTCAGTGGTGGTGTGGAAAAAAGGTCGAAACAATATAGAAGAAAACACAACTTATAAACATATAACAACTTTCTCAATCAACTGAGAGAGAGAGAGAGAGAGAGAGAGAGAGAGAGAGGGAGGAGGTTTGGCAGAGCTGTAGAGAGGGAAATCCCACGCGGGCCCCACCCAAACGGACTTCATATTTGAGTCTGACCATAACATACTTGTGTATATATATATATATATATATATATATATTGTTACATATCCTATGACTTCATCATCCTTTGTATAATTCTAACGTACAGTATGCTGCATGTTTGATCACGATTCGCCTCGTGGCTTCCATAGTGACCAGGCTTGCGTGTTCTACCTCACTCCCCCCTTCTCCCCCTTATAGTAGAGTAAGTCGTTCTTTCTGTTGTTCAGAGCAGGAGTGTCAACTCTTCGTCCTCTGTGCCCTCATTTGCGCGTCCTTCTTGCAAGTTGAATCAAGCTCTGCCGGCCCCTATATAATGAGCTCAGTCTCTGCATTAATCGCCACTTAGATCTACTCCCCATTTTGTTCACATCTCTGTCCTCCCCTGTATAGTGTATTATTATTTTTGTGAGTGCTCAGGAAGTCTCCAGCCATCTAACTGCTGTATAATTTGAGTATAAGTGTTGTTACCATTTTTCTTGTACTGTATGGCCTAAGGCGTTAATTCATAGGCCTGGTAAGGTTTTTGTGATTCAGGTAGAGTTTTTAATGTCAGCCAATATTAATAATATTTTGTATTTGTAATATTATATCTTACTTTAACTGAGCATTTTCCGGTTCTCTCATTTATCAGGGCTGACTTAGATAAATTTGCTCTTGCTAAATTCATGTTAATAGAGGCTATTGCAGTTAACCATATATGTAACCTGTTTTGCCAATACATTATCCTTATGAGTCCTGAATGTTTAGTTGTTACTTTGAGCATTAAACTTTAACTTGTAATTTTACCTAACTCTTTTGTTTTGAACCTGGAACTTTGCGGGACAGTAGTGATTTTAGTATTCTCACTTGAAGTGTCCATTATCTCTCTGTGTTCCATAACATAAATTTGGCGACCTCTTATCAGGATATTCAGGATATTATCATAAGGATATTGCTTATTGTGACTGTGATTTATTCATGATGTCCACTATTACTACTCTTGATGAAGCCAAAGATTTTTTGTCAAATGTGCAAACAGTGTGTGATGTAGAAAACAAAACAAAGAATGAACTTAAGCTTGTTGCTCAACAATTGGGAATTGCTGTTCGCTCTCATCAGTCTAAAGATCAAATTGTTGACATGATTAATAAAAACCTGTTTAATGTAACTCCTCCAGATGAGCAAACGCAGATTGAAATAGCTAAGTTACAGCTAGCCCTGCAGGAGGCTCGTGCTAAGGAGGCTGAGTCTCAGGTTTGTATTCAGGAGGCACAGGCACAAATTGAAATTGCTAGGATTCAGGCAGACCATGAGTATCGCATGAAACAAAGTGGAACTGGATCATCTAGCTCTGATGATTTTGATGTAGCTAAAAATGTTAAACTTGTCCCTCCTCTTAATGAATCTGATTCAACAAAGTATTTTCAGTTGTTTGAGAGGGTAGCTACAGGTTTTAATTGGCCCAAAAAGTATTGGCCAGTACTCCTACAGAGTGTTCTTACCGGTAAAGCTCAAGTAACTTATGCATCTTTGCCTCAGGATCAATCTGATAATTATGATGTAGTTAAGAGCTTGATTCTTAAAGCCTATGAGCTTGTTCCTGAAGCCTATAGAGTAAAATTTAGGACAACTTATAAGCAAGATAAGCAATCCCATGTTGAGTATGCAAAAATCAAAGAAGATCTGTTAGAGCAGTGGTTAAATTCTAAGAATGTAAATTCTGATTTTCATAAATTTAAGCAGATGATTTTGCTGGAGGACTTCAAAAGGTGTATTAATAAAGATGTAAGCCTATATCTTGATAAGAAAAGAATAGATAATTTGTCTGATGCTGCAGTTTTAGCTGATGAATATGTTCTTACTCACAAGAGATATTCTAAAGAAAAAAGGAAAGCTGAGAGTAAGTACGTTGCCTCTACTCAGAGTACAGGTAACAGGAAAGAGAATAAAGATGATGTTTCTCAGGAAGTAAATACCAGCTTCACCTCTAGATTTCAGAAAATTAAATGTACTTATTGTAGTAAGCTTGGTCATACTACGGAGAAATGTTTCAGGAGACAGCATGATGTGAACAAAAAGAAGTCTTTAAATATTCAGTCAATTGGTCTAGTGTCCACCCTTGAGAGTTCCCAGAATTCTTTAACCGAGTTAACTGAACCTGCTTTGAGGGGTAAATTAAATTCTCATGAAGCTCCTCTTTTGAGCAGTAACGTGGGTGACACTCTCAAGAGTTCATGTGCTAATTTCCTGTCTGATGGTTTTGTCAGTCCTCTGGACAGTAATGACAGGAAATCAGTTAAAATATATCGTGATACAGGTGCTTGCCAATCCCTTATGCTGACCAGTGATCTAGGCTCTAATGTTAATTCCTCTGATGAAACTGTAATCTTACAAGGTGTAGGGAATAATTACTTCTCTGTCCCTCTGTGCAGAGTGAATTTAGAGTCTGGTTTTGTTAATGATTCCGTTATGGTTGGGTTGGTTGAGACACTCCCAATGTCAGGTGTAACTTTCTTACTTGGAAATGATATTGGTGGAATTCAAGTGTGTCCAGCTCCTCAGCTGTCTAGTGAACCAGTGACTGCGACCCAGGATTGTGATATCCCTGATGTGTTCTCTGCATGTGCTGTCACTAGGGCTAAGTCTAAAGTTGCTGGTGACTTAGAGGATAATGATGATGATGCTATCCTAGCTGACACTTTTCTTGCTAATTTGGACCACTCATCAGATGAGGCAGTACCCTGTAGTGTTGGTAATTTGTCTCGTCAAGAGTTGGTTGAGTTGCAGGTTGCTGACCCTGAGTTGAAAGGTCTGTTTGGATTCCATATTATAATTACAAATCATAATAGATAGATGGATAGAGAGACAGATAGAAGCAGGGAGTCAGATGATGAGAAGGTATTGTGTCTGTGAGAATCGAGAAATGCTAAACATGCTTACACACTCTTAACTCAAGGAATGCTTTATAAGCACATGACAGCGCCTAGTGACCATACACACACATACACACATACTCACACACAGGCTTCTAGAACTTTCCACTCACAAGGAACACACGTGATACGTCTCCTGTTTCACCAGAATTTAGGAAAGAGAGGGCAGAAGGAAGCTAGCGATAGAACATACAGGTCGCAGGGAGAAGGGCTTAGCAACTTGAGAGAGAGAGACAGAGAGAGCGAGACAGAGAGATAGCTAGCGGGACTCTACTTTATACTTCGCTCTGTGTGAGAGACTTGTTAATATTTCCAAGACAAATAAAAATAGTCCCATACTATTCTTTACCTCTCCTGTCATTGAAAGACAAATGGGAAAGAAGATTAGCTACTCACGAAGCTACTCAAGTATAACAACCGCCCGTCCACAAGTCTAATATATATATAACTTCTCTACAAGTAACTACAAAGTTTTTATGACATTTGGTAGCAGCGAAGGTATGCGAACCTCGTCTACGAATCAACATTGAATTCCTACAAAATATCAAGATTGAAAACAAGAATACCTCTCACAACCAACAACTCACAAATAGCTCCTGACAGTTCTCTCCAACCCCCCCTCCGTCTCCCCGATCATCATGCTGATGCAGAGGTGAAGAGGTCACAGGACGCCTTGCAAGTAGTTTAACGAAGTACTGATACAAACAATCTTGAAATTTCTACGACGAACCAACGAACTACAACCATCTACAATCAACTACAAGTAACAACTCTACCAGTCGTCTGTATAATCTTCTACACGCACCTACAAGTAGCGGCAGTCTTCATCCTACAACGAGTAAATCACAAGAAAAAAGGACCACGAATACCTCGAGGAAGAAAAACGGAACAAACAAACGAAGAATGAGACACGACTCATAACTCATCCTACTCACTCGTCTTCAATCAAGTTACTCATTGCTACTCATTCACTCACCACAGCTATCAGTGTGGGAAGTCGACGTCATCATGCGTGCTTGCTGAAAAGACGCCACGTCGGTCAACACACCACCTGCACCACCACTCACACCATTCCCACCACGGTAAAAATTAGTGAGTTACATAGTTACTTCATTTATACGATACACAGTGATAGACAATAAGCTTCTGCACAAACATATAAAACGTGCTGTATAGTTACAGCTTAAATATACATACTTACTTCAGTTATCTTCATAATTCAATCATTAAATACTTGCAGCAACAATAAATATTCTACACTGTACATATTCATTCATTTATTATAACATTTATTTACTACCAACGAGTGTTACCATTTATACCTACATAAAATACGTGTTTCATACATACAGCTATACATTATTATATCTACAAAGTGATAAAGAAAATATTCCATCACAGTTACTCAGTGAGCGATTAAAAGAACTGTATTTAACATTTATTAATTAAAACTACCTAGTAGAAACATATAAATTTAGTTACAAGGTAAACTAGAGAAAAAAAAAAAAAGGCTTGCACAAATGACGTTAGCAAGAGCGAACATCTTCAACACAATCGTGAAGACAAAGATTTCCACACAATGCTGACACATATATTGCCCACGATAGGTACAAGTGAACAACAAGTCAGTGTATATAGTAAATACTGTATATAGTGTATATATATTTTATATTATAAAATAACAAAATATGGGGCTATATAATATCATTTTCAGTAATATCTGTGCAATATAAACTAAACTTTAAAAAAGTATCCCAAGGAAATTAGCCAGTAGTTATGCAACCATGAACAACATAGAAAAAGCGTACACAAGCGAAGAAAAACAAACTATAGAAATCAATACATACAAAAAAAGAGAAAAAGAAAGAAAGAAAAAGTAAGAAAGAAAAAAGAGAGAAATAGAGTAAGATCACATAACAAACAAATGAAAATAAGTGTAAGTGTTACTACATATGCCAAAATACCATATAAACTACAAACAAAAAAGCAAATTGTTGTCTCCACAAGCAAGTGGCATGACACATCATATCATCGACAGCAGCATATGTTAGGACTGCAATTATTACAATTATGTAACTCCATATTATAATTATGTTACGACAAACGATTGCATTATGTTACACTTATTACAATTGTGTAACTATAAACGATATGTAACAATTATGTAACGACAAACGATTGCATTATGTTACACTTGCCACAATTATGTAACTACAAACAATATGTATCATTTATTTAACAGTTGCATTAACAAGATGTAACTTTTATGTAACTTTAACTACAATTATGTAACTACAAACGATATGTAACAATTATGTAACGACAAACGATTGCATTATGTTACACTTGCTACAATTATGTAACTACAAACAATATGTACCATTTATGTAACAGTTGCATTAACAAGATGTAACTTTTATGTAACTCTAACTACAATTATGTACCTACAAACGATATGTAACAATTATGTAACGACAAACGATTGCATTATGTTACACTTTGCCAATTATGTAACAGTTGCATTAACAAGATGTAACTTTTATGTAACTTTATCTACAATTATAAGGCCAAGACACTTATGTAACAGTTGCATTAACAAAATGTAACTACAATTATAAGGCCTACACAATTATGCATTCCCACAATATTTTGTAACAATTCATAAAATGTTACAATTATGTATTACCATTGCACAATTATATGCGTATGTCTGTTATACATACACATCTCACAAAATGTATACAACTTGTTTAAAATGTAATATTACTGGATAATTGCTATTTACTATGAATATTATATGTATACAATATTCATACAATTATGTTACTTTTACAATATTATGTATTTCACTTAATTAGCTTATAAGTTCATTATAATGTGTATATAATATGTATTAATATATTATGACTATTAACTGTCGATGGTACGCCATTTTCGCGTGACCGAGCAATATGTTAGGACTCCATATTATAATTACAAATCATAATAGATAGATAGATAGAGAGACAGATAGAAGCAGGGAGTCAGATGATGAGAAGGTATTGTGTCTGCGAGAATCGAGAAATGCTAAACATGCTTACACACTCTTAACTCAAGGAATGCTTTATAGGCACACGACAGCGCCTAGTGACCATACACACACATACACACATACTCACACACAGGCTTCTAGAACTTTCCACTCACAAGGAACACACGTGATACGTCTCCTGTTTCACCAGAATTTAGGAAAGAGAGGGCAGAAGGAAGCTAGCGATAGAACATACAGGTCGCAGGGAGAAGGGCTTAGCAACTTGAGAGAGAGAGACAGAGAGAGTGAGACAGAGAGATAGCTAGCGGGACTCTACTTTATACTTCGCTCTGTGTGAGAGACTTGTTAATATTTCCAAGACAAATAAAAATAGTCCCATACTATTCTTTACCTCTCCTGTCATTGAAAGACAAATGGGAAAGAAGATTACTTACAAAGCTACTCAAGTGTAACAACCGCTCGTCCACAAGTCTAATATATATATATAACTCCACTACAAGTAATTACAAAGTTTTTATGACAGGTCTAGCTAACTCTGCTTGCAGTGAGGAAGAGTCAGCTGGTGCTTCTACTTGTTATTATATAAAGTCAGGAGTACTTATGAGCAAGTGGAGACCCCCAACAGAATCAGCCGACTGTGAATGGGAGGTTGTACATCAAGTTGTCATCCCTCGTGTTTGGAGGCAGGTTATCATTAGAGTGGCTCATGATTCCAGTTTGGCAGGACACCTTGGAGTGAGGAAGACTGTGGCACGCATTTTGAAACACTTCTACTGGCCAGGTATCTTCAGAGATGTTTCCTGGTATTGTAAGTCTTGTCACACCTGTCAAGTTGTGGGGAAGTGTAATCAGACCGAAAAGGTTTCACCTCTAGTTCCCATTCCTCCTTTTGAGGCGCCATTCACCCGTGTGTTGGTGGATATTGTGGGCCCTCTTCCTAAGACTTCTTCAGGATTTTCTTATGTGTTGACCTTGATTGATATGGCTACTCGTTATCCTGAAGCCATTCCCCTTAGAAATATCTCAGCAAAGAATGTGGATAAGGAAATGCTGGGGTTCTTCACCAAGTTGGTCTGCCCAAGGAGGTACAGTCAGACCGGGGAAGAAATTTCATGTCAAATGTTTTCAAGCAGTCTCTGAAAGAGTTGGGGATCACCCAGATCACGTCTTCAGCTTACCATCCCCAGACCCAAGGAGCGTTGGAGAGATATCATCAAACACTGTATGTAGGGATGGCTCTGATGCGTTCATAAACGTTAAATCTAATTCTTTTCGAACTCCCAGACACAAAGTGTATAGTTGTTGTTGTTTTTATTCGCATCTAACCTTTATCCTTAAGTTTTTCTGTTTGCAAATCATCTCCTAGGGTAACTAAAGGATACCTCTAGACATGTTAAAGCAAAGTCTTTTTAAAACCCGATTTCTTAATATTCTTCATCTTTTTTCTTGTTTCCCAACGCACCCTATATCTATAATGGCATAACTGATATATATATATATATATATTTTTTTTTTTGGGGGGGAGGCAGAAGGAGATCATTCTCAACTGGGTGTGATCATTGACAGGTATAGCCGAGATAGGGCATACATCAGCTTTTAGTTATGGTAATATGGTGAGACTAATTGATCTAAAGTAAATATCAAAGAACAACAGCAAAGTTTCACTTTTTTAACCATATATATATATATATATATATATATATATATATATATATAAAGAGAGAGAGAGAGAGAGAGAGAGAGAGAGAGAGAGAGAGAGAGATTGGGGTCAAACTTCGAGGACCAGTTTAATATCAGCCATTGATGATGAATCTGTATTTTGGGAACAAGTCAAAAGTCAAAATCAAAAGGCAATGCCAATTTTAACACTTTTAATCCAAAGTCGACCAAACTTGGTGGATGGGTTGTTGATCATGCAAGGATGAAATACTTCCAGTTTGAGAACAGTTGGTCAAAAATCAAGGTTACAATGTGGGGTCAAATGTTTGCAGACATTGCACTTTACGAGCACTCTTTGATGTTAAAATACCACATTGAGACAATTTTGTTCAGTTCAGTAGAAGCTGTCAAACAGGAACGAGTTAGAGCTTTCATTAACCCCCTCAATACTATAGTGCTTTTCTGAATTTAGTAACTTGAAAAAACAACTCCATAATTTTCTGATAGGGGCTTTAAATAATCACTAAAAAAAAATGTATAATAAAACATCGTTTTATAAAATATATTTAAAATTAGGGATGGCAGTGCGCCAATAAACTCTGGAACATGGCCAAGGCAGTAAAAGAACATGTGACCTCATCCCTACATTTTTCCTCTCTACTGTAGTATCATAATGGTGTAACAAATACTTAAAACAAAATTGCACATAAAAAAAAAAAAAAAGCGTCATGATTATGCTACAGTTATTACTCAGCCATGCAACGTACTGAACTGTCCCATTACTAAAATAATTTTTCTTCGTTGTACCCATATCCGTCGTTTATTTTAGTGTGCTCTATGACATTAACTCCCCAAAACAGGGTGGTCTTCTTTATGGCGTTTCCATCACAAATGCGTCATAATGGTGGTTTCACTTTTGCCTTAAACGAAGTTTCTCTTATCTTGATGTGCAACCTCCACCCTGTAACAGCCGGAAAATTGTGAGCCCTGATGTTGCTACCACCTGATAGTCTTCCTTGAACTACTTCACCCGACCCTACCCGAATGATACCTCACGTGGAGTGCACTTTGAATTAACCAATGACGACCCGTAAGCGACCCAACCGGACCTGAATGACACTGAGGTGACCCAGCCCTAAGCCTGTCAAGAAGCAGCATGCGTATTCAAGATGTCTTCGAGTTGCGAGTGCCCTCTTCCATTCAAGATTATCCACTTTGCCTGTGAAAATAAAGCAGCCAGTCTTGATTTTTTCCATCAACACAGATTATTGGAAAAATGAGATGAATTACCAAAATTGTGGAAATCCATGTTGGTAAAGCAACGACAATCATGCTTGGCTGCGTTATTGTACACGTGATCAGCAAGTCGGGGTGGCTTCCATCCCCGGAGGTGCCGAAACAATTGAATAGCCCAAAACTGCGCATTCTATCGAAGGCATGCGGCTTTCATAGTTACACATGAAGGTTCTAAGCGGCTTTCAAGACTAGGTTTATGGTGGTCTGATGGTCAGTGTCACTAGGGACGGGGTTTGGAGCGAACCCCCCCCTCCCATTTAGGACAGGTTAAGTTTAATTTTATTAGGATAGGTTAATTGGGAAAGGTTAGGTAGGTTTTTAACGTATTTCAACCGATTTTTATTATTATATTTTGTATTTATTTAACACCGTTCGATTGATTTTGATTATTAAATTTTTTTTCTGACTTCATCCCCTTGAAGAGGAAGGAGTCATTTGCGACAATAAATGCGATAAAAATCGTTGAAAAAAAAATTATAATAAAATAAAACATGCATGCAACGAAGGGAAAAAATCAAAATGTACAAATATCTTTCTTTTTTCAACATTTTTGTCAGAATCGGTCACTCCGGGCTCGTGGGAGAGCATGGAAACAAAGATAATGGTAAATAAAAAAAAAAATTGATGGAATGGCTATTAGTTAGTTGCGCAAATGTTTTCTTTTTTTTTTCTTTTTTATGTGTCCGACTCTGGGCATAGGCTTCACAGCCTGCTTTCAAGGCCCAGTAGTCCTCCTACATGCTATACACCTCTACATGTCACCACTTCGGCGCTAACACCCACCGTCCATATTGAATACATGCTAGGGCTGTCTCATAGAGGACTGGTGTATGGGTATTAGCAGTGGTATTTTTATGACATGTCGGCGGGTCTTCTGGTAGAGCAGTAAAGTCTGATTTAATGAAATTCAAATCTTTAAACTGTTCCCTGCTGCAGCGGGGATTTGAACCTGAGTCCGGTAGGACTGCAGGCCACCTCTACCGATTGAGCTACCGTTTGCTGGTAAACACGAGTATACATAGTAAAGCAGTTGTGTATGTGTCTGTACGTGCGTTTGTCTGTTTCTTTTCACAAGGATGGATAGAGGTATTGACTTAATTCTTTTTGCATTATTGCATTTGGTCGGGGTAAGCCCAGGGAGTGTCAGAAAAATTCCAAACATAAATTTTGACAATCGAGCACGACATAATGGCTCGAAATTGTCGGAAGCACGACACATGATAGTATGCAAAAATCTTTATTTTTTTATTTTCTTTTTTACTTTTAGATCAGAATTGGATATTGTGGCCTAAGGAACGTAACGGAAACGAAGATAATAGTATTTGCAAATATTCTGTGTTGCAAAAGGCTATTAGTTAGTTCCACAAATTTTTGCTGGCAAGCACTAATATATATATATATATATGGAGCCTCTTTGGAACGGTGGTAAATTGTGCGTTTTCGTACATGGGAGAAACAGGGTTCACGCCCTGCCAAGGTAAGAAACTTTGGGAGTGTTTTGCCGGACATGTACTACTTTGGCAGCCTTAAGGGGTGCTGTGGTTGTACCAGTGTTGCTTACTCTAAAGTATGCTTGCACCCAGTTGGCTTGTATGGGCCAATTACATTTGATTCACGGACTACACACACATCCAAAGCCACTGCAACACTACAATCACACCTACAACCACTTCCCACCCTACATACAATCTCTGCCAGACAGCCTAAGCCACATGGTAGAGATACACTGGCTGTATCGTCCTCACTTTGGTCGGGAGAGGCCGGTCTTGCAGTGGACACTCAAACGGCTGATGATGATACTGTACTCCATATAGTCCAAACTCCCTTGCGATGGACTAACGTCATTTGTTCCTTTGATCTCCTCATATGTCAGTGACAAGAAAATAAGAGTAAAAGTAGATGATGTATATTCCAATTTCCACTCAATTAATGCCTGCGTGCCACAGGGATCAGTTCTGGCCCCAACCCTGTTCCTGGCTAATATTAATGATCTCTTATCTGTCACCCACAATCCCATCCACTCATATGCAGGTGACTCAACACTACATAGTTCATTCACACTCAGACACCCATTTACAAAGTCTAATATCTCTACCTCTCAAGTCAGTACAGCCATCTCCATAAATCAAGACCTATCTACGATCAGTGGATGGGGACGAAACAACCTTGTCTCATTTAATGCTAGCAAAACTAAATATACTCGTATACAATTTACTAATAGACAGATATTGCCAGATTCGTATATTACCTTTAGTACTACTGATATTCCCATCTCCAAAAGTATTAAATTTCTCGGCGTCTCGCTTTCCAATGCCCTCAACTGGACCTCTCATGTTAGATCACTTGCTAAAACCGCCTCAAAGAAACTTGGATTAATGTACAGAGTCAGTAACTTCACTGACGAGCACTTAGCTATAATTTATAAGACTCATGTGCACTCTCAGCTTGAATATTGCTCACCCTTGTGGAATGGATGTGGAGAGGTTGCATTAAAACAACTAGACAAAATTCAGAACAAAGCTGTTAGAATTATTAACAACCCTGCCATTACAAATAAACTACCTCCCCTACAAGTAAGAAGGAATGTTGCCTCCCTTGCATTATTTTACAGAGATTTTTATGGCAAATGCTCATATGAAGTTGCGTCGATGGTGCAACCTCTCCATGCCTTCCCTCGTGCTACACGGGCACCCGGTAGCGCTCATGACTGGAATGTCACTCAGCCATATTGCAGAACTTCTGCCTATCAGAAGTCTTTCATTCCCCGAACTGTATCTCTTTGGAACTCGCTTCCCCTGAGTTGTTTCCCTCCAAACTTCAACCTACAGCTGTTCAAGTCTAAATGTTACAGATATTTTACGAACAGAGGACACCAGTAATCTGGTGTATGGATTTTTTTTTTATTCATTTGTTTTTCCTTCCTCTGTTCTGTTATTTAACATATACACTGTATATATATATATATATATATATATATATATATATATATATATATATATATATATATATATATATATATATATATATATATATAGAGAGAGAGAGAGAGAGAGAGAGAGAGAGAGTTAGTTAGTCAATTTATGTAAACACTGATTTCTAGAAATCCCTGGTGAATTCATTAATTGAGCTTAACTAGGGTAGGTTAATTTAGGCTGTGGTTAGGTTAGGCTGCGATAATCTAGTTAAGTTTAGGTTAGGTTAGACTAGATGAGTTGGACTGCGTTAGGTTGGGTTAATTTAGAAGAATGCGAAGTTGTGTTAAGCGTTCATCTCAACTAACCTAATCTAACTTACCTAACCTAGTCTAACCTGACCTAAACTTAACCTACTGTAGATTTTCCTAGCCTAACTGCAGCCTAAATTAACCTAACCTAAATTAACCCATCCCAGCTTAAACTCATTTCATGATTTCACGAGAGATTCCATGAAACCACCATTTATGTATCTATTGCCAGGCGACTCAATCCTGTACGGGGTGGCCACAAACAAATCGCCTCCACGTCGCCCTGACCCCCGCCATTTCACTGCCCTCTTCCCAACTCACACCCCCCCTCACTCATATACCTCTCCACTCCATCCCTCCATCTCATCCTAGGCCTCCCCCTTCCTCTCCCCCCCTCCACCTCACTCACATACACTCTCCTTGTCAGTCTCTCACTCTCCATCCTCTCCACATGGCCAAACCAACTCAGTGTGTTCCTCCTAACACTTCCTATCACATCCACATCCACACCACAACGCTCCTTTATATCCTCATTTATCAGCCTGTCTCTCCTTGTGACTCCACAGGCCCCTCTTAAATAACTCATTCCCACTGCTCTCACTCTTGACTTGTGTCCTTCCAACAACGTCCAAGCTTCACTTCCGTACGTTAGAGTTGGTATCACAGTACTGTCATTTAACTTTTTCACTTCCATGCTCACTTCCCTGTTTCTTATCACTGCTTTCAAGGAACCAGCAACCTTTCTTCCTTGTTGTACCCTTTCAAGCACTTCACCCTCCAGACTTCCATCCTTGCTCATGACACTCCCCAAGTACTTAAACGTACTCACATTTTTCATTTCCTCACCATCCAACCTCACTGAACATTCACTGACATCACCTCTCTCAAAGACCATCACTTTACTCTTCCCTACATCCACCTTTAGATTCCGTTTTTTTTTTTTTTTTTTTTTAAGTGTCCGACTCTGGGCAAAGGCTTCAGGGCCTATTCCCGAGTCCCAGTAGTCCTCTTTGGGTCCCAGTAGTCCTCCTGCATCTCCACATGTCACTACTTCGGCGCTAACACCCACCATCCATATTGAATACATGCTAGGGCTGTCTCATACAGGAATGATGTACTGGTATTAGCGGGGGTACTTTTATGACATGTCGGCGGGTCATCTGGTAGATCAGAAAAATCTTCTTTTTATGAAATTCAAATCCTTAAACTGTTCCCTGCCCCAGCCGGGATTCGAACCTGGGTCCATTAGGACTGCAGACAATCTCTCTACCGATTCAGCCACCGCCTCCCCCACACTCTCCCAAACTCATCCACCAAGCCTTGCAGCTCCCCTTCCCCTTCACTTAACACAGTATCATCTGCAAACAACAGTACAGGGAGTTTCCAAACACTACCCTCTCTCACTAGGGCCACTCCAACATCCACTGCCCTACCTTGTATCTCTTTTATTACCCCATCCATGTACAGATTGAACAACCATGGAGACATGACACATCCCTGTTTCAACCCAACCTTCAAAGATAAAAATTCACTCCGTTCACCATCCACACACACTGCAGCCTTAGCACCATTATACATACTCTTCTCAGCATTGAACAACTTCCCATCTACTCTATAAAGTCTTAATACTTTCCACAATCCTTGTCTATCCACCATGTCATATGCTTCCTCCAAATCCATGAAGGCCGCATACACCTTCTTTCCCTTCTCTAGAAACTTTTCCCCAAAAGATCTAAGAATGAATATCTGATCTACACAACCTCTTCCCTTCCTAAAGCCTCCCTGTTCCTCTCCAAGTAATTCCTCTGTTATTTCCCTAACTCTGTCAATAAGTATCCTACCATACACTTTTCCTATTACACTTAGAAGACAAATGCCCCTATGATTACCACACACTTCTTTTCCCCTTTTCCTTTGTACAAGGGAATAATTATGGTTACAGGGCAACTCGGCCCATTGCCAACTCGTCCCATTGCAACTCGTCCCAATGCCAACTCGTCCCATGACCAAGTCGGTCCACTGCATACTAACTCGGCCCATTGAAATGTACAAAAAGAAACCCTTGCTAAAAGTTATAAAATCCTTTTATTTATTCCTTCCATAGTAATTTTCTGCAGTTAAAATTATTCAAAACAGTAAACTTTATTAGTTAAAAGCAGTCTATCGAGCAGACATGGCAATATGGTAAGAA
Source organism: Coenobita brevimanus (assembly GCF_032717465.1). Classification (NCBI taxonomy): domain Eukaryota; kingdom Metazoa; phylum Arthropoda; class Malacostraca; order Decapoda; family Coenobitidae; genus Coenobita; species Coenobita brevimanus. The sequence goes on along the minus strand of NC_136974.1, from coordinate 10,927,684 downwards.
ACTGCCCTCAGTAAATTTTTTGCAGACCTGTCACCTGCGTTGCACTCCTCCCAGAGTTTTACAAGTTGTCCATGATGTTTTGTGTATTTGGCACGTTGTTCTCGCAACACCTTCCCATCTGAGAGAAGACGCACTTGGAGAGTTACTAGTCTGGCCTCGTTATGAAGTAACTTGATGAGCAGGTAAAAACTGAGTTGTCCTTTGCACGCCTTCAGATTTAGCCTATTATGCCAACCTTCAGCATCATTATTGGAACGGATACTTCTACCGAATACACACCACGCACAGGAGGGCCAAATGTCAGAATTAATTCATGTGTTTTTTACGTAGTCTAGAAGATATATGAGTAATTGAGAGACGTTTGCTTTTCTGTAAAACCTTACAAACAGTTCTTCGATATGCCCACCTGGCACGTTTGGTAACACAAGGACTTTTCTAAGGTATTTATGCATTCCAGCATCATTTGTGTAAGATGCTTGTAGGCCTAGTTCTTGTATTTTCCTCCACTCTACATGCCCCCAATGAAAGCTGCATCCTCGAATAACAACATCTGGCAGGATGTCGGGAATTGCACGCCAGACACTTTCCACATAATCAATAGTAATTTCTTTAACTTTCAATTCCTCACCCAGAAGTTCTTTAGTCTTTGCAAAAACTTTTTTGAAATCTCTGCGTCTCTTTCCAGACATCATCGCAAACAGCAGTGGCACTTGTTTCAAATTACTCTCACACTGTACAAATGTGTGGATGCTAAAAAGTTGAGTGAAAGGGCATCGTATTATTTTAAATGTAGCATCAGCATACCAGTGTTTTGCCTTCCTAAGCAATAACAGTTGTTTCTGTGTCGAGAATAGATGTCGTCGGCCACCAACAGAAATGTCGTACTGCAAGAAGTTTTGAGGAATGTGATCGGTACTTATTTCAAAAGTTAAGTCAAGAGGTTCAGCAGGTCGAGTGGCCCTGCGCTTACGATTTCCTTGTCGGGCAAGGGTCTGTGGAGCAGGTAAAGAAGTCGGAGGCATGTTTGGATCAACTTCGTCATTTAATACCTCATCAACGATGTCTGCTGCTGACCGAAACACGTCTTCCACAGCTTTCTTTTTAACAAGGGCTGAAACTTTGTTATAGCAGGACATGCTTCTGGGGGATGGCAATGAGGACTGTGACCTCTGACATATTTGTCGTCTGCTTCTTTTATTGTAACTCCGCAGTTTGTATTTTCATTCCTCACGACACATCTCCAATGTACAGCAACACGTGTTTGTCTTTTTATCGTGTATTCGTAACCCAAGCTGTCTATTAGCTTATGTTGACCTCTTTGAGATGATGATAATTCTTTTTCATATGTGATGTCTTCATGTCTTGCATGAACATGTGTAAGTGAAGGATCTTCAATGGGAGTTGCACCAGTGTCCAATGCCGTCAGACCTTCATTTTCAGCAGGAATTGTGCTAGTGTCCGATGCCGTCATACTCTCATTTCGACGGGAGGTGGGCCAGTGTCCATTGTCATGCATAAATTACATATCCAGTTGATGTCTTCCCCCTCCTTCACGGCCGTCGTGTATTCCTCCCTGGTGACACCACTCCCGGATGTCCTGTGCTGCCAGCGCATGCATCCATCACATAACAGTGCCTCCTGTTGTAATATTAATAACAGACATTTCGTTTTCTCGAAACATAAGACATAAATAATTTTCCACTGGCATCTCATTAAGAAAGCAAAGAATTATATTAACCCCTACACCACGGGCATGTTTACCGATGTTTTGCGTGTGCCCGGGGCTATTCGGGCTCCAACAGACTCTCAAAAAATATTTGCCAAAAATCAGTTATTAGTCCTAGAATATTAAAATTACAGATGCTTATGGCACATACCTTCAGCTTTCTCCTGGAATGTTTGTTTAGCCTTCGTCTGTTACCGTAGGACTTGTGGAGACCTCTGAAGTTGGATAACGAAGTCTCCACTTTACACTTCCCGACAACCCGTAATATGATTACCACAGCCAGATATTAACACTATAAACACTACTCTATGATTTTCAAGTAGTTTGGGATCCATACTCCAAAAAAAAACCCACTGTGAAAGCAATGAAAATTACGAGCGCGTCTGACCGTCGCACTGGCACTAGTTCGCTCTTGGTACTCTGTCATTTATTATTCATAAAACCCCTCACACTTTATATTTCTATTACTGTATAACACTTATATATATCTACGGTCTTTATCCATAAGTTTCCTTCAGTAGTATTAGTTTATTGTCACTGTAGGGATTCAATTTCTTTCAGTAAAATACGTAGCATTCACTCTCTCGTCCTGTATACTAGCATTGAGAGTGAATGTCACTTTCATCTTCACTCTCATAACTCATAGCATTCAGACATGCTAGAGTGAAACTTTCACTTTCATTACTCCTAGGGTATATACTCGAATTCTTATAATACTGCTCATTTACATTTCTATTTACGTTCTCTATTTTATTTACGTTATTTATATTTCTATTTTATTTACACTGTGTTATGCACTGTCACTTGAAGTAACTTATAAAACTATTTTCCATTGTTCACGTATATTTACATTCATTACTTTCACTTGCTGTTTACACATTATTTACACATTATTTACAATTCCACTTGCACTGTTTTACTCAATAGAAAGATCGTAGTCACTCTTTTATCAATTGTCAGCCCTTTACCTCTTTCCACACGAGGTTTAGTAGGGGGTAAAGGTCACAGGGCCCTTTGCATGGGGGTGAAAAAGTCCCTGAAGTCAGCAAGAAGAAACATACGTACCCCCACTTCGGAAGATGAGAGTAAACTGATAACGGAGGGCCGGGGTAGAGGCCTACTTGGGGGATATTCAGTGCTACCAATGTTAGCTCTTGAAACAGCTATGTCTAGCACTGAAATGATTGGCAGGAAATCTAGACAATACATTATAAATTAGGTAGTTCCAGGTGAATGTAAATATCACTTAGGCTTCTCCCTTCCCTCCTTACATGTATATTTATTACGAAAATAGATTATACGGCATATTTCAAGGAGAAAAAAACAGCGAAAATTAGCGAACGAGTGCACGTGAGGTGTTGTCAGGTTATAATTAGCCAATTCCAGGTGTATGGCACTCTCACTTACCTTATTTCTTTCTTGTATATAATATTTGGTATAAGAATAGGACATAGCGCTTATTTCAATGGATGAAATCAGTGAAAAATTCCAGGGAAGATTTACTTAGCTGTAGCACGGCCGGGCAGGTGAGAGGATAGGGTAATGGAGGGGGGGTAGGGAGGGGAGTCAAGAACGGGGAGAAATGGCTAAATTGTCAACAATGGATGGGAGTACAGATGAGAGTAGGAGTGCTGACTAGTGTTGGACATTGGCAGTACTGATAGATGATACAAGCCCCCACTTGGAAGCCCGGGTGAATTCAAAATAACACAGAATCACAAAAGCGACGCCCCGCGGTATGATCCCTTGCTCCCAAGCATCACGAAAGTGATGCCCCGCGGTTAAGGGGTTAAACAACTATAAAATTTGCGGTAATAGGAAACAACTATAAAGATAATAGCAGATAATGGAAACTGATTTTATGCTGTGACCTGCAGCTTCACACATTAAAATTCCCGTCCGTCTTTCGTTCGCATAACAGACAAAAAGATATGCAATGGCACACTGTACCTGTTGGGGATGCAGTATATTCTGACACACCAAGCTCTGATCAGCCATGTTACTGCTACTGACTCAGCTGTGACTGTGGCCTGTGTTGTGTGCTGCCTGCTAACATTTTGCTTCATGCAAGCATCATAAGACTTGAAAAAAAGTGAGTTAAATGCGATATCGAAGTATCGACCATGTTATGTTCTATCTTAGGATGTACAATTATCTGGTAACCTACCTTATCACCCGTTTTAACTATCTGTCTGTCTGTAAGCATAATTATGTAGTTATAATTATATACTTGCTACCAGTAAAATTCTATGCTTAGTAATAATTGGTGATTGTTAAATCGAGAGTTTCAAGAGTTGTCTAAGCAAGTTCAATGAGAGATCGAAGTATGTCCAAGGTCTATGGTACAGCTGATGGTCTGAGTTGGTGTTCCAAAACGGTCCGAGTTGGTTTGCCAGGTGGGCCGAGTTGGTAAGGTCCATGGTACAGCTGATGGTCCAAGTTGGTGTTCCAAAATGTCAGAGTTGGTTTGCCAGGTGGGCCGAGTTGGTAATCGTTAATGGTCCGAGTTGGCAATGGGCCGAGTTGGACCTACACCATAATTATATCTGACTTCCAATCCTCTGGGACTCTACCTTCCACCCAGGCCAATCTTCACATCTTCCACATCCATTCTACTACTATCTCTCCCCCATGCTTCAGCATTTCACCACACACTCCATCAATTCCTGGGGCTTTCCCCAATTTGACTTTCTTCATTGCTTCCACAACTTCTATCCTACTGATTTCTTCCTGTTTTCTCACCTCCCTCCTTCTCCCAGCCATTCCCCAGCCACTTATACTCACATTACTTCCATTCTCTATGTTCAACAATTCCTTAACCTGTTCTCCTAATCTGCTCACTTTTTCTCCCTTCACCAGTAATCTACCATTTTTATCTTTCATTCCCCTGCTAACTTCACTGCCACCCTATCTTACTCACTTCACCTCTTTCCAGAACATTTTCTTACAGTCCCTCCACTTTACACTCAAATTCCTTCCAAATTCTTCATCTACTATCCTTTTACTCTCTCCTACTAATCTTTTTACCTCTCTCTTCCTTTCTACATATAACTCTCTCTTCCACCTCTCAACTTCTTCCATGCCCCTATTTCTCACCCATTCATTGTATGCTTTTTTCTTTTGTGCCACAGCCTGTCTCACCTCTTCGTTCCACCATGCTGTTCCTTGCACCCCCTCCCATCTTCTCTTCACCCCACACACCACATCACATGCTGCACATAGTTCTTTTGTGCATATCTTGCACACACCTACTACGTCCCCCATCTGCTCCAGTTCATATCTACTCAATCGTTCCTCCACTTCTCACTTATATTCTGCCTTTTTCTCATCCTCTTATAACCTTTCCACTCTCCTTGCAACTACTCCTTCCTCCCGTCCTTCCCTTCTTCTATTTCTCCATCTTACTTGGATCTTGATTCTGGCCACCACCAAGTAGTGGTCAGAAAGTCCACTTCCCCAATCTTTACAAGCTCTTGCATCCATTACACATCTTCGCATCCTTTCATCCAGACATATATAGTCAATCATTGCCTTCCTTTCATTCAGTTCACCACCCACTCTTCTCATCACTCGCCATGTATACCTGTGGATCACTTTGTGCCTGAAGAGGTTATTGGCTATCACCAACCCCCTCCCGGCACAAATGTCCAATAACGCACTGCCATTCTCATCTATCTCAGCAGGCACACCCCATTCACCAACTATTCCATCCACCTTCACATTCCCTACTTTACCATTCATATCACCAATTAAAAACACTGTCTCGTTCCTTCCAAACTTTTCCATGCACACTTCCACATTTGTCCAGGACTCTCTCACTCTGCTTGCACGATCTTGCATTGGCACATACACACACACAATCGCCCACATTTGTATTCCTACGTTCAATCTTACCCACACAATCCTTGAGCCAACTGATCCATACGCTCTTATGTTCTTCTTTCATCTTTTACTCACAACAATACACACTCCTTCTTTTGCCCTCTCATTCTCACCTACTCCTGTACATATACCCCATCCATACTCCCATTCTCTCACACTCTGTCCTCCCCATTTTGTTTCAGTTACTCCACATACATCCACTTTTGCACCCTCAAGCACCTGGACAGTCTCTCTCTCTTTCACCTCATTACACAAATTCACTATGGTCAGACTCAAATATGAAGTCCGTTTGGGTGGGGCCCGAGAGTGGATTTCCCTCTCTACAGCTCTGCCACATCAACTCCAGTACCTATCTCTCTCTCTGTCATATCTCAGCTATTTACTATTTGAAATTGTATATTAAATATTCTGTACTTATTAAATATATTAAATATGGCTATATAGTGCTATGAATGTGTCGCTTTTTAGGATAATAGCAATGATTTGTATAAATTCCACACCACGTGACAACATCGCTTTCCAACGTTGCCAGAGGTCAAGGACACCCACCTCAGACTACAGGTGACCGGTCACTTCCTGCCTGATCCCCACCCACGATGGCAGCTACTCCGACTCGCTCTCGTGTGCTCCACAGTCGGGAGAAAGAACTTATTTACAATGTGAACAAGTATTTTCTAGAAGAAAGATCAGAGAGAGGACTTATGCCTACTGGTGAAACCTCTATAAAAAAAAACGCGCCAAGACTGTTACCTCAGTGGTGGTGTGGAAAAAAGGTCGAAACAATATAGAAGAAAACACAACTTATAAACATATAACAACTTTCTCAATCAACTGAGAGAGAGAGAGAGAGAGAGAGAGAGAGAGAGAGAGGAGGTTTGGCAGAGCTGTAGAGAGGGAAATCCCACGCGGGCCCCACCCAAACGGACTTCATATTTGAGTCTGACCATAACATACTTGTGTATATATATATATATATATATATATATATATATATATATATATATATATATATATATATATTGTTACATATCCTATGACTTCATCATCCTTTGTATAATTCTAACGTACAGTATGCTGCATGTTTGATCACGATTCGCCTCGTGGCTTCCATAGTGACCAGGCTTGCGTGTTCTACCTCACTCCCCCTTCTCCCCCTTATAGTAGAGTAAGTCGTTCTTTCTGTTGTTCAGAGCAGGAGTGTCAACTCTTCGTCCTCTGTGCCCTCATTTGCGCGTCCTTCTTGCAAGTTGAATCAAGCTCTGCCGGCCCCTATATAATGAGCTCAGTCTCTGCATTAATCGCCACTTAGATCTACTCCCCATTTTGTTCACATCTCTGTCCTCCCCTGTATAGTGTATTATTATTTTTGTGAGTGCTCAGGAAGTCTCCAGCCATCTAACTGCTGTATAATTTGAGTATAAGTGTTGTTACCATTTTTCTTGTACTGTATGGCCTAAGGCGTTAATTCATAGGCCTGGTAAGGTTTTTGTGATTCAGGTAGAGTTTTTAATGTCAGCCAATATTAATAATATTTTGTATTTGTAATATTATATCTTACTTTAACTGAGCATTTTCCGGTTCTCTCATTTATCAGGGCTGACTTAGATAAATTTGCTCTTGCTAAATTCATGTTAATAGAGGCTATTGCAGTTAACCATATATGTAACCTGTTTTGCCAATACATTATCCTTATGAGTCCTGAATGTTTAGTTGTTACTTTGAGCATTAAACTTTAACTTGTAATTTTACCTAACTCTTTTGTTTTGAACCTGGAACTTTGCGGGACAGTAGTGATTTTAGTATTCTCACTTGAAGTGTCCATTATCTCTCTGTGTTCCATAACATAAATTTGGCGACCTCTTATCAGGATATTCAGGATATTATCATAAGGATATTGCTTATTGTGACTGTGATTTATTCATGATGTCCACTATTACTACTCTTGATGAAGCCAAAGATTTTTTGTCAAATGTGCAAACAGTGTGTGATGTAGAAAACAAAACAAAGAATGAACTTAAGCTTGTTGCTCAACAATTGGGAATTGCTGTTCGCTCTCATCAGTCTAAAGATCAAATTGTTGACATGATTAATAAAAGCCTGTTTAATGTAACTCCTCCAGATGAGCAAACGCAGATTGAAATAGCTAAGTTACAGCTAGCCCTGCAGGAGGCTCGTGCTAAGGAGGCTGAGTCTCAGGCTTGTATTCAGGAGGCACAGGCACAAATTGAAATTGCTAGGATTCAGGCAGACCATGAGTATCGCATGAAACAAAGTGGAACTGGATCATCTAGCTCTGATGATTTTGATGTAGCTAAAAATGTTAAACTTGTCCCTCCTCTTAATGAATCTGATTCAACAAAGTATTTTCAGTTGTTTGAGAGGGTAGCTACAGGTTTTAATTGGCCCAAAAAGTATTGGCCAGTACTCCTACAGAGTGTTCTTACCGGTAAAGCTCAAGTAACTTATGCATCTTTGCCTCAGGATCAATCTGATAATTATGATGTAGTTAAGAGCTTGATTCTTAAAGCCTATGAGCTTGTTCCTGAAGCCTATAGAGTAAAATTTAGGACAACTTATAAGCAAGATAAGCAATCCCATGTTGAGTATGCAAAAATCAAAGAAGATCTGTTAGAGCAGTGGTTAAATTCTAAGAATGTAAATTCTGATTTTCATAAATTTAAGCAGATGATTTTGCTGGAGGACTTCAAAAGGTGTATTAATAAAGATGTAAGCCTATATCTTGATAAGAAAAGAATAGATAATTTGTCTGATGCTGCAGTTTTAGCTGATGAATATGTTCTTACTCACAAGAGATATTCTAAAGAAAAAAGGAAAGCTGAGAGTAAGTACGTTGCCTCTACTCAGAGTACAGGTAACAGGAAAGAGAATAAAGATGATGTTTCTCAGGAAGTAAATACCAGCTTCACCTCTAGATTTCAGAAAATTAAATGTACTTATTGTAGTAAGCTTGGTCATACTACGGAGAAATGTTTCAGGAGACAGCATGATGTGAACAAAAAGAAGTCTTTAAATATTCAGTCAATTGGTCTAGTGTCCACCCTTGAGAGTTCCCAGAATTCTTTAACCGAGTTAACTGAACCTGCTTTGAGGGGTAAATTAAATTCTCATGAAGCTCCTCTTTTGAGCAGTAACGTGGGTGACACTCTCAAGAGTTCATGTGCTAATTTCCTGTCTGATGGTTTTGTCAGTCCTCTGGACAGTAATGACAGGAAATCAGTTAAAATATATCGTGATACAGGTGCTTGCCAATCCCTTATGCTGACCAGTGATCTAGGCTCTAATGTTAATTCCTCTGATGAAACTGTAATCTTACAAGGTGTAGGGAATAATTACTTCTCTGTCCCTCTGTGCAGAGTGAATTTAGAGTCTGGTTTTGTTAATGATTCCGTTATGGTTGGGTTGGTTGAGACACTCCCAATGTCAGGTGTAACTTTCTTACTTGGAAATGATATTGGTGGAATTCAAGTGTGTCCAGCTCCTCAGCTGTCTAGTGAACCAGTGACTGCGACCCAGGATTGTGATATCCCTGATGTGTTCTCTGCATGTGCTGTCACTAGGGCTAAGTCTAAAGTTGCTGGTGACTTAGAGGATAATGATGATGATGCTATCCTAGCTGACACTTTTCTTGCTAATTTGGACCACTCATCAGATGAGGCAGTACCCTGTAGTGTTGGTAATTTGTCTCGTCAAGAGTTGGTTGAGTTGCAGGTTGCTGACCCTGAGTTGAAAGGTCTGTTTGGATTCCATATTATAATTACAAATCATAATAGATAGATGGATAGAGAGACAGATAGAAGCAGGGAGTCAGATGATGGGAAGGTATTGTGTCTGTGAGAATCGAACAATGCTAAACATGCTTACACACTCTTAACTCAAGGAGTGCTTTATAGGCACACGACAGCGCCTAGTGACCATACACACACATACACACATACTCACAGGCTTCTAGAACTTTCCACTCACAAGGAACACACGTGATACGTCTCCTGTTTCACCAGAATTTAGGAAAGAGAGGGCAGAAGGAAGCTAGCGATAGAACATACAGGTCGCAGGGAGAAGGGCTTAGCAACTTGAGAGAGAGAGACAGAGAGAGCGAGACAGAGAGATAGCTAGCGGGACTCTACTTTATACTTCGCTCTGTGTGAGAGACTTGTTAATATTTCCAAGACAAATAAAAATAGTCCCATACTATTCTTTACCTCTCCTGTCATTGAAAGACAAATGGGAAAGAAGATTAGCTACTCACGAAGCTACTCAAGTATAACAACCGCCCGTCCACAAGTCTAATATATATATAACTTCTCTACAAGTAACTACAAAGTTTTTATGACATTTGGTAGCAGCGAAGGTATGCGAACCTCGTCTACGAATCAACATTGAATTCCTACAAAATATCAAGATTGAAAACAAGAATACCTCTCACAACCAACAACTCACAAATAGCTCCTGACAGTTCTCTCCAACCCCCCCTCCGTCTCCCCGATCATCATGCTGATGCAGAGGTGAAGAGGTCACAGGACGCCTTGCAAGTAGTTTAACGAAGTACTGATACAAACAATCTTGAAATTTCTACGACGAACCAACGAACTACAACCATCTACAATCAACTACAAGTAACAACTCTACCAGTCGTCTGTATAATCTTCTACACGCACCTACAAGTAGCGGCAGTCTTCATCCTACAACGAGTAAATCACAAGAAAAAAGGACCACGAATACCTCGAGGAAGAAAAACGGAACAAACAAACGAAGAATGAGACACGACTCATAACTCATCCTACTCACTCGTCTTCAATCAAGTTACTCATCGCTACTCATTCACTCACCACAGCTATCAGTGTGGGAAGTCGACGTCATCATGCGTGCTTGCTGAAAAGACGCCACGTCGGTCAACACACCACCTGCACCACCACTCACACCATTCCCACCACGGTAAAAATTAGTGAGTTACATAGTTACTTCATTTATACGATACACAGTGATAGACAATAAGCTTCTGCACAAACATATAAAACGTGCTGTATAGTTACAGCTTAAATATACATACTTACTTCAGTTATCTTCATAATTCAATCATTAAATACTTGCACCAACAATAAATATTCTACACTGTATATATTCATTCATTTATTATAACATTTATTTACTACCAACGAGTGTTACCATTTATACCTACATAAAATACGTGTTTCATACATACAGCTATACATTATTATATCTACAAAGTGATAAAGAAAATATTCCATCACAGTTACTCAGTGAGCGATTAAAAGAACTGTATTTAACATTTATTAATTAAAACTACCTAGTAGAAACATATAAATTTAGTTACAAGGTAAACTAGAGAAAAAAAAAATGGCCTGCACAAATGACGTTAGCAAGAGCGAACATCTTCAACACAATCGTGAAGACAAAGATTTCCACACAATGCTGACACATATATTGCCCACGATAGGTACAAGTGAACAACAAGTCAGTGTATATAGTAAATACTGTATATAGTGTATATATATTTTATAATATAAAATAACAAAATATGGGGCTATATAATATCATTTTCAGTAATATCTGTGCAATATAAACTAAACTTTAAAAAAGTATCCCAAGGAAATTAGCCAGTAGTTATGCAACCATGAACAACATAGAAAAAGCGTACACAAGCGAAGAAAAACAAACTATAGAAATCAATACATACAAAAAAAAAGAAAAAGAAAGAAAGAAAAAGTAAGAAAGAAAAAAGAGAGAAATAGAGTAAGATCACATAACAAACAAATGAAAATAAGTGTAAGTGTTACTACATATGCCAAAATACCATATAAACTACAAACAAAAAAGCAAATTGTTGTCTCCACAAGCAAGTGGCATGACACATCATATCATCGACAGCAGCATTTGTTAGGACTGCAATTATTACAATTATGTAACTCCATATTATAATTATGTTACGACAAACGATTGCATTATGTTACACTTATTACAATTGTGTAACTATAAACGATATGTAACAATTATGTAACGACAAACGATTGCATTATGTTACACTTGCTACAATTATGTAACTACAAACAATATGTACCATTTATGTAACAGTTGCATTAACAAGATGTAACTTTTATGTAACTTTAACTACAATTATGTAACTACAAACGATATGTAACAATTATGTAACGACAAACGATTGCATTATGTTACACTTGCTACAATTATGTAACTACAAACAATATGTACCATTTATGTAACAGTTGCATTAACAAGATGTAACTTTTATGTAACTCTAACTACAATTATGTACCTACAAACGATATGTAACAATTATGTAACGACAAACGATTGCATTATGTTACACTTTGCCAATTATGTAACAGTTGCATTAACAAGATGTAACTTTTATGTAACTTTATCTACAATTATAAGGCCAAGACACTTATGTAACAGTTGCATTAACAAAATGTAACTACAATTATAAGGCCTACACAATTATGCATTCCCACAATATTTTGTAACAATTCATAAAATGTTACAATTATGTATTACCATTGCACAATTATATGCGTATGTCTGTTATACATACACATCTCACAAAATGTATACAACTTGTTTAAAATGTAATATTACTGGATAATTGCTATTTACTATGAATATTATATGTATACAATATTCATACAATTATGTTACTTTTACAATATTATGTATTTCACTTAATTAGCTTATAAGTTCATTATAATGTGTATATAATATGTATTAATATATTATGACTATTAACTGTCGATGGTACGCCATTTTCGCGTGACCGAGCAATATGTTAGGACTCCATATTATAATTACAAATCATAATAGATAGATAGATAGAGAGACAGATAGAAGCAGGGAGTCAGATGATGAGAAGGTATTGTGTCTGCGAGAATCGAGAAATGCTAAACATGCTTACACACTCTTAACTCAAGGAATGCTTTATAGGCACACGACAGCGCCTAGTGACCATACACACACATACACACATACTCACACACAGGCTTCTAGAACTTTCCACTCACAAGGAACACACGTGATACGTCTCCTGTTTCACCAGAATTTAGGAAAGAGAGGGCAGAAGGAAGCTAGCGATAGAACATACAGGTCGCAGGGAGAAGGGCTTAGCAACTTGAGAGAGAGAGACAGAGAGAGTGAGACAGAGAGATAGCTAGCGGGACTCTACTTTATACTTCGCTCTGTGTGAGAGACTTGTTAATATTTCCAAGACAAATAAAAATAGTCCCATACTATTCTTTACCTCTCCTGTCATTGAAAGACAAATGGGAAAGAAGATTACTTACAAAGCTACTCAAGTGTAACAACCGCTCGTCCACAAGTCTAATATATATATATATAACTCCACTACAAGTAATTACAAAGTTTTTATGACAGGTCTAGCTAACTCTGCTTGCAGTGAAGAAGAGTCAGCTGGTGCTTCTACTTGTTATTATATAAAGTCAGGAGTACTTATGAGCAAGTGGAGACCCCCAACAGCATCAGCCGACTGTGAATGGGAGGTTGTACATCAAGTTGTCATCCCTCGTGTTTGTAGGCAGGTTATCATTAGAGTGGCTCATGATTCCAGTTTGGCAGGACACCTTGGAGTGAGGAAGACTGTGGCACGCATTTTGAAACACTTCTACTGGCCAGGTATCTTCAGAGATGTTTCCTGGTATTGTAAGTCTTGTCACACCTGTCAAGTTGTGGGGAAGTGTAATCAGACCGAAAAGGTTTCACCTCTAGTTCCCATTCCTCCTTTTGAGGCGCCATTCACCCGTGTGTTGGTGGATATTGTGGGCCCTCTTCCTAAGACTTCTTCAGGATTTTCTTATGTGTTGACCTTGATTGATATGGCTACTCGTTATCCTGAAGCCATTCCCCTTAGAAATATCTCAGCAAAGAATGTGGTTAAGGAAATGCTGGGGTTCTTCACCAAGTTGGTCTGCCCAAGGAGGTACAGTCAGACCGGGGAAGTAATTTCATGTCAAATGTTTTCAAGCAGTCTCTGAAAGAGTTGGGGATCACCCAGATCACGTCTTCAGCTTACCATCCCCAGACCCAAGGAGCGTTGGAGAGATATCATCAAACACTCAAATCGATGCTCAGGAAATACTGTTTGGAACATCAGAAAGACTGGGATAAAGGTCTTCCATTCGTTGTATTTGCCACAACAGAATCTCCAAATGAATCACTGGGCTTCTCACGCTTTGAACTACTGTTTGGCCATGAAGTAAGAGGACCCATTAAGCTACTCAAGGAATGCTGGCTGTCGGAGGAAGATGACGTCAACCTGCTGGAGTATGTGATCAAGTTCAAAGAATGGCTGTCCACTGCTTTACAGCTGGCGAGAGAGAATTTAGGAGCTGCTCAGGAGAAGATGAAGACTTGGTATGATAAGAAGTCCAGGTTACGTCACTTTCAGCCAGGAGATCAGGTTTTGATTCTGCTACCGGTGCATGGGCAACCTCTTCAAGCCAAGTTTAGTGGTCCTTATTTCATGGAGAAGAAACTCAGTGATGTCAACTATGTCATCGCCACACCAGATCGTAGAAAGAACAAGCAACTTTGTCACATCAACATACTAAAGTTATATCACAGGCGGGACGAAAATAACCCAGTCTGCACTGTAGCTGTTCCATCCGAGTCTGCAAGTGAAATTCTTCCATGCAGTATGAGCCTGAGTGATAATTTGGGGAAGAATCCTGATATCATGAATGATCTCCAGACTAAGTTTTCTCATCTAGCACCCGAGGAAAGGCAGGAGTTTTCAGCATTACTGCAGGAGTACCCGCAAGTGTTCCGTGCCACTCTAGGATGAACCACTGTGTTGATGCATGATGTCGATGTTGGAGACGCAAAACCAATTAAACTGCCTCCTTACCGTGTGAACCGAGTGAAAGTTCCTCTCATCCAGAAGGAGCTTGGCTACCTATTGGACCACAAGATTATTGAGCCCTGTCAGAGCGAGTGGAGTTCTCCTGTCACTCTAGTTCCTAAGCCAGGTGGGTCACAGCGGCCTTGCATCGACTACAGACGTGTTAATCAGATAACCAAAACAGACACCCTCTCCCTCGCGTGGAAGATTGCATAGACAAGATCGGAAAGGCTAGGTACATAAGTAAGTTTGATTTGTTAAAGGGATACTGGCAAGTACCTATGACTGAACGTGCTAGGGAGATCTCATGTTTTGTAACACTAGGAAAGACTTTCCCGTGTTCTGTAATGCCATATGGTATGAAGAATGCACCAGCCACTTTTCAGAAGCTCATGAATGTTGTAACAGAGGGTTTGGCAGGGTCTGTTGTATATATTGATGATGTATTAATCTTCAGTGACAACTGGAAAGATCACCTATGCCATGTTAGTAAATTTCTTGAGCGTTTGGTTCAGGCTAATCTTGTAGCTAATTTATCAAAGTGTGAGTTTGGTCAAGCTAAAGTTCAGTACCTTGGGTCCGTAATTGGTGATGGACACGTTGCACCACCAGGAGCTAAGGTTCAGGTTATAAGTGATCTTCCCAGACCTAAAAGTAGGAAAGAGCTACAAAGATTTTTGGGAATGGTAGGTTATTACAGGAGATTTGTTCTTAACTTTTCAATTCTTGTATCACCACTTACAGACCTACTGAAAAAGGGAGTTAAATTTGTCTGGACTGATAACTGAGAATCCTCTTTCAGTAAACTTAAAGCTATCCTATTAAGTCAGCCAGTGCTCGCTACTCCAAATTTTGCTAAGCCTTTTAAGATGGCTGTTGATGCAAGTGATACAGGAGCTTGGGCTGTTTTGCTGCAAGAGGATGATCAGGGTATTGAACACCCTGTATCTTATTACAGTAAGAAGTTCACTCCACCTCAAAAGAACTACTCAGCTATTGAGAAAGAGCTTTTGGCCTTGATTTTGGGTTTACAGCATTTTTCATTTTACTTGTGTTCTGGTTTTGACCCCATAGTCATTTATTCCGATCATAACCCACTGAAGTTCCTTAGTGGGTTTGAAGATAGAAGTCGGAGATTGACACGATGGAGTCTACTTCTTCAGGAGTATTCATTAGACATACAACATGTCAAGGGGAAAGAAAATGTTATTGCAGATTGCTTATCTAGACTTTAAACAGATCGTTTTAGAGTAATAAGAAATTTCCATTGTAAATTTCTTTTTCTTTGTGGGGAGGTCTTACATAGCCTATGATTTCATCATCCTTTGTATAATTCTAACGCACAGTATGCTGCATATTTGATCACGATTCGCCTCGTGGCTTCCATAGTGAACAGGCTTGCATGTTCTACCTCACTCCCCCCTTCTCCCCCTTATAGTAGAGTAAGTCGTTCTTTCTGTTGTTCAGAGCAGGAGTGTCAACTCTTCGTCCTCTGTGCCCTCATTTGCGTGTCCTTCTTGCAAGTTGAATCAAGCTCTGCCAGCCCCTATAAAATGAGCTCAGTCTCTGCATTAATCGCCATTTAGATCTACTTCTTATTTTGATCACATCTCTGTCCTCCCCTGTATAGTGTATTATTATTTTTGTGAGTGCTCAGGAAGTCTCCAGCCATCTTGCTGCTGTATAATTTGAGTATAAGTGTTGTTACCATTTTTCTTGTACTGTATGGTCTAAGGCGTTAATTCGTAGGCCTGGTAAGGTTTTTTGTGATTCAGGTAGAGTTTTTAATGTCAGCCAATATTAATAATATTTTGTATCTGTAATATTATATCTTACTTAACTAGGCATTATCCGGTTCTCTCATTTATCAATGCTGACTTAGATAAATTTGCTCTTGCTAAATTCATGTTAATAGAGGCTATTGCAGTTAACCATATATGTAACCTGTTTTGCCATTACATTATCCTTATGAGTCCTGAATGTTTTGTTGTTAGTTTGAGCATTAAACTTTAACTTGTAATTTTACCTAACTCTTTTGTTTTGAACCTGGAACTTTGCGGGACAGTAGTGATTTTAGTATTCTCACTTGAAGTGTCCATTATCTCTCTCTGTTCCGTAACAATATATATATATATATATATATATATATATATATATATATATATATATATATATATATATATATATATATATATATGTGTGTGTGTGTGTGTATATATCTATCTATATCTGTATCTATATCAATCTATCTATCTATCCATCATCCAATCCTACGTTGCCCCGCGAGGAGCATAGGAGCACGGGGCTAGGCAAGTTGACCCGGATATTTAAGATGAGAGTGACCAGCCTCACTCATCTCTGAGTGGCCTTACGTGAGCAATAAACCCCAACCATTCCTTGGATATAAACCTGCACCGGCTCAATCCGACTGGAGCGCCATAATTACTCAGTGAAACACCAGGAGCCATAATTTGGTTATATGATTACCACCTAGCATAGTAATATGTTTCCTGGTGAACAGAAAATCACTTGGCTTGTCACTCGGTGTATAGTCACCCATAGGCAGAAGAAAGAGGAAAGAATGAAGGAAAGAAAGACGGAAGAGGAACGAAGGAAGAGAGAAAAGGGCAGAAACCCAAAGTAGCACTATATCGAGTGAGTGAATAGTGAAAGTCCACACACACACACACACACACGCACACACACACACACACACACACACACATATATATATATATATCATACATAGAGAGAGAGACAGACAGACAGACAGACAGACAGACAGATTTTATCGTGTAATGGTCAGACTTACGAAGGAAGGGTTGAAACAGAGCAGGATAAGTGCCTTGGCTTAGTGATAGACATCACAAGTACAATTATAATTGAAGTGGAAGGCCATGAGGTGGGTGTGAGAAAAGAATCTGTATTCACATTATCCCTTCAGCCAGAGCGCATATTTTGTATTTTATTCTTTCTTACCCGTTCAGCCAGAGGGCCAGATTACGGAATACAGTATATCTATAAGTTGTGGGGATAATAAAAACTATTCCGAACCCCAGTAGTACGAAGTCCTTCCTGAACTGACCCAAACCATCTGTAGACAACTGGAATAAACTTCTTCAATATGTCGCTAGACTCAAGAGGTATCATCCCTTGGCTTATGTAGTGACTTATGATAGACGTTGTGAGAAGAGATTGGGAAGACAGGATATTAAGGACTGAGGCTACTCTCAGCCAATAGCCTTCCAGATTTATAATACAGTATCAAATGTTTGACCATGATATCGAAAGAAGGGTAACCAAGGATCAGAAAAGCACGTAAGAAGGTTGCCAGTGGAGCATCCCTGATGGAACCTATATTGAGTGTAAGAAAGAAGTTTATGAAAAGGCAGATGCTTGAAACTCTTCTTATGCCGGACAGACTTAAAACGCAAAAAAAAAGAGAAAATAAAGGGGGGGGGGTTATCGAGCAAGCAAAAAGTTGGAATGGCCACCCTTCTTTAGAACAGGTGAACAAAATTGCAGCAAGAACGAAAGGTGTATGTTGGCTGACAGAGACGATAGAGTTTGCCTGAGCTGAGTGTCAGCACGGACGAAAAGTTTTAAAGCCACACACGGGAACGACCTCGTCGACATCGGATGCTTTGTAGTATGAGTATTCAAAGGCAAATGAGTAGGATTTTTAAAAATCATTATAACGTTAGACACTAAGAAGTTAGAGGATGGGTGGGGTGGTGATGTAAAAACGGTGCTAGAGTAATTCAAAGAACGCTTACAGGCAAGAATTTGAGCCAATTATTAACGATAAGCGTGGAAGCGAGGAAATAAGGTGCATAAGTAATTAAAGTCATGTCAAGTTGCCAGATGGGAGAGGATGAGTTAGTACTGAAAGAAAAAATACATTTAAAGAGGGCTGAATTTCGTGGAGAAGGAGGCGAGGGGATGGGCAAGTCGAAAGAAAAGGTTGACCACGAGTCCATGCTCAAACACTAAATGCATGTGATTTAGGGGTAGGCTGGCACCGGTTCGTCCATTGGGTTACAGTAAACTGATGACAGAATCATGAGGAAAGTTAAACTAATT
Organism: Coenobita brevimanus; assembly: GCF_032717465.1. Lineage (NCBI taxonomy): Eukaryota > Metazoa > Arthropoda > Malacostraca > Decapoda > Coenobitidae > Coenobita > Coenobita brevimanus. Next base: position 10,909,085 of record NC_136974.1, on the reverse strand, counting down.
TCTGCAGACACAAGGAGAAAATTATTAAACTTCTGTAAAAAGAAAAAAAAAAACTCCCAAGACAACGACATTGTCTTGAAAGTTCAGGAGGACGTGGTGTGGAGGTGTTCGATCATAACAAAAACTATCGTTACCCTTCAGAGCCATGCACTATGGCACATCGACGAAGTGTTGTGGAATGATGAGACAGGAAAGTTTGTACCGCAAACCCGTCAATGTCAGTTATGTGAAACACAGATATTAGAATTTGTGCTAGAGGTAATAAAAACTAATTAGATTGTTTGGCCTCTGTGCATAGAAACAATACCTTTTATTATCCGGGACCGAATTCATTAAATTAAAATATAACAGAATGGTGTAAAGTCGGCAACTCACATGCAGACTGGCAGTGACTATGTGCACCCATGCCAGACGTATGGTAGTGTCATAAAAGACTTTGTATTTACTTGTGGTGGAGTTTTATATATATTAGACTTGTGGGCGAGCGGTTGTTATATTTGAGTAGCTTTGTAAGTGGATAATCTTCTTTCCCATTTGTCATGTAGTGACAGGAGAGGTAAAGAATAGTATGGGACTATTTTTATTTGTCTTGGAAATATTAACAAGTCTCTCACACAGAGCGAAGTATAGAGTCCCGCTAGCTATCTCTCTGTCTCGCTCTCGCTCCCTCTCTCTCTCTCTCTCTCTCTCTCTCTCTCTCAAGTTGCTAAGTTCTTCTCCCCACTACCTGCCTGTTCTATGGCCTGTCTCTTTCTGAGCTCTCTTTCCTAAATTCTGGTGTAGCAGAGGTTGTGTCACGTGTGTTCCTTGTGGGTGGAAAGTTCTAGAAGCCTGTGTGTGAGTATGTGTGTATGTGTGTGTTTGGTCACTAAGGCTTTGTTCACCGGTGGATTGCTGACAACTAACTGCATCATCTCCTTACTGGCCACTGTCGTCAGCTTTCCTCAGTGTAATTTGCAAGCTCATTTCCCATTCCCAGGCTCGCATAGAGCTGTCTATCTATCTATTTATCTATCTATCTATTATGATTTGTAACTACAATATGGAGTCCCAATACATTGCTCGGTCACGCGAAAATGGCGTACCATCGACAGTTAATAGTCCTAACATATTAATACATATTATATACACATTATAATGAACTTATAGCCTAATTAAGTGAAATACATAATATTGTAAAAGTATACATAATTGTATGAATATTGTATACATATAATATTTATAGTAAATAGTGATTATTTAGTAATATTACATTTTAAACAAGTTGTATACATATTTGAATAAATGTATTAAAGTAAATTATTTAACTGTAATACAGTATGTACTTGGGTTTTTGTAGTGAAATGCATACATGTGTTGGCCTTATAATTGTAGTTACATTTTGTTAATGCAACTGTTACATAAGTGTCTTGGCCTTATAATTGTAGTTAAAGTTACATAAAAGTTACATCTTGTTAATGCAACTGTTACATAAATGGTACATAAAAGTTACATCTTGTTAATGCAACTGTTGATTGGCAAAGTGTAACATAATGCAATCGTTTGTCGTTACATAATTGTTACATATCGTTTGTAGGTACATAATTGTAGTTAAAGTTACATAAAAGTTACATCTTGTTATTGCAACTGTTACATAAATGGTACATATTGTTTGTAGTTACATAATTGTAGCAAGTGTAACATAATGCAGTCGTTTGTCGTTACATAATTGTTACATATCGTTTGTAGTTACATAATTGTAGTTAAAGTTACATAAAAGTTACATCTTGTTAATGCAACTGTTACATTAATGGTACATATTGTTTGTAGTATTGTTTGTAGTTACATAATTGTAGCAAGTGTAACATAATGCAATCGTTTGTCGTTACATAATTGTTACATATCGTTTGTAGTTACATAATTGTAATAAGTGTAACATAATGCAATCGTTTGTCGTTACATAATTGTAATAATTGCAGTCCTAACATATGAATCTGGTCATGCTGCGGTCGATGATGGCGATGATGTGACATGCCACTGGCTCGTGGAGACAACAATCTGCTTTTTGTTTCACTTATAGAAGGAGTTTATGTGATGATGTGCCATGCCACTTGCTTGTGGAGACAACAATTTTTTCGTTTCACTTATAGAAGGAATTTTTGTGGTATTTTGGGATTTGTAGTAACAATTACACTTATTTTCATTTGTTTGTTATGTGCTCTTACTCTATTTCTCTTTTTTCTTTCTTACTTTTTCTTTCTTTCTTTTTTTTTTTGTATGTATTGATTTTCTATAGTTTGTTTTTCTTCGCTTGTGTACGCTTTTTCTATGTTGTTCATGGTTGCATAATTACTGGCTAATTTCCTTGGGATACTTTTTTAAAGTTTAGTTTATATTGCACAGGTATTATTGAAAATGATATTATATAGTCCCATATTTTGTTATTTTATATAAAAAAATATATATATACACTATGTACAGTATTAACTATATGCACTGACTTGTTCACTTGTGTACCTATCGTGGGTAATATGTGTGTCAGCACTGTGTGGAAATCATTGTCTTCACGATTGTGTTGAAGATGTTCACTCTTGCTAACGTCATTTGTGTTGGCCATTTTTCTTTTTTTTCTTTTTTTTTTCTCTAGTTTACCTTGTAACTTAATTTGTCTGTTTCCACTAGGTAGCTTTAATTAATAAATGTTAAATACAGTTCTTTTAATTGCTCACTGAGTAACTGTGATGGTATATTTTCTTTATTACTTTGTAGATGTAATAATGTATAGTTGTATGTATGAAACACTGTATTTTATGTAGGTATAAATGGTAACACTCGTTGGTAGTAAATAAATGTTATAATAAATGAATGAATATATACAGTGTAGAATATTTATTGTTGGTGATTATTTAGTGTTTGAGTTATGCAGATAACTGAAGTATGTGTATTTAAGCTGTAACTATACAGCACGTTTTATATGTTTGTGCAGAAGCTTATTGTTTATCACTGTGTATTGTATAAATGAAATAACTATGTAACTCACTAATTTTTACCGTGGTGGGAATGGTGTGACTGGTGGTGCAGGTGGTGTGTTGACCGACGTGGCGTATTTTCAGCAAGCACGCATGATGACGTCGACTTCCCACACTGGTAGCTGTGGTGAGTGAATGAGTAGCGATGAGTAACTTGAGTGAAGACGAGTGAGTAAGATGAGTTGTGAATATGGACGTGGTATTTGCTTCGTCGTCTTGACCTCTTCACTCCTGCATAAGCGTTGGGGGTTGGGTGGATGTAGCAGAGAGGAGGGTGAGGTCTGGTGGTTATGAGTCGTGTCTCACTCTTCGTTTGTTTGTTCCGTTTTTCTTACGCGAGGTATTCGTGGTCCTTTTATCTTGTGATTTACTCGTTGTAGGATGAGGACTGCCGCTACTTGTAGGTGCGTGTAGAAGATTATACAGACGACTTGTAGAGTTGTTAATTGTAGTTGATTGTAGTTCGCTGGTTCGTCGTAGGAATTGCAAGATCGTATCAATATTTTGTTAAACTACTTGCAAGGCGTCGTGTGATCACTTCTAAATCAGCGTGATGATCGTGGAGACGGAGGGGGCTGGTTGGAGAGAATACTGTCAGGAGCTGGTTGTAAGTTGTTGGTTGTGAGAGGTATTTTTTTGTTTTCAGTCTTGATATTTTGTAGGAATTCACTGTTGATTCGTAGACGAGGTTCGTATACGTTCGCTGCCACCAAATGTCATAAAAGACTTTCTATTTACTTGTGGTGGAGTTTTATATATATTAGACTTGTGGGCAAGCAGTTGTTATATTTGAGTAGCTTTGTAAGTGGATAATCTTCTTTCCCATTTGTCATGTAGTGACAGGAGAGGTAAAGAATAGTATGGGATTATTTTTATTTGTCTTGGAAATATTAACAAGTCTCTCACACAGAGCGAAGTATAGAGTCCCGCTAGCTATCTCTCTGTCTCGCTCTCGCTCCCTCTCTCTCTCTCTCTCTCTCAAGTTGCTAAGCTCTTCTCCCCACTACCTGCCTGTTCTATGGCCTGTCTCTTTCTGAGCTCTCTTTCCTAAATTCTGGTGTAGCAGAGGTTGTGTCACGTGTGTTCCTTGTGGGTGGAAAGTTCTAGAAGCCTGTGTGTGAGTATGTGTGTATGTGTGTGTATGGTCACTAAGGCTTTGTTCACCGGTGGATTGCTGACAACTAACTACATCATCTCCTTACTGGCCACTGTCGTCAGCTTTCCTCAGTAATTTGCAAGCTCATTTCCCATTCCCAGGCTCGCATAGAGCTGTGTATCTATCTATTTATCTATCTATTATGATTTGTAACTACAATATGGAGTCCCAATACATTAGTAATTCAGCCGATACAGGCCAAGTTAGTAAATTTCACTGTAATAATGATATGTATATATTGCTTTCTACATATAATAAAGGTTGAGTAGAAGGAAAATAATAATACATGTTCAGTCTCATTGCTTTAATATTTTGTATATCCACATTGTCCAAAACAGTCTCTAGACGTCTGAAGCATCCATCTGAGGCATTTAACCACCCACCTAAAGCAAACAAATGAACTCGTGCACCCCTGCCAGACTATCATTTAAAAAAAAAAAAAAAAAAAACAGTCGATGCCTATAGATTTAATACCCTCCAAAATAATATGTTTGTTGCATTCTATAGATAAGTGTCGAATAGTAGGAATATATTAAACGTGCCGAGTTTCATTATTAATCTCCGGCGGGGCGCTCAGCATAACGCAAACTCGTCCTATATATTTCCCCGCCATATGGCTCATTCTTGCTCATTATTCCAACACTTGTAATGGGATTGTGATATGGCAACACTAGATAGGGGAGGGGCGAACCGCAAGGACCCGCCCATATATTCCAGCTAACGTTCATTTCGCATCGAACGTACAATACCTAGGGGTAACGATAGTATTTTTTTTTTTTTTAATGACTGTACACACTATATTGTTCATCCTTCTAAGATCCACTGACCTTGTTCTCGTTTTGTTTCTCAGTTTTCTAGTAGTTTCTTTGTTCTCACACTCACAACCCTACATACTGTTCCGCTCTCAGCGTCGGAGATTTCTTCCCTACATCTTGTACTTTCATTAAGCTCTTTATACATACATGCATACATACATGCGTACATGCTGCAAATGAACCCTCCATAACTGAATAAACTGATTGCCAGCAGCAAGAACAAAAACGCAGAAGACGTCCCCACTTGGAAAGAATGAGAGCTTTCGAAAACTCGTGTAGGTACTGTTTTTCTTCGGCTGCCTGAAACTGGAACATGGTAATGTAGATAGCTGAGAATGGAAATGATTGGATACTGACATATGAAAGCAAAAAAAAAAAAAAAAAAAAAGAGTAGATGGAAAGACTGTTATATAATCGGTTGAGCAGGAATGCCGAGAGCTGGATGGTGGCAAATACGATTAGAGTGGGTGGTGCACAAGAAAGAATTCTGATGTCTCACGATGTGTCATCGGCATAAAAATAGGATTTTGTCAAAAGGTTAAGGAATGGAAACCCAGCAGGTACTGATGACCAATATGCACATATTATAAATGCAGTGGAGAAATCGGTGCGAGTTATTGGTGCAAAGTATACTAAAATCCACGACCTAGATAAGGGAAATGAGATGCTAGCACGTTTCTCTCAACGGATCCCGCAAGTCGAATGGGGAGGTCGTAACGTCTTTTCTGACAGATAATCAAAGCACAGACGTCGCCATATTTGTTCATAAACGGACCGCGTTATTGATGGGAAGATTAGGGTCTCTTAGCGGACCTCATAACTCGGGTGTAGCTTGATATTCACCTTATGTCTTATAGTCCTCACCATTCATTTCTACAATGTATAAAACATATAATTAGTAACTTTATTGTGTACGTAGTTCACAGTATGTATAGTACCATATACTGTGTACCGCTTTAGGTGCAGGATAGAGTGTGTAGTGTAGTATCCGTGCACCTGATATATTCTGTAGTGCATATTGCATATAATAAAGTGCATATGGTATGAGTCATATACAGGGTTGTGTATATACAGCAGCTTCTGGTGTTATGTGAATGGTATGTAGTGCAAGGTTATGGTGTACATTTTATATTGTAGTGTTTATTGTTCAAGATGTATAGGCATAATATATAATTTATTGTATACGATGTTTACTGTATGCCTAGTGTACTGTATGGTGAGCAGGGTGTATGGTGTGTATGCTTTAGGGTGTGTGTTAGCCTATGAATGTTGTGCGTAGTGTAAACTGTGCATTGGCTAGTACGTACCGCTGCTTTGTGTGCATGGAGCATGGTCTATGATGTGTGCTGTATGGCATATAGTGTCCATATTGTATGGTGTGAATGGTGCATGATGTGTATGGTGTAACATGCATGGTGTGTATGATGTTTATTGTGTACTGTGCGCATGATTTAAGATGTCGATGGTATGTGGTTTGTATAGAATATAGTATATTACATGGTGTGTTTAGTATATGGTGTGTATGACGTATGTGCCACATGATGTGTATGGTACAGGATGTGTATGGTCTGTGGTGTGTATGGTTTAGGATGTGTATGGTTTGTGGTATGTATGTTGAATGGTGTGTACACTGTGGAGTGCCTATTGTTTATGGTACGTACTCGTATGTTGCTTGGTGTATGATGAGTTTGGTATGTGTAGTGTATGATGCATATTGTGAGTATGGTGGGCACGGGGTGTTTAATAGCTCTTACAAGTGCTCGTGGGCCCTTCGGGCCCCTCGCACTTGCTCCTGCGTAGGGCTCTCGCGCTGGTATAATATATTTTAGTTATATCTATGGGCAAAAAATTCTACGGAGATCCTATGCCGGGCGCCTGGAGCAGCGTTTTTGGGTCAAAATGTGATCGCTCATTAAATATAATAAAAGTTTTTCAGTTGTGATGGGACCAAGTTTTTTCACATCAGCGATTTTTTTGCGATTTTTGTGCCAGTTTTCGTGAGATTTGAATGCGTAGTTTCAGCTGCCCAAAACACACACACACACACACACGCCTACTGCTATAGTATATTAGATGACGTACGGTATATGTATACTGTGTATGCAATGTATGGCGTGTATATGGCATACTAGGCCGAATTACATGGTGCATATGGTCCTAATATAGCACGTGGGGTGTATGTCGTGTACTTGTATAATGCGTGCATAGTGTTCACAGCATTGCTGTAGCATTTATGGCATATAGATAACATGTATGACGTGTATATAGCGTGTAACCATCCACTCAATGAAGTGCTGCTCTCGGGTGTCTGCCCTGTCCTCTCCTCCATCCTTCTTTCCTTCCATCTTCTTCTATCTTTCTTTCCTTCATTATTTCCTCGTCCTTCTGCCTACGGGTGACTTTACACTCCCTCTTCTGTCTTTCATTCCTTCATTATTTCCTCTTTCTTCTGCCTATGGGTGACTCTACACTGAGTGACAAGCCAAATGGTTTCCTGTACACCAGGAAACTATTTACTACGCTGGGTGGTAACTATGTAACCAAATTTTGGCAACTGGTGGTTTAGTGGGTAATTATTGTACTCCAATCGGATTGAGCCGGTGAAGGTTTATATCCAAGGAGTGGTTGGGGTTTATTGCTCACGTAATGCCACTCAGGGATGAGTGAGGTTGGTCACTTTCATCTTAAATGTCAGGACCAACTGCCTAGCTCCGGGCTCCTACGCTCCTCATGAGGCAACGTAGGATTGGATGATGGATGGATGGATGGATGGATGAAAAGGTTTACATCACATGAATGATGTCTGTGTATATATATATATATATATATATATCGAGAGAGAGAGAGAGAGAGAGAGAGAGAGAGAGAGAATGGTGCGTGTAGAGAGTTCAAGAGGTGTATAAGGCGTGCAAGTGACATAATATATAATGCGTATGGTGCGTATATGGTTTGTAGCTATGCGTATAAACTCATGGAGCTTGTTTATAGCATGTATAATGGGAGTGGTATGTGGAGGCGCACATCATCCACTCAATGCACTGCTGCCAAACGGTCTGTACAATAAGCCAAATGGTTTCCTGTAATCCAGGAAACCATTTTCTACGCTGGGTTGTAACCGTATAACCAAATTATGGCACCTGGTGGTTTAGTGGGTAATTTTGGCGTTCCAATCTGTTTGAGCCTGTGCAGGTTTATATCCAAGGGATGGTTGGGGTTTATCGCTCACGTAATGCCACTCAGGCTGGCCACTCTCATCTAAATTGCCAGGACCAACTTGCCTAGCTCCGAGCTCTTACGCTTCTCATGGAGGAACACAGGATTACATGATGGATGGACAGATAAAGGGAGTATATAACATGAATGTATTGTTTCCACAGCGTGCATAGTTGTATAAGTTGTACCTAGTGTGCTTAATGATTATGATTATTTGAAGTTACTATCAAAGTGACCCAGTTGATACGCAGTAGGTGTTTGGCTAGATATATTTCTCCCAGTGCAACAAATCCCTGTGACTGGCTGAGGAAATGCAATTGTTGTTGGACATGAGGCTTATCCAGTTTTATAAGGAGTGTTGCTCCCGACTGATACAGTGTAAGCGTGTTATGATGTGGATGCGACCTCTATCCCAGTGTTTTGGTTATGCGTCGGAATTGAGCTCATAGGAATCTTGTTTGTTTGATCACGTTAGGGTCCTATGAGTGTTTCGATTATAACGGACCCTGGATGACTAAAATCATACCAGTGAAGTGAAAGAAAGTTATGACAATATTTTGTATAAAATTAAAGACCACCTAATGGATTCAGACAATTGGCCTCTTGCGAGCTTTGACCTGTAAGGAAAAAATTGGCATTGTTATTGGTGGTAACAGGGCTAATCGTTTAAAATAGAAAAATATCGTGCGAAACAACTTTGAGATCATATCAGTTACTTGCTGAACAATGTGTCGTTTTCAATAACTGGAAACGAATGCTCCATATTCCATTTCCTGGAGAAGGACATGGTGGTGCCTGAAGTGAAGCCCTCAATGTTGCACTCAGCAATAGCGTTCCAAAGCACTGTTGCACGCCTCAGTGGGAAGTCATCTGGTTTGGTTTTAAGATTTTTCTTCACTGCCTTGACGAATCGTCGTTTCGTCTCCGCAACCATCTCTTGATCAAAGAGCGCAAACACTATCATCTCTGGCAAAAAGTGTCAGAGGTGGATTATAAATTTGCTTATCACTGCCTTTCCCTCGACAACATTGTTTCAATCGTTAAGGGTCTTCAGGAGGAACGTGGGCAGAAGGGCAGAAGCTGGGAGGGGCACCAGTGGTGTCTGGGAACATTCTCTACAATACTGTATATATGAACCAATCGCCAACAATGCACTGTTTAGCTGTCATATGCGATAAGGACTCAAAAGTACAAATATTAAAAAATTTTAAGTGCACTGTGCATAGCCTACATATTTACTAATATCCCCCCAAATATGTACACGACATTTCTATCCCCAGTTGCAGTATATCAGAGGTAGGAGCTTGACTTCAACGCCTTTCGATTTTTAAGGAGCACCCTAACACACACACACACACACCCCCACACACACACACATATAAAGAGATATATATATATATATATATAGATATATATATATATTCACTCTCATCTTAAATGTCAATATATATATATATATATATATATATATATATATATATATATATATATATATATATATAGATATAGATATATATATATATATATATATATATATATATATATATATATATATATATATTCACTCTCATCTTAAATGTCAATATATATATATATATATATATATATATATATATATATATATATATATATATTCACTCTCATCTTAAATGTCAGGACCGAATTGCTTAGACCCGGGCTTCTAAGCTCCTCATGGGGCAACGTAGAACTGAATGATGGATGGATGGATGGATGGATGGATATATATATATATATATATATATATATATATATATATATATATATATATATATATATTCCAATTGTTCAACAATACAGAATTCGCCTAAGTAATTATATTCCAGCTTTTCTGTAAAAGGACTAAACTCGTAACTCTCTGATGGGAAACAAGTACATTACAACCGAGGAAAATTCCGTCTTATACACCTGCCCGCCACTGTGTGGGAGGGGTGTGGCTAAGGGAGGAGGAAGGCTGGGGGAGCTGATAGTTCCTACCCCTCCCTCTTCCATCCCCATCCTTCTCACACGGTTACCAGATAGATGAATGTTGGCTACTCCTTCGCTAACACTTGTCTCACATTTACTGTTTTGAAGTGGTGGCCGAGTGTATAACGCGGAACTTTCCTCGATAGATGAATGTTGGCTACTGCTTCGCTACCGCCTGGCTCACATTTATTGTTTCGAAGTGGTGGGCGAGTGTATAACGGCGAATTTTCCTCGGATTTACCTTACCAATGCACCACGACTAGGTAAATTTGTCTCACCTTATCACGTATTTCTCTTCGACAAGGAGAGTATGTTTTCAGCCCTGTTTGTTCTCTCCAACTGGAAGAGTATGTTTCCCCCCCCTGTTTGTTTGATCGTTTGTTTGATAGTAGAATTACTGAAAAACTAAACGAGAGATTTGGACAATATTTCATAGGTAGATAGTCCATATCCCAAGGGACAATCGATTAACTTTTGGTCCGATCCAGATCGTATTACAGATTCTGGATCTGGAAAACACTTTTTGTGAAACCCTAATTGATGATGGGAAAACCTAACCCATTATGAAGAGTGGTTTGGAAATTACGTTGCCCTTGTCGGTGAGATGCACTCCACTGAGTGCCCTTCTAGTTTGTTTGTTAGTTGGTTGGTTTGTCTGTCAGCAGGTTTTCTCACAAAGTTGAAGAGAGATTTGGACTAAATTTGGTCTGTAGATAGCCCATGTCAAAGGGAACAATTGAATAACTTTGGGGACCGATCAGGATCAGGAAAACACTATTTGCAAAACCTTAATCAGTGACGTGAAACCCTAACCCATTATGAAAAGTGGTTTGGAAATTACGTTGCCCTTGTCGGAGAGGTGCGCTTCACTGAGTGCCCCTCTAGTTGGTACAAGTAAATGACAAAGTGAGACAATTTTACCTGGTTATGGTACATTGGTAAGTTGCCTAGCTCACATCCGAGACAAAAATGCCTCTCTGTCACATACTTGATTACAAGTATGTGGTAAGCTATGACAATTCTTACCTGGTCCTGGTATAGTGGTAAGCTGTACGGGTCTCATCTGAGAGTTCTCAGATGATGTTCCCGGCAGGGTAAAGGGGGAATATAGTTGGTTGATTGATTTTTTTCTTCTGCAGCTGCAAGTCTTTTTCAGTAAGCATACTTGGGGTTTCATTTTCTTGGGATTTTTCTTGGAAATAAAACCTATTACCTCTCTTGTAAAATATGCTTCCAAGAGATTAGGTGTGCAATGCTGACTCCGTGCCTTCTTTAGCCGTGCACAGTTGTTTACTTTATAAACGGGATTTATTCGTCGCTGTGTAGAGTACTGCTTTCATGTATGGGGAGGCTCCCCACATACAGCTCTTCTCAACAATGTGGAGTCATATGCTTTTCGTCTTATTAACTGTCTTACTCTTACTGGCTTCCTTTAACCTCTGTCTCTTTGCCACAGTGTTGCATCTTTATCTCTTTTCTTTCACTACTTCAATGGTCACTGCTCTTCTAAACTATCTGCTTACATTCCTCCACCACTACGGCGAGCGCATAACACCTATCTAGCAACAAACTCTCATCCTTTTCAGTTCAACTCTCTATTGCAAGAGTTAACCGTTACTCCCAGCCCTTCATGTATGCAACAAGTCAACTCTGGAACTGTCTCCCTGTGTCTGTAGTTCCTACTGCCCATGATCTCCAGTCTTTCAAAAGGAGTGTGTCCAGGCATCTGGAAATATAAGGATGTTGAATTTGGCTCTCTTTTATCTTGTTTTTGTTTTCTTCTTTGAGGGAACAGTTTGCAGGCTCCTGGCCTTTGGCTCCTTTTTCGTTGCCTTAAAAAAAATGTACGTGTATGCTCTCAAGTATTTAGTCTTTAAACCTAAGGAAACGACTTGTTTATTTAACCTTGGTTATATCACGTGATTTTACTCGCCATTGGGAAGCCTTCCGAGGATAGAAGGTTTGGCGTTTATTTATATTCATTATATACGTTTGTTACCTGTCCATGCGCCACTTTGTGTCATTACCTGTTATGATCCTACAGTAAGTCGAGTCGAAAGTCAAATGGTGCAGGCATCCGCTGAAATCTATGACATGCTGCTGATTTTTTTTGGAACTTCATAGCCACCATTTATATGTAACTCTTTAGTCTTGTAATAAGTGAGTCTTGAGTTTTGGTTAAAGTTATCTTGGTAGCTGAAGAGCAGGAGGAGTTAAAGATGAATACAGGGAGTTGACCTTGATTTATGATCTTCAGAAAAAGTCGAAGTTGAGCAGCGTATGTATTCCACAGGGACTTGATATACTAAGTATAGTTAGACCCCTCTTCGTATTTGATCTCTCCACAACTGGTCGGTTCTATGGCCAGCCCCTTTCTCAGCTCTGATTCGTAAATTCTTGTTTAGCAGGAGTCGTGTCACGTGTGCTATGCTGTCGTGGAAGCTTCTAGAACACTGTATGTCTGTGTGTATATACAGCTTCCTGTCCAAAACCAGCATTCCTTCACTTTCAGAGTTGCAAGCTAATTTCCTTTTGCTTGATTCTCGCTGATACACTACCTATCTCACACCCTGGCTTGGTGCTTCTATCTATCTATCTGTCTATGAGTTGTATTATTATAATATGGAGTCCTGACATCGCTCGGTCACGCGAACTGGCGGTCCTCCGACAGCAGTCATCATTGACATAAATGTTTTTTTTTTTTTTTTTTATGTGACCGACTCTGGGTATATGCTTCACAGCCTGCTTTCAGGGCCCAGTAGTCCTCCTAAGTACCGCACAGCTCTACATGTCACCACTTCGGCGCTAACACCCACCATACATGCTAGGGCTGTCTCATACAGGACTGGTGTATTGGTATTAGCGGGGGTATTTTTACGACATGTCGGCGGGTCTTCTGGTAGATCAGTAAAGTCTGATATTTATGAAATTCAAATCCTTAAACTGTTTCCTGCCCCAACGGGATTTGAACCCGGGTCCATTAGGACTGCAGACCAGCTCTCTACCGATTGAGCCACCGCCTTATCTATTAATACATAACATTGATTATAATACTGCATAGATATAATATTGATGTTAATATTGCAATGATCCAGTAATATTACATTATAAACATGTTGTGTACATAGTTGAACAAATGCAATATGGTTAAATTGGTAACTGTATGACATTTTGTAAAATGTGTATGTATAACAGTAAAATGCATATATGCAAAAAAAACAGTTCAAAGTTAAGATTATGGTAAGAGCTATTAATCATATAGAGATAATGATACTGGTATACTTTCGTATCATGTCATTCTTTATATATATATATATATATATATATATATATATATATATATATATATATAAATTATTACTATATGCAAAATATGTACACTTCATTCAGGGGGGTTAACTCGAATGCTTACTTTACTCCCACTAAATACTGACTCCAAATTTGCAATTCTTGCATGCATTCTCTCCATTGCGAACAGCACTACTGCAAATACAATACAGAAGATTATAAAAACAGTAGGTGCTGGGCTATACACATAATATGGGTTGAACATACTCAAACTCAAATCTTCCCAGGGCTTCATTGTTTCATTGATCAGTTGCATAGTTTCAAACTTAGGTGAAGTCAACTTAATACTTGTGCTCATGTTTAAGTCCATATTAGGTAGTGGGTGGAAATGTTTGTGTGTATGATTGAGAATGGCGTAGTGATTGATGGTGGATAAAGTGGACATGGATGGTGTAAATACCGCACAGTAGTCTGGTGCTAAATATAATCCTGAGGCTGAAGTATGAAATGGTGGTATGTCTGGACAGACTATGTAAACTGATGTGTTATGAGTGAAATAAAAAAAACTGTGAGTGTCAGATGCGTTGATGGTGTACAAGCTTATCAGGAGCAAAAGTGAAGTTGCAATGATTATGAATATTGTGATTTCTTATGATAGCCATATCACAAGGGACTGTTTCAGTAGGCTGAAACGTGAAAATGTACGCAAGACAAAGGTGAACAGCATGTAAGGATGTGCGGCACTTTTGTTCAATCGTTGATTCACTTGCGAAAGTGACAGTGTTCCGACTCTTGGAGACCATGATGAGTTCGGTGTCTGTGTTGATGTTGATGGCGACCAAAGTGTTATTATTCTTAGAAGGAAAGGGATGTATTTGGTATACTGTGAACAGGTCGTCAGTTATGAATGGTACATGAACTACTACTGATGTTGGTGTTAGTGTTGCTTCTAAATATGGATAATATTGCATGAAATCCCTACTTCGGAACAAAGGCTTCAATTTATGTTTATGTATGCCTTGACTAATTATCTGACGTAGCTCATGAACTGGAAGTAAGTTAATTGTGATCTTGCCATTACCGACATTCGAAATTCCTCGCATAAGTGCCCTGTAACGAACTCTAGTGTTGTTTAATTGGAGTAGAATTGTGTCAATGTGTTCCGTGATGATGGAGAAGTGTTGGAAAAGTGTTATGTTTCCTTCCATGTCCTTTACTTTATCTACACTTTGGAGAGCTATGTTTTCCGCCTTTTTCAGATTTTTCACGATTGTCTTCAATGCTGAGTTATCTCCTGCGATGAATTTATCTTGGTATGTTAGTACCTGAGCTATTTTATTAAATTTGTTGTTTACTTCTTGAAGGTCTTCCTCTGTAGCCAATCCCAAGATGTTCCCAAGAACTGCACCACCCAGGTCGAACAAAACGCGCTTTTGGCTAGTACGTGTAATGTTGTTCGTGGCGCTCAGTACCTCCGTTCCATGAAATTGGAGATCTTTGATCATGATGAGCATAGTTGACTTCGCCTGTTCTATCTTCCATTTCGCATAATTCACTATTTCATCCACTTCCTGTGTGTTGTGCCTGTGAAACATAGCCTCCTATCATGAAGTCCAGGGTCTTCATTGGTCTCGCGATGTTTTCTAGATAAGAAGGTGATTCGTATTAGTAATCCTAACTGATTTTAGTACTCATGATATCTCTTACGATTGATGTCGTGGCCGTTGGAGCTATGAGGCATCCTTGCCGTACTATGTGTTGGGGGTCTAAGTGAGCATATCCTCTTGCTATGTAGGGGAGAATCCATAGCATAAGTCCCTTCATCGTTACCTACCGACAAAAAAAATCTATTAATTTTCTAATGTGGTCATGCTGTGGAAGATGATAATGATGATGTGCATTACGGTTGACTAACGTAGAACAATAACTTGATTTTTATTTCATTTATAGAAGGAGTTTAAATCGATATTCAAATCTTGTAATTGATGTACTGTAGATTTTATTGGAACAGTTGCACCTATGTTTGATTGTCTGGTATATGACCTTAATTTATTTTTGTAATTATTGTTGTTATATTGACTGGTTTCATGAGTTATGTTCGGTTGTTCGGTGGTATCTGAGGCTGTATAATTATTGGATAGTTCCCTTGAAACTCGTTGTAAATGGTCAATATGAACTTGTTTCTATTTGCCACTTGACTGTGACCTAATTAAAACTTTGTTTGCTTTTATGTTTATTACTCTGTATGGGCCCTCAAATTTCGGGGATAATTTATTGTCTCTCGTATGAATGATTCCATAGGCAATGTCTCCTAAGCTGATAGGCGAGTCTCTTGCCTTTTTATTAAATGCCTCCGTCATTTCTTCCTTGGACATCGTTAATTGTTTTTTGACTCATTTATGTATGTCCTGGAATTCACGTAAACGGAGTTTAGAGTAATCATCGTAGTTGTATATGGGCAGATTTTCACCTTCTAGAATTTCTGGTAGTGTTTTATCAAGCCCATATATGATGAAATGTGGTGTGTCTCCTGTAGATTTATTCATAGATCCATTAGCTGAGGCTTCTATTCTGGGAATCCAATCATCGCAGCTTACATAATTTTCATTGAGAATGTGCCGTAGTCTATCTATCTATCTATAGCCCGACGCCCTAATCCTGGAAAGGGTGGCCACAGACAAAACGCCTCCAAGTCACTCTGTCACCCATCATTTGACTCCCCTCCCCCCAACTCACCCCCCCTCCCTCATATACCTCTCAACTCCATCCCTCCACCTCATCCTCGGTCTACCACTCCCTCTCCCTCCCTCCACCTCACCTACATACACCCTCTTAGTCAGTCTTTCATTCTCCATTCTCTCCACATGTCCAAACCACCTCAGTGTATTTCTCCTAATCTTTTCAACCACATCCACATCTACCCCACAACGTTCCTTCACTTCTTCATTCGTCAACCTGTCCCTCCACGTCACTCCACATGCTCCTCTCAAGTAACTCATTTCCACTGCTCTCACTCTTGACTTGGTCCCCTCTTGCAAGGTCCACGCCTCGCTTCCATACGTCAGGGTAGGGATCACAATACTATCATGCAGTGACTTCTTAACTTCCAGATGTGCCGTAGTACATCTAATATTTTTTGTTTTGTCTCTCTACTAACCCATTGGATGTGGGTGATAGGCTAAAACGTTAACGTTTTTGATACTGTATTGTTTACATATTTCGTGTAAGATATCAGAATTAAATTCACCTCCATTATCACTTATTAGTACCTTTGGGGTAGTAAAGCGACATATTATATTATCTATTATTGCCTTTGCTACTGTCTCTGCTGTTGTATCTTTAATTGGGGCTAAAATTAAATAACGGGAGAAATGATCCGTTGCTACAAATAGGTATTGGTTATTATTGTATGATAACGGCATCTTGAGTAAATCAACCGCTACAGCGTCCCATGGTTGATGTGGTACAAGGTAATTACCTATAGGTGCAGGTGTAATTGGGTATCCTTTGTGTTTTGCACATGATTCGCATCTGTCTATATGATTGTTTATATCTTTTCGTAATGATGGCCAGTAATATAACAACTGGGCTTGTTTGAATGTCCTATCCTTTCCAGGATGTCCTGCATGTGGGCTATCATGTATCGTTCGTAATACGTGGGGTATCATGTCATTAGGTACTACCAGTTGTTTATTATTTCTTCGGTGTTTCGGTTGTCCTGGGTTGATCATGTATAAGGCATTATTGATTATTGTGAATTGTTCTAGTGGTACATGTAGTTTGGGTAATTGTATATCATCTCCACTTTCTAACTTGTATATAACATTAGACCATGTTGGATCAAGTCTTTGTCTATCTATCTAATCTATTGCCAGACGCCTCAATCCCGTTTCGGGTGGCCACAAACAAATAGCCTCCAAGTCGCCCTATCCCCCGCCATTTCACTCCCCTGCTCCCAACTCATACCCCCCTCTCTCATATACCTCTCCACCCCATCCTTCTATCTCATCCTCGGCCTCCCTCTCCCTTTTCCCCCCTCCACCTCACTCACATACACTCTCTTCGTCAGTCTTTCACCCTCCATCCTCTCCACATGGCCAAACCACCTCAGTGTGTTCCTCATAACGCTTCCTATCACATCCACATCCACACCACAACGCTCCTTTATATCCTCATTTGTCAGCCTGTCTCTCCATGTGACTCCACAGGCTTCTCTTAAATAACTCATTTCCACTGCTCTCACTCTTGACTTGTGTCCTTCCAACAACGTCCAAGCTTCACTTCCATACGTTAGAGCTGGTATCACAATACTGTCATGTAGTAACTTTTTAACTTTTCAAGTCTTTGTGCTTTCGCAATTTCATCTTGGTTTGGGATGTTTCCTTTAAGATCTAATGCCGCGATCTTAATTGTCTTTGGGTTCCTAGATAATGCATCAGCTACTACATTCATTTTGCCTTGTATATAACGAATATGTACATTGTAGTTTTCGACTGTACATTTCCTTATTGGTCCTCCCAGAAAGGAGTTTTTCTTTAAACATACCCACTAGCGGTTTATGGTCGATGAATCAGTGTATTTCGTAACCATATACAAAATCTCGAAACTTTTGTAATGCAAAACCACTCCAAGTGCCTCTAAGTCTGTAGTGAAATAATTTTTGTCTGCACGTTTTATTTGTCTGCTGGCAAATGCAAATGGTTGATTCTGTCCTCTTTTATCTTCCTGCATCAGTACAGACCCTAATCCTTTAACTGATGCATCTGTACAAATAATAAATGGTTTTGTGAAATCCGGATATGCCAAACATGGTGTATTTGTTAGTTCTTCCCATTGGAACATAGCATCTTTTTTGAGTAGTTCGAATAGAGGAAAGGCTATATGAGAGAATTGTTGTATGAATGACCTATAGTACCCTGCTAGACCTAAAAACTGTCTAACTTCGTCATTCGTAGTGGGTTCAGGGAAGCCTCTCACTGCCTGTATTTTGTCATCGGTGTGAATACCTTCAGCACTTAATCTGCGGCCTAAGAATTTTATTTCCTTAAAGCAAAATTTGCATATAGAAAGCTTAATTTTTAAACCAGCATCACCAAGCTTTTGTAAAAGTAGGTATAATTTCTGGAGATGTTCTGTGATATCTTTCGTTGCGATGATAATATCAAGATAAACAAATATTCCTTGTTCTAAAATTCCGGACAATATGTAATTCATAAGACACTGGAATGTGCCCAGGGCTGTCTTCAGTCCCACTGGCATTCTCCATTACTTATAATGTCCTGTATTTGTGGAAAAAGCAGTGTATTTACGTGACTCCTACTTTACTGGAATTTGATAGTATCCACTGAGCAAATCGATCATGGAAAATACATCATTTTCTGGTCCAATATTCTGTAGGATGTCACTTAGCAATGGCATGGGAAATCGGTCCGGGATTGTGTGATTGTTTAGTTTACGGTAATCTACTACCGCAGGTATTTCTCCATTTCGTTTGGGCACCGAAGAATAATGAGTCATTCCACGGGAAGACTGATGGCTCAAAAATTCCAAGTGTTGACATTTCATCGACATTCTGGTTTGCGAGTGTACGTTGAGATTGTGGGACTCGATAGGCAGGTAAGAAAATTGGTGGGGTATCTGGGTGCACGTTAATCTTGTGATTAATCAAGTTAGTACATCCTAATTGTTCTCCGGGTAACGCTACGGTGTCCCTATGTTTTTCCAACAGGGTTAAGAAATCATTTTCTTTATTAAATTCACCTGAGTAAATTAAATTTTCTTTTATGCTTTCTCTATCCGTAGATTTTATCTCACTTGTCACTCCTGCTAAAACTATTTCCATCACGGGGGCGGGATATTTTTCAATGTTAACTATACAAGTCCCTTTCTTCAACTGTACTTCCCCATTCATGTGATTAATTAGGAATATGTGAGTTTGCCCATCGTCGTTCATCTGACATAATGGGTTTTCTACTGACAATCCTTTTACTTTACATAATTCTTCTAAGACAAGAACAGTACTGTTCTGTAATTTGCTCTTTATGGTAACTTTCATATAGGAGTTTGGGGTTATAACTATATCTTTGGTGAAATAGGCGGGAAAAACTGATGAGACAGTACCATTACCTAAGTTTCTAGTTCTGGAGGCTGGGGGGGGGGGAGTGGATCTATACACTCATCTGTTTGTGTATATTTGTTTAAACTTTTAATATTACCAATTCTTTTTGGTTCTGTTTTATTAATCGGTGAGAACTCTGGTGGTATTTCTTCTATGAAATCATTATCAAAGTCTATTCCATTCATTTGTGGGAGTAAAGTTATTTTCTCTGTTCTCATGCATCTTAAGCCCAGCAACATATCAGCTTTTATTGCTAAGTTTTCAATAATATAAAAAAATGCAGAAATTGGTCTTGTAGTCTCTGTAAAACTGATGTTTAACTGTATCATACCTTTCACTGCAATTTGTTTATCATCTACCGTATATAAGTCTAAATCAGATTCTTCCAGATAAGGTACGTTCTTCTTATTTCTGAAAATTCTATCTATTTCTTCTTGTGTTTTTAAGTTCACTGGAAAGCCTGTGTCTAAAAACAAGGAAACGTTTTGATCCTCACATACAGCTGGTATCAAGATACACTCACTTCCCAAAATGCTTCCTATGTGAATTTTAGACTTGCTTTTCTTTACGTTTGTTCGTTTTTTGTCGTGACTTGACCTTCCCCCGATTTGAAAATGGAAACTAATTCTTCTACTGTCTTGCAATTACTAGTCCAATGCCCTTGGCACTGATGATGCCTACAGCAGGGATCAAATCCTTGTGTCTTTTGTTTATCCTCTTTTGTTTTGATAAAGCATTCATTCTTTGTGTGTCCTGGTTTTGCACAATAATAACATAGAATGGACCTATCTCCTGACTCTCATCTGCGAGATGATTTCCCATATTTAGTGGTGTCCGTGGCGTGAGATCTCCTTGGACTGCGCAAAAACTTACGAGACTGCCTATGGCCTTGTGTTTGAGATCGTTGCCTCGACGCGTTTGGTTGTTTGCTCTGCCTGGCTTTGGGTCGCGATCGATTTTGTTCTCTGTTTGGGGTAGTTGTAGTTGTTTTCACAGCTGATACTGTCTCAGGCACTCTCATTCTACTAGAATGTGATTGTGTTTCGATCACTCCTGCTTTGCTACACTGCATCTCTACCTCGTTCATTAAGTCTAGTAAGCACATACCTGGGGTGTATGCGATCGTCTTGGCAATCTTGAGGGTCCTATCAGGTAATTTAAACAAGGCAGCTACATAACCAATGATGTCCACGACAAGGTCTGGGGACATCTTTCCATCTCCTGTTATCCAGTTTGAGTTTTCTAAGGTAGCTAATAATGTTCTTTTAATGGTGGAGACATCAGCAGTTATTTCACTGAGCACATGATTTGTAATGTGTTCCCTTACAAGATCTACAATCTTACGTAATTCTATATACCTGGCAAAAAGTTCATGCCTCCAGAAAATTTCTTTAAAAATTCAGTTTTAAACTCATCATACATCTTAGCCCAAAGAAGCTTATCAGACTTAAGCAAGTCTCCTGCCTGGCATTTTTCCTGATTAATCCAGAAGGAAAAAATAGGAATTTTCTCTTGTTCATCTGTTATGTGCCTTTTTACGAAGATCTGTTCACACTGATTGCTCAAGAAAATAACATCAATACGATCTTTTTCTGTGCCAGAGAATTTTGGGGCAGTTTTATCCTCATGATAAACGTAAACATGAGGTGGGGATGTTTGATCTGTGGTATTGGTTGCGTTATTCATTTTCACTGGTTTCTTTGTTAATGTAACTTGGACTTGTTTATCGTTGTGTGAGGGAATACTGGAATAGGTTTTCCCTGAACGATGACCTCTGTTAAGTATATTTTCATAGGTATGCAAGTCAGAGACAGAGTCCTCACTCCCTACATCAGAGGGGGTTTGCCAATCATCATCATTATCATCTAGTATTGAGGTATTTGTTTTTTTGTCTTCAGTTTGCGTTGAATTCTGTAGGGTGGTTGTGTTGCCCTGGTGCTCTCCTAATTGTGTATCTGCAGTGGGTGCTAACTGTGTATCAACTGGTACTAACACGGTTGGAGGTGAAAATATTCTTGTCATATCACTCAGCTAAAAAGAATTCATATTGCTAAGGTATGGTGTTATGAAATACGTCTTGTGTTTATGTCCTAACTGAATATATAGATGACTAAATGAGTTGTAATGAATGACAGATAGTGAGTGTATAAGTGTATACATAAAAATAAGTAAAAGAGGTGAATGTACCTAATTTAAAGCACTGATAAGAAATGAGTAAGTATAATTACACCCACTTGATACAGATGATGTCACTCGGAGAGGCGTGTTGATAGCAGATGTTGATCTCGGAAGATAAATTCAGAGTTGATGGAAAATCTCCCTCTCGATAATTCTAGGGCTGTGTTGATGGACGATATTACTCCGGAAATTCCATGGCCTGATGATTTCAGTGTTGACTGTAGTGGTTAACAGCTGTCGTCATAGGCGAACCTCACCATACAACGTCGAATTCCGACTCAGTACTGTTGGAAATAAATGAGTATGAGTAGGGGCTATGTGAATAAGAATGAGAAACAAGCAGTGGGTAAGAAGTGCGTGGTGTCAGTCACAGGTTGATTGGCGTGGCGTGTCTCAGCAAACACGCATGGTGACGCTGTCTCAGCTGATACACATGGTGACATCGGCTTCCCACACTGGTAGCTGTGGTGAGTAAATATTTTTTTTTTTTAATAACAGAACTGAGGAAGGAAAAACAAATGAGAAAAAAAAAAATCCATACACCAGATTACTGGTGTCCTCTATTCATAAAATATCTGTAACAGTTAGACTTGAACAGTTGTGGGTTGAAATTTGGAGGAAAACAACTCTGGGGAAGCGAGTTCCAGAGAGATGCAGTTCGGGGAATGAAAGAATTCTGATAGGCAGAAGTTCTGCAATATGGTTGAGTGACATTCCAGTCATGAGCGCTACCAGATGCCCGTGTAGCACGAGGGAAGGCATGGAGAGGTGGCACCATGGACGCAACTTCGTCTGAGCATTTGCCAAAAAAAATATCTGTAAAATAATGCAAGGGAGGCAACATTCCTTCTTACTTGCAGGGGAGGTAGTTTTTATGTAATGGCAGGGTTGTTAATGATTCTAACAGCAGACTTTGATGGAATCTGAAGGCAATGATATTAATCAAATGTGGAGAGAGGTAAAAGAGGTTTTGCATGAGAGTGCTAAGGTTACTATTATAAAAAGGGATAAGCAAGAAGAAAAAAGTGGATGTCAGATGAAACATGGAATGCAATTCAGAAAAGGAAACAGGCGAAGTTAAGAAGTGAAGAACATGTTGATGGCCAGGTAATTGATGTACTTAGAACAAAGTACTGGAGTTTACATTCTGAAGTCAAAAGACTCATTTGACGTGATAAGAGGAGGCTATATGATGAAAAGGCGACAGAGACAGAAATTAAATTAAGTAAAAATGAGGGTCAGAACACAAGAGCAGCGTATCAGGCCATAAAGGAGTTAACTGGGACTGAAAAGAGAACGAAGGAAATACCTGTACGAGATAGAAATGGTAATTTGATAACTAAAGATTTGGATATAAAAGGAAGGTGGAAAGAGCACTTTGAATCTGTTCTAAATAGACCAATCCCAGCTGAAGAGGACATTTTGCCAGCCGAGAGAGATTTGTAGATAGAAACAGGGGATATAACTTTGGAAGAGGTGGCAAAATCTATAAAGGAGTTAAAGAATTTTAAGGCCCCAGGAGAGGATGGAATATTCCCTGAAATGCTTAAGGTGGAAAATGTCGAGTTGATGAATGCGCTATTGAAACTTTTTAATGTGGCTTGGGATAATGGTGGAATTCCAGAAGAGTGGAAAAATGGAGTGATTATAAAAATACCAAAAAAGGGAGATTTAAGTGTGTGTGGCAATTGAAGGGGGATAACTTTGACACCTGTAGTTGCAAAAGTCTTTTCCAAATCTTGTTGAACAGAACAGAGCCAGTAATTGATAAAATTTTAAGAGAAGAACAAGCGGGATTTAGAAAGGGTCGAGGTTGTAATGATCAGATTTTTATTGTAAGGCATCTAATGCAACAAGCTAATGAGATGAAAATGCCATTTAGTAGGTGTTTTGTGGATTTTGAAAAGGCGTTTGATAGTGTTTCACGTGGAGCTATGTTGAAAATTATGAGATTCTATGGTATACCAGGAAAGTTTGTAAATATTATTAGAAGCCTGCATGAAGGTACTTTTTGTAAGGTAATGGTGGGTGGTTCTTTGAGTGACCCATTTCAAGTTAGATCAGGAGTGATTCAAGGAGGAGTTCTTTCGCCGTTGTTGTTTGTTTTGGTTATGGATTATGTTATGAAAAAGGTTGTAAGGAGAACAGGTGCAGGAATTAACTGGAAAGAAAATAAGATGCTGATGGATTTGGACTATGCTGATGATATTGTACTGATTTGTGGAAGTATTTACGAGATGCAGAGGGTGCTTGATTGTATGGTGGAGGAAGGAGAAAAAGTGGGATTGGTAATAAATTGTGGAAAGACTGAAAATATTAATATGAACATGGAGAACCAAATCGATTGTGTGATTGGGAATAATGTGGTGACGAATGTAGAAAACTTTAAATATCTGGGAACGATTGTATCATCTAATGGATCATTAAACAATGGAACTGAGGAGAGGATTAGACAGGCTTGACGAGCTGTTGGAATGTTGAAATCTGTTTGGAATAATAATATGCTTTCGGTACATACTAAAGTGAAAATGTACAAGTCCATGGTTAGACCAATTTTAATTTACGGGCATGAGTCATGGTACAGTACAATTGCAACAGATCAGAAAGTATTAGGATTTGAGAATGAATTACTGAGAAGGAATCTTGGGGTAAAGTGGCAAGACAGAGTTACAAATGCAAGAGTAAGGGATATTACGAGAGTGGAACCAGTTAATGAATATGTGAGACTGCCTCGCTGGAAGTGGCTGGGGCACATATACAGAAAAGAAGGTAGTTTAATACAGGATGTGCCAGAGTGGACTGCTAGAGGAAGAAGAGGTAGAGGTAGGCTGAGGGAAACCTGGTTGAGGACGATGAAAAAAGAAGCAGGAAAGGAGTGTTGGTGGGACCTGAAGGAGATGGCAAGAGACAAATATTGGTGAAGAGAGTTCATTGAGGCCCTATGCATCCCGTGGGGTGCCACAGGAAATGATATATATATATATATATATATATATATATATATATATATATATATATATATATATGTGTGTGTGTGTGTGTGTGTGTGTGTGTGTGTGTGTGTGTGTGTGTGTCTGTGTGTCTGTGTAGTACAATAAAACGAACACATGTTCTTGTGGGAAGATATGAATATTATAAACATGCAAAGAAACTGCAGTGCTTCATAAAAGGAACAAGACACGTGTACTGTACTATAAGCAAGGAATTAAAAAGTAAGGTTTATTTTATGAATTTTTTTTTTACTTACGTTTCGTTAAACTGCATTTCTCCCCTTATCTGTATCTTTATTTATATAACATTGTTTTACTAGTAGCTATGGGAAAAGATAAGGTACAATCTATCTATCTATCTATATACCTAGGCTGCTTCCCCCAAGGAAAGGGAGGTAGCCGAGACAGGACGACACACTCCCCATTTACTCATCCATTCAAACACATTCATTCGCATCTTAGGACAGATCCTCACCGCACCACACCGCACAAGGGTCAACTGCACAATGCAATCAGTGACATCCGCAGCAGGGCCCGACAGCAGAGCTGGTTTACCCCTGCCACATCATAACAGACTCATCCCCTTACCCGCACCTGACCTGAAATAGCTGATCAGACCAAATGCGGGAGAATATCCCTTCAGGGCTGCGTCATCACTTATTCATTCACAATTTCTCTCCACCCATTTCTGTCACGCACAGCCACTCTTCCTTGCTCAACAGACATCCCTCTCGCATCCAGCGCTCTCTTCACACTGTCCATCCATCCTATTCGTGGTCTTCCTCTCAGCCTTACACCTCTCACATCAGATCTAGTTATCTTTTTCACCAATCGCTCATTATCCATTCTCTCCATATGCCCAAACCATCGCAACACCTTCTGCTCAACTCTACCAGCCATCTCCCGAACAACTCCAGTTCTCCTTCGCACTTCATTCTGCACTCGATCCATACGCGTCACTCCACACATACTCCTCAGACACCTCATATCCATTACATTCAAACTTTTCCTCTCTGCTACACCCATATTCCATGTTTCAGCCCCATATAACGCAGTCGGTACTACAACACCCTTATACAGCCTTCTCTTTACATCCATTCTAAGCGAATGACATCTAAACACTTTTTTCATTCCTCCCAGCACCTTTCCTACTTCATTTATTTTAAACTTCACTTCTGCATCTATTCTTCCATCCACAGCAACATGTGACCCTAGATATTTAAAACACTCTACCTTCTCAAGCAACTCGCCATTCAAAACTATATTCATCCCCCTACCATCTACCAACCTCGTACACTTCATCACTTTACTCTTATTCTCATTTACTTTCAATTTCCTCATTTCACACACCCTTCCAAACTCCTCTGCCAACTGTCTCAATCTCTCCTCTGAATCAGCCACCAGTGCAGTATCATCTGCAAACAGCAGCTGCTTCAGATTCCACTTTCCAATACCTATTATATATATATATATATATATATATATATATATATATATATATATATATATATATATATATAAATCATCCAGGAATTCCAGTTTCTCTCTCCGTTAGCTGATTCATCACATCGGGAGTAACTCTTTCAACAGCCATCCCTTTCCTCTGCTTTTAAGTTTCAGACGTTGCCTCTTATTGTAATTCACAATACTCAGCCACTCTGTGGTGATCTTGTTCACATACAGCAGGCAGCACATCATTATTTGCTTACATCAAAATGTTTCACCTACATCTCTACTACTCTTGCTTTGACGTCTTTTGTAACCCATGCATGTATAATTTTACGAACCCAGGGGACATCACTCACCCTTGTCTCACTGCAATATTGATACCGAAATGCTCTATCAAACATTCCTCTACTCTTCTACTCTTCACAATATTCAGCAGTCTTCCTTCCTCACCTAAAATACATGTTCAACACCTTCCCTAAACCTTCCCTGTTGCTTTATCATATGATAGTTAAGTTTCAGAGCCTTTACGTACACACCACTCTTAAGGTACTCATTCCTGGATGGCTACTTACATTTAGAACATAACGAACATCTGTAATTACTTCTTTGTACCACAATCTGTTTTATCAAATACATACAGAAACCTGCTGGTATGTGAGATCGTCCATCATCGACCTACCCGATATATTTTTGCCTTCAGGTGACTCTACAGTAAGTGACAAGCCAAATGGTTTCCTGCAACCCTACAAGCCTTTTGCAACTTTGGGTGGTAACTATATTATATTCACATGATGCCTGCTGGTGTGCTGGGCTAAAGTGCTCCACCCGGATGGGATCGTGAGGATATGGGGTGGCTAAAGTCTATTGCTTACATAATATATTTCCGAGGTAAGAGCAGTTGGTCACTATCGCCTTAAATGTCATGAATGAGTAGCCTTATCCTGGTCTCCTGATGGGTCAAAGAAGAGTTGGATAACGAACAGATATATACAGAAATGTCGCATGCCTCTCGCTGATACTGTTATGTATCAGTAAGCTGATATTGTGATAATGGACAAATCAAGGAGGAAATGTAGCAGAGAGGTCAAGCAACAATAAAAGAGTCAGCAGCCTAATATTGGCCACGGCCAACTTGTATCACAGCATGGCAAACCTTTTTTGTTCATTAAAAGATGTAATGAACTGTTTATCTATGGTTCTTTAAGACATAAAGAATAGCCATGGTAAAAACAATACACTCATATGTTCAAAAATGCAGATGGTGGGGTGATGGTAATAGTAGCAATAGTTGTATTATAGATAGCTGTACTAGTAGACAGTGCTGCAACAACAAATAAAATATGAGGCCACTCCTTTAAAGCAGTAAAATATGCAGATGATCTAATAAATGCTGCCAAAGTGTAAGATGTGAGGAAATGGCTGGACATTGTAACATCCCATGGCCCTAAAACAGGTTATTTCCCTAAAGCAAGTACACCCATCTTGACTGTAAAACCAACTTTCAATGAAGATCCACCGGAAGACTTCAGAGACACATAGCTGATAGTTGCAATAGAAGGCCAAAGTATCTTGGTGCAGTGATAAGAATAAAGGAATTCAAAGACATATATGTGAGTGATAAGGTAAAGGCATGGGTAGAAATTTTTTTTTTATTCAATCACACAAAAACTGAGCCCGATGCAGCATACACATTTCCATATGATACAAAGAATAAATAGACCTTCGTGATGCGCATCATCCCCGATATACAGTTGTTGCTACAACCATTGTTGGATATTATCACGGAATTAGTCCCCTCTTCACTGACCGATGGTCACATCCACACATCAGAGGAGAGGGATCTTCTAGATCTACCACCCTGGATGAAAGGCCTTGATTTTATAAATTCAGCAGCTATAGCAGGCCACAAATACACTATTTCACTCAAGCTCACCGAATCTTTGTCACAGAAGATTTGTGCTCGAGACAAGTTAAATGACCAGCAACGACAAAAAGACATAAAGACACATATAAACAAAGGGCAGGAAGAGAGACAGAAGGAGCCACTGCAGCACAAAATACTTTGCATCAAACTAGCGCAGCAGAGTTGAAATGGCACAGGAGGTTGCGGCATCAAATTGGCTGACAACCCTGCCTCTCAGGGCAAAAGGCTTCGAATCAAACAAATAATATAATGACATCATACCCTTGAGACATGGGTGGCCAAGAGAAAACCACCTCAACCGTGTGTCCATGGCACTATCTTTGATGGTAATCGCACAATGGTTTGCAAGAAGGAAGGCTTTGTATGTATTCGTCATGATGAAGTACGCGACCTTATTGCGATAATGCAGTAGGAACTTTGCCATGATGTCACCATACAGCCAGCTCTGCTTTCTCTAGACGATGAGCAATTCATCCACAGAACCGCAAACATATCAAACGATGCCATAGTGGATGTCAGTGTTCGAGGTTTCCGGACACGGTGACAGCATGTCACCATGAACGATCCATGAAGGCAGCACAAAAAGGAATGAACATGATTAAAACATATAAAGGGAAAATCCAACATGCAGAACTCTGTTGATTCACTCCCCAAATGTTCATATCAGATGGAATGGGTCAAGAGGTGAGGAGATTCTACATGCGGCTGACGGAGGTTCTGTTTGAGAAGTATCAACCCCGGGGTTCCATTGTGTCCTGGATATGTACTCAAGACTGCTATTGTCTTTCGTGAGGAGATCTGCACTCCTATGCTTATGATGCACAAGACCATCAGCCCTTAGGCCTGTCTCTTTGGCTGTTATGGACTATACCATGCTACCGAGGTCGAGAGCTGCATTGATTAGCGAATCCAATAAACATAATATCCTGCAATACTGTTTATAAAATACAGTATGAGTAATATCATTTGATTGGTAACCACAGTAGTTGGCGTATATGGGGCCAATGAACTGTATCATTATAATCAGTGTTAACTTTCACATTATAACTCCAAATGAAAAATTGTATTATGTTTTGATCTTCAAAACATAATTTCCAAATGGATGAAGGTGATAGTAATTGTAGCAGCAGCAGCAGCAGCAGCAGCAGCAGCAGCAGCAGCAGCAGCAGCAGTATAGTAGTAGTAGTAGTAGTAGTAGTAGAAGTAGTAGTAGTGGTGGTGGTGTACAAGAAAAAAAATATGGTCAGATACTTTTCGATCAGACCTCGGTAATTTTAACATTGTGCATCCGACGACATATCTATATAATGTTTCTCATTACTTGCAGATAATTTTATGTAATTTAGAAGATTCGTCTCATAAATAAGGGGTTAAAAGAAGGCATCACTTACTCGATCCAGCTCGACCAGTGTCTATAAACATACATAAAAAAAATTGCATTTTCCAGTAATAAGAAAAAAAAAAAGGGGGGTTTAATAAGAACTACAGTTTCAAATGTTAACAGGATGTGGTGATCAACGCTAAATACAGTAACAACTCCGGCAATTCATCACTCCACCCCAAAAAATTATAAAAGGTGTCAGGATGATGGTCATGGTGAAGAACAGCACCAGACCTCTGATGAACGATGTCACTGAGTACCATTTAGGAAGGAGTACATAATATGAAAATGAAAATGCAGACATCCAAACACATTGCATATATATATATATATATATATATATATATATATATATATATGTGTGTGTGTGTGTGTGTGTGTGTGTGTGTACAGGATGACCAGGAAGTTGACTTACTAAATTCAGGCAAGTCACGAGGCCATACTAAGGCACAAATGAACATATGTCGGATTCACAAGGGTTTTGGATTTAAGGGAATTTAAATATGAATGCTGATAAGGGGACGAATTATCCCATTCTCATCCAGTGTTACCATCCTTTTTACTCTTCGCTATATTTCTTTTCATGACAAGAAGCGGTGCCAAGACGCAGCAAACTCGTCTCCGACAGTCTTGTGCTGGCGTATAAACACAACAGGATATCTAGTCAAAGATGACACATATCAAATTTGGAATACGTGTAAATCGGGTGAAAATTGACGATTTTGTGTCCATTTGAAATTTTAGGCCCGGTCCACCAGACATTGACCCCCCTACCGCTAACTGGTGGGGGGACCCTCTGATGTAATGAGGCATGTTACAGGATGCAGATTTGAAAGATGCACATCTAGGTTTTGGTTTCAGGTCGATATGATGAATTTGAAAGGACTTATGGCGAGAAAACGATTTCTTTTACTTTTTTTTTTTTTTTTACATTTTTTGGGCCTACAGCCTGGACTTTGGCCCAATTTGGCCCAAAACATAATCAGGTGATCAGAAGGTCGTAGCCCATCTTCCCTGTAATTTTAGTCAAAATCGCAACAGTAGTTTTCGCGTAAAGTTGTTAACGGACAGACAGACAGACAAAGAAACAAACAGACAAACCGAGTGAAAACGATACCCGTCCCCAAGCCCCCTCCGGGACGGGGACGGATAAAAATAACTGAACATTATGTAACAACAACCACACACTGGGCAGCCTAGTAAAAATTTAGTAATGGAGAGTGCACAGCATTGTAAAATACCGTGGTAATGGGTAATTTTTCTCATCAGGTCTACTAAGACATAAATGCCCTTGCGTCATATCCGTTGTAAATCCGACATACGTTCATTGGTTCATCGAACATTTAAGTCTTAGAGTGACTCCAGAAAGCACCTCCTAAAGACGGTACATCTCCCACGACAACACACACACACACACACACACACACACATACACACACACACACACACACACACACACTATTCGAAATAGCAGTCTCAACCATCTTGTTACTGTATGGAATAGATGAACCATCTTGTTATTTTAGGAAATTGTTGAACCATCTCGTTATCAAATGGAATTAATCGAATGTGTCATAGACATTATACACGCCGCCATTTATATGAACTGAAATCCAGTCATCGTTAGTGCGCGTCCACACTTGCTCTCGAACGTACTTTGGCAACACGGCAGGCAACATGTTCGGGAACATGTTTGCAGCAGTATTTGGACAGATGTATGCAAACATGCTCCAATGCAGCTTCGAACATTGGCAGCAGAGGCGATGGGATAAGTGTATCCATACCAGGCAGCTGAGACTTCATCACGATGTTGCCAATATGATCTGGACGCTTCTGCTGTTTCCAAAGTGTTTGCAGAGTGTTCGTTACTGTGTTGCTTACATGTTGCCAGCACTTGTTCAAGTGCACATGTGGATGCGCCCTTACCCTAACTGGGAAGTGGTAACAAAATTGAAACAGATGAACATTTTTCATGCCTGTGGATGTAGACGAGGCCGCCATGTCTCCCACTTCATAGTAACAGTTGACTAAAGCAGTATAGTTCAAAACCATTGCAGCTGTCAACAATTATGTCATACAAACATATTACTATTATTCTATTTAAGTATTACTGGATTTCTTAATTCACATGGCCATGTATTGTATATAATGTATTTCTTTTACTTCAACCTACTTCCACTGGACCATTCTACCTTATAATCATTAACATTGTAGGTAATTATATACCTAGTAAAACTCATTCCCCTCAATAGTTATATAAATAAACCTTCTGCATTATAATGCCTCATTGTGTCAGGAGACACCGGTTTAATTCAACGGGGAGAATTGTAACCATACTATGTTATTGTAACCATACAGTATAACTCTAACGATACTACATAACCATACCCTGTAACCCTATATATAACCATACATTCAAAATATCATACACCTATGTACGTTACCAACCGTTCATCAGCTGATTTCAAATATCTGCATAGTAGGCAAGTCTCCAACCTCACTGGTCTCAGTAGCCAGTTGAGAGGCTGACATAGAACGGGTTGGCCTGTGGTAAGCTTCTCCTAATAAACTTCGTAATATATTACTCAATACCTCTGGATTACTCCTAACTGGGGATACGAGAGGGGGTGAAACAGTTCCTCTGATTATCATAATTTCCATTCAAAGGATGTCTTACCTATTTCCTACAAGGGCCTACTTTGCCAAAAACCTATTCCCTAATGGACCTATTTTCCTCCTGATACAGACAATGAGAGAGAGAGAGGGGGGGGAGGAGGACACATCAGCTTTTATAGCACTGACTAATATAAGTCGATTAGCAGCCCTGTCGGATCGCAAAGAACCTGCTCCTGCCGAGGGTGACTCGGAGGACCCCCGAGACACACACTGACACCAAACTTGACATGGACCCGCTCTGACATACCGAGCATGCCCGTGCAGATTTCAGCCCATTCCACCCAGCGGTATGACTTGTAGAGGGTTCCCAATGTCTAGCGAAAAAACTGGCATAAAGGTGCTTGTGCTTCGAGGACTTTTGACCGCACACAGGAAAAATTTACACCATTGCTGTCAGCTCGTTGTTCCGCGTCTTTTGATGTATGGCACATCGAAATCCGAGGGGATCTAATGTAGACACACACACACACACACACACACACACACACACACACACACACACACACAAAACGTTTATTTTCACAGTAATTTTGATGTCATTCTACTGAACATGCACAATATGTAATATATATATATATATATATATATATATATATATATATATATATACGGGCATATGGAGAGAATGGATAATGAGCGATTGGTGAAAAAGATAACTAGATCTGATGTGAGAGGTGTAAGGCTGAGAGGAAGATCACGAATAGGATGGATGGACAGTGTGAAGAGAGCGCTGAATGCGAGAGGGATGTCTGTTGAGCAAGGAAGAGTGGCTGTGCGTGACAGAAAATAAATGGAGAGAAATTGTGAATGAATAAGTGATGACGCAGCCCTGAGGGGATATTCTCCCGCATTTGGTCTGATCAGCTAGTCAGGTCAGGTGCGGGTAAGGGGATGGGTCTGTTATGATGTGGCAGGGGTAAACCAGTTCTGCTGTCGGACCCTGCTGCGGATGTCACTGATTGCATTGCGCAGTTGACACTTGTGCGGTGTGGTGCGGTGAGGATCTGTCCGTTCTCCACTTTGGGGCTAAGATGCGAATGAATGTGTTTGAATGGATGAGTAAATGGGGAGTGTGTCGTCCTTTCTCGGCTACCTCCCTTTCCTTGGGGGAAGCAGCCTAGGTATATATATATATATATATATATATATATATATATATATATATATATATATATATATATATATATATATATATATATGTTCTATAGACCAAGGCATGAAGTCACTGTTGATATTTTGTGATCGATTGTCGGTGGTATTTTAATGTGAGTATTTATTATACAACCTGTTAGTAAAACATTCTGTATATCTGTCTTATAAAGGTGATGGAACACTGTAATAGCTAACGATGGAGTAGTAAACAGGATGGCATTTTATGTCTGTTATTATAAAAAAAAAAAAAAAAAAGCTCTATTAGCTAAATGAAGAAAAAAACTATTACAATGTTTAAAACACAGTCCTGCTTGTTGTGCGACAACACCTCATTTAGCAAGAGTGTGCTATCGAGATGTATTCTCGTAAACTTTGGAGACATTTGTAGCGGCTATCCCATGGCATTATATTTCTCCTGTTAAAACAAGGATATTCACTTGTTCGTTTTTTTTTTTTTTTTTTTTTTTACACCGGCGAACCGCAAAGCAAGATCGGGAGTTATGTTTCGATCGACATGTGTGTGTGTGTGTGTTTGTGTTTGTGTGTGTGTGTGTGTGTATGTGTGTGTGTGTGTGTGTGTGTGTGTGTGTGTGTGTGTGTGTGTGTGTGTGTGTGTGTGTGTGTGTGTGTGTGTGTGTGTGTGTGTGTGTGTGACCAAATTAACTCAGCCACGTCTCAGCCAGCCGATTTAAATTCAATTTGGTGAGGGAATATAGGAATAACGAGGGAACTGAGCAAGTGTTTTTAAGCATACCACGTCAGAAGACAAGGTCATGGGGCTAGGTAGGAGTCTGATCTAGCATGATCAGCTTAAGAATATTGATCTCATTTAGACCACACTTAGTGGAGGGGTTGAGGGTTATTAAGAACAGAGGTTCCATTTTGAGGAAAATCAGCCAAAGTTCAAGGTAACATGACAAGATCAAAATTCGAATTGTGTCTGTGTATGAACAAAATACATAACTCAGTTTTGATCCGATTTGGGTCGAAATTGGCGGAAGGGTTAATGACCACCCGTGTAGCTGACCAGTTTTTGAGAACAGTCAACCGTCAACGTTACGTGACCAGGTCAACCTGAAGCTTTTATTCGGTTTCTTCCTTCTGTCTATGGGTGACTACAGGCTACACGGAATAACAAGCCAAATGGTTCCCTATACACCAGGAAACCATTTATTACGCTGGAAGGTAACCTTATAAATTATAGCGCCTGGTGGTTTAGTGGGTAATAAAGACGCTCCAATCAGACCGAGCCTGTGTAGGTTTATATCCAAGGGATGGCTGGGGTTTATTATTTGCGTATTTTCACTCAGGGAAGAGTGAGGCTGGTCACTCTCTTCTTAAAGGTCAGGACCAACTTGCCTAGCCCCGGGCTCCTACGCTCCTCTTGGGGCAACAAAGGATTGGATGATGGTTGGATGGATACACCAAACTCTGTGGATGTGCTTAGGGTAAGGCAAGGATAAAGGAATTCGATATTGGGAACGGTCGGTCAAAAGGCAATGTCACAGAGATAGGTCAAAAGCCAAGGTTACAGGGCAAAGTCATCTCAGTCTTAATATGATTTGGATCAAACGTGGTGGAATGGATAAGTGTCAAAGAATAATGGGGTAATTCATTTTAGATAACAGCTACTCGAATGTCAAAACCATAGGACAGAATTAAATTTTCAACCAGAATAAGGCCAGTTGGTGAGTGTGGATATCGTATTGTACGAGTGCTCCTTAATTGTAATCTCTCTCTCTCTCTCTATATATATATATATAGTCTTAACACTCCCTGGCTCCCGTGACTCACTCTCAGCTAAATCAAATTATCTTGCTTTCCCTGAACTAAATTACTAGAGCTGTCAGGAAGATGACGGGTGACAGTAATATCTCTCTTAGTCGCTTACAACTCATTCTCGTATCAAACAAATAAAGTCGTTTGGCGTTAATTGGACAACATACCAGAGACAATGCAACGATACAGGGGAATAACATTTATTTACTTTGCATTATACAAATATCAGTATTCAAATATCACACGTAGAATGAACAGGGTAAAGAAAAGGTGCTATGGATTCTTGTGACCTCACTTAAAATGCGGTCATAGCCTGCTAACATCTTCACGACAATGGGATCTTATTTTAATCTTGATAACAGAAAGTATTTTTCTTTCAGTTTAGGAAAAAGCCCTAGCAGTGATGGGTGAACTATGGCAATATATACGGCCTCCAGTCAGAAATGTCTCTCCGAAGCTGGATTACCGTAAATAGTTGAGAGATGATAAGGATTAATGAAAAAAAAAAATGTTTGGGTTAAAGTGAATGTAACGCCCCAGTCACCCAACTGCACACCACAACTGCCAACAACATTATCGCGTGCTGATTCACTTCTTTAGCATCATTTCTTAATACCGAGAAAATCAATGATGTAATTCAACACGGTTTAAATCTTCGATAATCCTTTCAGTACACTGGCCTTATACTCAGCATCGTTAGATGAGTTACTTTAGCTTAGGGAAGAGCTCTTGTAGTGATAAACGTAAGGGTTTAGAAAAAAAAAAAAAAAGGCATTATTATCTATAGTACGAAGACGATCTATATCTCAGCTACCGCCAGAACGATTTTATCTGGCTCGAGAGAGTTCTGACATGGTGAAGAGGGCTAGAGACATTTCCCATTTGCCCCCACAAGCAAAGACAAGGATTTGCAGTGAATTCTATAGGGACGAAAATTCCTTGCCACACCATATTGCGGATGATAAGTGACTTAAAGCCCACTGTTATAACACGAATCTCAGGTTTCAAAAATTCTCAGCCTAAACAGTATCATTATAAGCTGCAGATATCCAAGACTGAACACAGAGATTTATGGCTATTACTCTGCAAGCGCTCCTCGTTCATTCAGCAATAAGATTTGATCCTAAAACCATATAGATGCCTCAGGAGGTAACTCTTCTGTGTGATTTTATTTATTTTTATAATTATTCGTTTATTCATTTCTATTAACGGAATGATTTCGTTCATTATGCTTCCGTGCGACCTCTGGCAGGCAGTGAAGGTTTTATTCTTGGTAAGGCTCTCCTGTTGTCAAGTTTTACATTATCTGTAACTGACTGTGGACGTAGAACTGGCATCTGCATTCTTCACCAATCCCACTTTTTTCTGCTCTCACTCTTGTCTTTTAGACAGAGGAACGTCCTCATGAGCTACTGTGGCCGTCAGTCTTTCATTAACGAGTTTTAGACGCACGGCGCTTCAGGTCCGTAGACTTCATCGACAGTGAAACGGCACCACACCTAACCACATCACATCACACCGGTTCACCACACCACACCATACCACACCACGCCACGCCACACCACGCCACATAACACGCCATACCATGCTCTCACCGTGCACTTATAAATGTACCCTCCAACATCGCACTTTAACCAAAGGATCCTGATGCTACCGCATCTAGTATTTTTGTACTTGTTCATATTTATGTCTTAAAAGGCTTCCTACACTCATAGGTTAACGTGAGCACTAAAATCATTCATCTTAATATGCTGGAGATTACTGTCATTTTACAACTTGTTTTATGCAGCTCATTTCGACAACACCACAGCTCTACATTTTCCATAAGAATTCCTTGAGACTAGGATTCCAAAATGTGCATATCATTTATTTTAGCTCAGCATTCGAGAAGGAAAGATGGCAGTTTTGGGCACAATTGGCGCTCTCAGACTGCTGTGACAAACTTTCAACTAAAAAAAAAAAAAAAAAACGCCTGGCGTTAGCTAAAGTAAAAGAGAGTTGTCCCGACCGTATGAGGAGGTGGTGTTCGAGTCAGTGGAGAGGTAGTGTGCGATCCTAATGGACGCAAGTTTCCCGACTGGGAAAAGATCTGAATTTCGCTAAAACACGTGAAAGCACAACACCCACAAATTGCAAAAATGTCCTAATACAAATACACTAGTCTTGTATGAGACAGCCCTAGCTTGTATTCAGTATGGATGATGGGTGTTAGCCCCGAAATGGTGACATGATGAGGTGTGTGGTACGTAGGAGAACTGCTAGGCCTCAGGGAACGTGCTGCTAGGCCAATGTCCAAAGTCTGATGCATTAAAAAGAAAAAAAAAATCAAGGTACTTTGAATCATGCAAGTAAAAATAACAAGGTATGTCGTTAGCCAGAACGAAATGCTAAAGTTGTTTCGGCCATGACAGGGTTAAAGTGAACAGAGTCTAATACACTATATGGAGTCATAATGCTGAGTTCAAAAAAAAAAAAAAAATCTGTTCCGTATTAAGACCTTCATAGCAGACGCCACAATCCCCTTTGATTTATGAGCCAATACCGTCAAGCTGTTCCTGTCCATTGGCGCGGCTGAGGCGCAAAACGCCGGTATAAAATACGAGATAGGTACAAAATGGTTATAGAGGTGAACGATGAGTATCATTATAAAATGTGGATATTGATAATAGTTCCGTAATTGGGCTCCTGTATCCGCATATGTTTATCTGTCAATATACTTAGTTGTCTACCAATCGTTCCACTTATCTTCCTACATATGCATGTATCTAATATACTACTGTTCCAGCCGTGTGTCTGTCTGTCCGTCTGTTTGTCTGTGTAGCGCCGCCGAATATGGAACGAGGATTGCGATAAAACTTGACAGGATGGTTACAACTGGGTCTCAGATGTGCTCATTTCAATTATATATCGATTAAACTTTTCTAAAACGGTGTTACGGCCCGTAGTAATTGAACTCACTGACTTCACATTAAGCGGATCTCGTCGAGCGGGGATTGTCTGGCGTCGAAGCAGATGTTCATTGGTTTTGAACAGTGGGAGAAGCAGTTCAAAAACGGCCCTCATTTGAACAGTCACAAATCGCTCAAAATAAAGTTTTCCTCAACAATATACAGTTCTGCGTGCAACAGTGCAAAATCTGTAGCAAGCTGATGCAAAGTTTTTAGGGCAGTCGTGTGTAACTGATGCAGCTGGCAAGAAGGGAAAACTGAGAATTGACCATTTTCAACACACAATAACGACACTAGAAATTTACACACAAGACTATAATTTGACACTGATGCTACGTCGCGCATAAGGCTGTGAAAACAAATTCTCCATACCTTCAGCCGTTTTGTTACAACTGCAGGGTGGTTGAAACCGAATTCGTGTAGATGCAAAAAGCTGAGATTCGAAGGGGAAAGCCATAAGCCCTCCCAGGAGCAAGTGTATGGCAGCCCGGCTGGGCCACGTACGGTAGCATTTGTATGTTATCTATATCTTATATCACTCTAAGTATCACTGTCTATATACCCACTTGCATAGTTATGTTCTTATATACTTATGTATTCTTTATCTACAGCAATCCGTCATTAATCTATCGATCTCCTTGTCTATCGACTTCTCCATTCATGTGCAGATGCCTATCTGTTTACATGACTACCTATCAGTCGAGTCGTCTAATCCGCGGCAATGTGGTTCTCGACCACTGCCGTGCTGTAGAAATTCCGTGGATTATAATTAACATAACTTATGGGAAAAATTACCAATGGTTTTGGCCTCTCGGCTAAGTTGGAACGTATCACCCTACCTACACCCAACTAATTACCAGTGAACACTAGCACACTCTCAAATAATTATTCAATGCATGTATTGTTGGGAAAAAAGACTATTAAACATTAAATAAATAATATTAAAGGGTCTTACCTGACTCCAACCAACGACAATGCTTAAGTGAAAGGGGAGGAGGTGGTGGTTCCGAGGCTAGAGGCAAACTAGAGCCTCTCAGCATGATGTGTGTGGAACGAGTAGTGCCTCATGCTGTCTCAGCAACTCTTTTTCCTCCTCAGCCTCCCCCAGGAACCCTCAAAGTCCACTGCAGAGATAATGAAGCGGTGTCGTCGTCGTTCTTACAGCTTTCTCTCCATTATCGATGCGACAAACAACATCCATTTTCTGGTCATATTTAAGTGGTGGCTTTTTCTTTTCAGTACTTTTTGAGACGAACTCGTAGGCTGGTTGTGGTCAGCTACGCATCACGCTGGAAGGCAAGTAAGGGAACAACAAAAAAAAAAGTCAGTAGTCCTCAGAATGTAGAAAACTTTAAATATCTGGGAACGATTGTATCATCTAATGGATCATTAAACAATGAAATTGAGGAGAGGATTAGACAGGCTTGGCGAGCTGTTGGAATGTTGAAATCTGTTTGGAATAATAATATGCTTTCGGTACATACTAAAGTGAAAATTTACAAGTCCATGGTTAGACCCATTTTAATTTACGGGCATGAGTCATGGTACAGTACAATTGCAACAGATCAGAAAGTATTAGGATTTGAGAATAAA
The DNA here is from genome assembly GCF_032717465.1 of Coenobita brevimanus. Classification (NCBI taxonomy): domain Eukaryota; kingdom Metazoa; phylum Arthropoda; class Malacostraca; order Decapoda; family Coenobitidae; genus Coenobita; species Coenobita brevimanus. The sequence goes on along the minus strand of NC_136974.1, from coordinate 10,869,431 downwards.
ATACTGAGAAGGATTCTTGGGGTAAAGTGGCAAGACAGAGTTACAAATGAAAGAGTAAGGGATAATACGAGAGTGGAACCAGTTAATGAATATGTGAGACTGCCTCGCTGGAAGTGGCTGGGGCACATATACAGAAAAGAAGGTTGTTTAATACAGGATGTGCCAGAGTGGATTGTTAGAGGAAGAAGTGGTAGAGGTAGGCTGAGGGAAACCTGGTTGAGGACAATGAAAAAAGAAGCAGGAGAGGAGTGTTGGTGGGAACTGAAGGAGATGGCAAGAGACAAATATTGGTGGAGAGAGTTCATTGAGACCCTATGCATCCCGTGGGGTGCCACAGGAAATGATTGATTGATTGATTGAGTCCTCAGAAACCGTGCTCCTGGCCACTCCTGCAGCGGGTGGTGCAGAGTAAACGATGGAGGGAAGTAGTACGCGCACTTAGCGCCAAGGAAGGGTTATGATTGGCCACTCATTGCTTGTCATGCTTGCTTGTGAATGGCTGATGGACCCAGTTTGCAGCACACACCATGGAAATCTCAACGCAAATACGTCACTTTCGCGCCAAAAGTCGGCACTTTAAGCATATAATCATGGTTTCTGCTACTTTCGAGTTCTGAGCGGGAACCATGCCGTGGATTAGAAAACTGGCTTACAAACACGCGTCTTATGCAACTCGACTTCTACCTAGTGTGCAATAGATTAGTCACCCAAGCGCCACAAAAAAATAATAGAGAAAATCGCGATTAAAATTTGCAACTTTAAAATCGGGATAACAACCTAATCAATAGAGATAACTTCATCAATTTTGTTTTAACTTGTAGCTTATCGAATCTAGTTTCATATCAGTGACAGATCATTTGAAAAAAAATATATATTTTCATGGTACTAAAGTAAATTAACCTAGGGGCAGTTTATTATCTGGTAAGTACAGGTGTTTGTCCATTGGTTAAAAACAATATTCTTTTGATACACCACACATACTGTGGACATCAGATATGTTCTATGCTGCAAAAAAATTAAATAAATGTGCCATAATAACCAAAATAAACTCTGACAACCATTGGCATTAGCAAAAACAGTGTCATTTTTACCAATAACATCAACCGATGTGTCACCACTTTAACCCATACCCCACCAAGAAACACCTTTATAAACATTAATACAATATACAATAGGCCTAATTCATAATCACAGTAATAATGAATACTAGAAAAGGAAACAGGCCAAACTCATTATTCATTCATCATCATAGCCATTGAGGTCATCGTCAACATCCTCAGCATCAACCAAAATGTTCCTGAGTAGGTTTTGACGGAGTTCCTTCCTGGTGCAGCATATTTTGTTGGGCTATGAAATCAGTATGTTAGCCACTGAATGACCAAGGGATGTAGGTAAGGAGGGCTTGCAGGTCTTTAACTTTACTTTCTTTTAAGGCACAGTGGTTTATCATACTTTGGTGTGAGGGAAACATCGCCAAGATTAAACTTTCTGACACTGTAGTTTGCTTTACCTTTCATCTGCCACGCAGCTATAGCTGGAGCATTATCATCATACGACACTGTTATGAAATAGTCCTCTCTGTAGGCTACTGCAGTCTGAACATGAATCTTCTAGCATCTTTGAATTTTGTATTCGGGTCATTAGGTTTTCTCTGGACAATAAAGCGCTGCAGTGTGTCAAAGTTTAGGAAGTTTTTCTGCTCCATTTTAACCACCTCATAGCACTGTTCTATGGCTGTATGAATGATGTGAATGTACTCATCCAAACTATGAATGTGAACATATCTACTGACGCCATGTAGTTCACCACAGTTGTCAGTGATAACAACTAATTTGGAGAAATCCTTAACACTGTACTCTTGTGCAATCCAGTGTTTAATGTAACTTGCAATCTCCACTGAACCACGCCCCCCTGTCTTTTCATTCTACGCTGCTGCAAATCGACACAAATCACTCGAGTATTAGGATCATTGTTACCAGCATAATGCCATAATCCTTCATAATTTGCTGCCCCTGACTAACCAATTCTTTATGTGCAACTAACTGAGCTTCAAGATTATGTAGAGAATCGGCACCAGCATCCTTAGCAGCGCTAATAGCAGTCAACAACTTAGTCACACTTACTGCATGTGTCTGTAGCTGGAGGCTGGATGCCAATATTATAGTTCTTGGTGAACACATTCCGATAATACGAATATTTCACAACACCCTCACCTGGGTATTCAGTGGCCATCCAATCAACATACTTTTCATACAACACCTTTATAGTTGCTTGTGATTCTAGATACTTCCTGTGAGGTGATTTAGCTCTGCTGTAATGACTACCAACTGTTGGTAAGAGCTGTATGCTTTCAGGAACACGGTCAACAACACCAGTAGGAAGTGCATTACCTGGCCTGTTTTTGCCACGGCTATCACCTGTACCTACACCTGTGACACCCACACTCTTCACTGCGTACTCGACACGACTTCTTTTTAAACCAAAGATTGACAAGAAACTTTGTCTGCACACAGAGTACACTTTATTCTCATACTCAACAGTGTAGGAGTAGTTGAACCAACGAGCAGGTCCAGGAGAAGCTGCATTCTTTGATGGACGATGTCTTTTTACTGGTAGCCTGTGCACTGCTTTCTGTAAATACATATTTTGCATGTTAAAATCACCTAGCTTCCAAAATTCAGTGAATATCTTATCAGTCACTGGTCTTGTAACCTTAGCAAAACAACCATCTGCACAAGGCCGTCCCACACTCCAGGCTGCAGCTTGTTGCTTTGTCACCATGCTAGTATAAACCTTGCCAGATTTTCTTTTTTTCTTTGCCACATTACACTGCCATGTTTCAGGCTGACGCACTTTTTTCCTTCCCCTCGAGGTGCTAGGGATGTCTAGCTCACTGTTATCACCCATTATGATACACAATTAATGCTGTAACGGCAAGGAATAAGATGAAAACAGAGATTCCACTGAATGATGCGCGGGGACACGTGGATGGACTCGTGGAGGGCGACTGAGTGTATATCGTACTCCCATTGGCTGAAAAATGTAAACAAACTCCCCGGTGTGCTCCTATGCTGTTGCTCATTGGCTAGTGAGACTGCAAGACCAGCTGATGGCATTTAACTGCCTCCTCCAGCAAAGTGTGAGTACCTACTAGACACTACGTCAGCAGTTGCTGTAGCATTGCACCTTAACCCATAAACCGCAGGGTTGTTTTGGCGCTCCTTGCGTGTCCCGCGGCGATATTCGCGCTCCGACAGACTTTGTAAAAATATTTGCCAAAAATCAGTTATTAGGCCTAGAGTATTATAATTATATGTGCATTTGGCACATACCTTTAGCTTTCTCCTGGGATGTTTGTTGAGCCTTCGTCGAGTACCGTAGGACTTGTGGAGACTTCAGAAGTTGGGTAATGAAGTCTCCACTTTACACTTCCCGACACCCCATAGTATGATTACCACAGCCTGATATTATCACTAGAAACAGTATTCTATCATTTTCAAATAGTTTGGAATCCATACTTCAAAAAAAAAAAAAAAATGTGAAAGCAATGAAAATTACGAGCGCGTACCAGCTTCCCACTTGCGCTCGTTCGCAGCTGGTATTCTGTCATTTATTATTCATAAAAACACTCACAGTTTATATTTCTATTACTATACAACACATATATCTGCAGTCTTTATCCATAAGTTTCCTTCAGTAACAGTAGTTTATTGTCACTGTAGGCATTCAATTTCTCTTTCAGTAAAATACGTAGCATTCACTTTCTCGTCCTGTATACAAGCATTGAGAGCGAATCTGTCACTTTCACTTTCACTTTCATAACTCCTAGTATTCATACATGCTAGAGTGAAACTTTCACTTTCATTACTCCTAGTATATATACTCGTATTCTTATTACTACTCATTTACATTTCTATTTACATTCTCTATTTTAATTACATTATTTACATTTCTGTTTTATTCACACTGTGTTATGCACTGTCACTTGCAGTAACTTATAAAACTATTTTCCACTGTTCACTTATATTTACATTCTTTGCTTTCACTTCCTGTTTACACATTATTTACACATTATTTACATTTCCACTTACACTGTTTTAGTCACTGGAAAGATCGTAGTCACTGTCCATCATTTTCATTGATAAATCAGCCAGTTCAACTTCCACAGCTGTCACTTAGCCCTTTACCCCTTTCCACACGAGGTTTAGTAGGCGTAGAGGTCACAGGGCCCTTTGCATGAGGCTAAAAAGCGACGGAATTGGATAGGCGCGAATCCGACGTGGTTTCACTTTGAAAGACGACAGTAAACTGAATGCTGTGGTTGCCTAGGGGCAGTGAAAGGCTGCCAATGTCAGCGTGGTGACAGCTGCTAATATATACACTATGAAATGACTGGCAGGAAATCTAGACAATCCATAATAAATTAGGTAGTTCCAGGTGAATGTAAATATTAATTAGGCTTCTCCCTTCCTTTCGTATATATATATTTTTATTACGAGAAGAGATTATACGGCATATTTCAAGGGGAAATAAACAGGGAAAATTAGCAAACAAGTGCATGTGAGGTGTTGTCAGGTGATAATTTAGCCAATTCCAGGTGAATGGCATTATCACTTACCTTATTTCTTTTTTGTATATATTATTTTGTATAAGAATAGGGCACAGGGCTTATTTCAATGGATGAAATCAGTGGAATATTCCAGGGAAGATTTACTTAGCACAGTGCAGCCGGGCAAGCGAGAGGAGAGGGTAATGGAAGGGAGGTAGGGAGGGGAGTCAAGAACGGGGAGAAATGGCTAAATTGTCAACAATGGATGGGAGTACAGATGAGATTATGAGTGCTGACTAGTGTTGGACATTGGCAGTACTGATAGATGATACAAGCCACCACTTGAAAGCCCGGGCGAATTGAAAATAACACAGAATCACAAAAGTGACGCCCCGCGGTATGATCCAGTTCTCCCAAGCGTCACGAAAGTGACGCCCCACGGTTAAGGGGTTAAAATGGGATTTTCACCTTTACTAACATTTCTGTTTCCAGCCTCGAGTCTTCCTCTGGACAGAGGAGAGTTGGAGGAAGACAGTGATATACATAACTCAGTTTAGTTAAATATGGCTCTTGGCTGACTCCTCTACTGCATGCCTCTGCCTACCTATTTATTTGTATATATATATATATATATATATATATACATATATATATATATATATATATATATATATATATATATATATATATATATATATATACATATATATATATCATCATCATCATCATCATCATCTGGATCTCATTTCCCACCCTTTGACAGGGGGAGGATTAGCAGCATCCAGAGCCCAGGTTAGCCCAGTTCAATGGCCTATGATTCCATTCACTCATCATTCAAGCCCGCGGAATCCTGGCTCTATCTGATATGCTAAAAACATTCACCACATTCTGCAGCTTCACATAAACATATCCGATAGTCAATCCAGACACTGTCACATTAAATAGGGGTGCCAAATTCCTGATCATGCACTTCTTCTCACGCCATTCATCCAGCCAGCTCAGTCTCTTGTCAGTCCCCTAGCCTCACTGACATCCATACTCTGTTCCTCACACATTTATATAATATATATATATATATATATATATATATATATATATATATATATATGATTTAAGTTCAGAGCTGTGAGTAGCTGTCTAAATATTAGTGCACTTTGTAACATTTCATTCTTTCCTGAGATCATCTTCAGACCAATCTGATGGCGTAATTGTTTTCCCAGTCAGTTGTTTTTTTTTATTTTCTTTCTTTACCAGTTTAACTAAATTAAACTGGTCACCACCAACCTGTGCCTATATTCTTTACTCTTGATTATTAGCATTTCTCTGCAAAATAGCAGTCTTTAGTCTACTCAGCCTTAGCTGAGTTAGCATTATGGCTACTAATATATATGTACAGGAAGCCAAAGATATGGGGTTTACTGACCCCAAATAAATAAGGGAGTACGTGCTCTCACGGTTTAGTTATGAGCAGCAACGTGAGAATGATGCTCGTGACGAGCGTTGAATTCAGTGTGAGAAATGCGAGAGAGAATGTGAAAACGAGTGAGAACAACGTGAGCATGAGCAAAAACAATGCGAACACGAGCAAGAACAACGCGAAAGAGAACGTGAATACGAGCGAGAATAACGAGAACATGAATTTGCCATGCACGAGGCACATAAGAAACATGACCTTGAGATGCTGAAGCTCAAGCGAGACTCCTTGGCTTCAGACACATCTGGTGCAGCTAACCCAAGCTCCATGAGCGCTCTCCCTACACATGTTCTGGCGACCCAACACATCAAGCTTCCTCCATACAAGGAAGGCAAGCGAATCAAGCCATTCATAGCTTGTTTTGAAGACATGGCTCAGCTGTACCAGCTGGATGAGGCAGCTAAGCGGCTCCAGTTTCTTAGCTCGTTTGAGGGCCCTGCCCTCAATATTTTCCACAGAATTCATGGAGACAATCTCATGTATGAGATGATGAAGGCCGCACTCGTCAAAGCATACCTTCTCACAGTTGATGACTGCAGGAGTCAGTTTATGAGGGCACGTCTACAAGAAAAGGAGACTGCTGTTCAGTTTCTTGATTGGCTTACTGCTTACTTAGATGAGTGAATGGAAAAAACTCCTCCCACATGAGGGGGGATAACTGACCTTATGCTGTGCACGCAGCTAGAAAAGTCATGGCCTGCTGAGCTTATGGCTCAGCTTAAGATCTGCAAGGTAAGGGATGCCAGCCAAATGATGGAGAAGGCTGATACATTCTTCACTGCGTACGGGTATCAAACTCGTAAGCAACACACCTGGAACAGGAAAGCTGACAAATCTGGGAAACTGTCTCTGACTGAACTCCAGCAACAAGGACGTTCTCAAAATAATGGCCAGGTCCAAATAAACTACAGAAGAAGGACCAGGGGCAAAATACCCAGAAACCTGAGTGGAAGCGGTATTTCAAGCAGCAGCAGAGCAAGGACAAACCATGAAACCCTCAGTCAGGACAATCGACTTTAGTGTATTGGAGGCAGGATGCAAATGCAGCCTTCATTCCAAAACAAGCACACAGTGGTGCCAACCCCACCAGTACAGGTACTTCTCCACAATTCACTAGTCCCCCAGTGACAGTGAATTCTCAATCTCAGGTGGTCAATGCTCCAAGTCCTCAGATGGTGAGCACAACCCCTCAGGCATCTAGTTCTCAGGTCACCATGTTTGCCGCATCATTCATTCAGCAGCCTCATCAGTGGCTGGCTGCTTCCTCCACTGGCCCTCCCACAGGTGACAGTGCCTTCCTTGTTCAGCCAGGGTTTGTGGAAGGCATTCCTGTAAAGGTCCTGAGAGACAATGGTTCCTCAGGTTGCTCTGTCAGGCAGAGTCTAGTTCGGCCTGAGGAGTACGCAGGTCGACAGATCCAAGCTCAGCTTATTGATGGATTAGTGAGATGTTTCCTGAGGCACGTATCCAGGTGGCATCTCCAGTTTACACTGGTATGACAGTCGCAGTTGTCACGCCAGAACCTTTGTTTGACCTTATAATAGGCAACATAAGTGGTGCCAAGTATAGTTGCACTGTAGATGATGCTACTCAGACTTCGGCTGAAAAAACATGAGCCATGACCGAGGCTCCAAATTGTGTCACCCTGGTGATCATTGCATCACTGCAAGATCTGATTTGCAGCCAAGGTGTTGTCCAAGAACAACATTCCGACCCAACACTTGCTGCCATGCGGAAGAAACAAAAGGGTAGAGTGATTAAGTATTCATGGAGAGTTCAAGCCAGGTTCCTTCGTAAACAAGGATAGCTCTACCGTGAGTCACGAACACCCCAGGGCGAGGTTTGACTGCAGTTTGTCGTCCCGCTAAGTATCGCCAAGCAGTGTTAGAATGGGGTCATTGTTCAGCTTCAGGAGGTCACATGGGCAAAAGGAAAACCCAGGACCGTATCCGTGCTGACTTTTTCAGGCCAGGGATGGGACAAGAAATAGATAGCTTCGTGCACTCCTGCAATGTGTGTCAATGTATCACTAATCAGGGACATGTCCTTCCTGTGCCGTTTGAATCCATGCCCATGATCTCTGAGTCAGTTGAGAGAGAGGGCAGTGATAATGCGGGTGCAGCTCTGATGTCTCGCCCATTGGCCCCACAAGACACATTATGTCCAGGGCCTGTACATACATGTATACCTTAGGTTAAGGAGGAAGTTCGAGAACCCCGCAGGGACAATCTGAGGCTGTGTTTGAATTACCTTGTGGTGTCTGGAGCTGTGGGCCTCTCTGAGAATTCCCGGAGAATGCACATTATCCACATGAGTGTTCACACCCACATTGGGTCTTAAAATGTGACCTGCCTGAGATTGTGTAGGAATTCTCAGCTTGCCAATATTAATCATATGTGTTGAGTTAGGTTAACCAGTAAACTGCCCGTTCTCAGAGATTTGGGCAATCCAAGGACTGGCACGTTTCCTGGTTAATAATGTAGGTTTAACCAGTAAACTGCCCGTTCTCAGAGATTTGGGCAATCCAAGGACTGGCACATTTCCTGGTTAATAATGTAGGTTTAACCAGTAAACTACAGGGGTCCTCAGAGATTTGAGCAATCCAAGGACTACATTTCCTGGTTAATAATGTATCCATTAACAAAATAATAGTGTACTTTTTGTAACATAAGTACTGACTGCTAGGCAGAGAGAAATTGTAATTTAATAAAAATTGTTTGTTGCACTGACACTTTTGATGCTCCACCTTGATTGCTTTCGCAGGTGCAGCTGGCGAGTGTAGCAATTTTGTCGTGCACATCAGCTGATTGTCTCAGCCGCATGCTGCTGCCTCTTCTCTTCTGCCTCGTCATCTCTATTTACTATTGATTTGTATTATATAATTTTACACGTAGGTACAGTTACACCACAACTGTCACACCTACACCGTGTATTACATACACCACGCTACATAACAATTAGTTATTAATGTAAATGTAGCGAACTTTTCGCTCAGTTTGACCTGAGTACAGGATTTTTCACCGTCGTCACGGAGTTTTTTCCCTCAGGCTTGCTTCTATTAAAGTAAATACGAGGTTTTTATGCTCATGGGCGACTGTGATTTTCTCCTGTAGCAGGACAGCACACACACCACAGTGTGAATCTTGTGTGACTGAGTTATGAGTTATATGTACATATGTTGAAAAATTTTCTGAAGAAGTATTTGATTTTGATGGGGTGTAATGTCACGAATTCGTGCGAGCATATTTATAAATTCGTGACAGTGTACTTTAGTGAGAAAACCAAGAACTCTAGCGGAATTCCCACTGGGCATCACTCAGTTCAGTCATCCTTGTATTCACTTTGATTGGGATGGTTTTCATAACATTTGTCACTGTTTCACAAGTGACCATTCTTATCCACGACATTAGTGCTTTCACTGAGAGATTTATTGTGAGCCTATATCGTTCACTTTCTTTCCGTTGACCGTTGAAGTTAGGCCACGCCCTACTTCCGGCAAACACGGCCAGCCCCTACCTCTTTTCCCCATCTGAATTTAGTCAGCATTGAGTCACCTCGAGGGTAGGACCGTTTGTGCCCAGCGTAGAGCAGCGCCTCCGTTGTACAGAGAGTTCCTGAATCTCCACCTTGGGGAAGCGGGCTTAGTGAATAGCAGCGTTTTGATGTTCATCACAGGTGCCCAGACTACTCATTCGGCTCCCCTCCACTGACCAGTATTCTATTCGTTTTTCTAGCCTTAAGTGTGTTTAGCTTTTGAATTAGCGAGTGAGTGTGTTCTCCTTGTTATTTTGAATTAATTTTTGAGATTCATATAACGTAAATTTATTTAATTGTAATTGATAAATTTACAGTTCTTTTCCTTGAGCTTAATGTAATTAGACCCGTGTTTTATATCTCCACATTAAGCTTATTTTAGTTGCCGCTCCTAGTTTGCACAAACTCTTTACAATATTCATAACTGGTACTTACGCCAGTTCTTTTGTATAAAATTTAAATCCGCTGTGCCAGCCAGGAGTTAAGCACTGGCAAGAACCTGTTTATTATTATTAGCATTAGTTATTGATTGTCAGGGGTGAAGTCATTTTCTCGAGAGGCTAACAGTACTAACAAACAGCACGCATGAGTAATTAGTCTCTGCTGTGTACTGTTGAGAAAGTTTATAAATTCTCGTCCTTAAAGAATCGGCGGAGTAACCCGCCATAAAGTTAAACTTACTACTTGATTTTCACAAGTCAGTCCCTTGTTTATATTTTCAAGTAACATCTAGCATTCTTAATTCACATCCCCGCGTGACAAAAACCAAATATTTAAAATCTACTAATAGACAGTTAATGCCAGATTTGTATATTACCTTCAGTGCTACTAGTATTCCCATCTCCAAAAGTATTGAAATTCTCAGTGTCTCAATAATACCCTCAGCTGGACCTCTCATGTCAGACCACTTGCTAAAACCACCTCAAAGAAACTGGGATTTTTGTACAGAGTCCGTAACTTCTTCTCTGACGAACATTTAGCTATAATTTATAAGAATCATGTGCATTCTCAGCTTGAATATTGCTCACCCTTTTGGAATGGATGTGGAGAGGTTGCACTAAGGCAACTAGACAAAATTCGAAACAAAGCTGTTGGAATTATTAATAACCCTGCTATTATAAATAAGCTACCTTCCCTATAAGTAAGAAAGAATGTTGCCTCCCTTGCATTACTTTACAGATATTTTTATGGCAAATGATCAGACGAAGTTGCGTCCATTATGCCACCTCTCCATTCCTGCCCTCGTGCTACACGGGCATGTGGTAGCGCACGTGACTGGAAAGTCACACACACACATATTGCAGAACTTCTGCCTATCAGAATTCTTTTATTCCCCGATCTGCATCTCTCTGGAACTCGCTTCCCTAGAGTTGTTTCCCCCCAAACTTCAACCTACAACTGTTAAAGTCCAACTGTTACAGACATTTCATGAATGAAAGACGCCAGTAATCTGGTGTATGGATTATTATTATTTTTTTATTCATTTGTTTTCCCTTCCTCTGTTCTGTTATTATATATATATATATATATATATATATATATATAATATATATATATATATATATATATATATATATATATATATATATATATATTGTTACATAGCCTATGATTTCATCATCCTTTGTGTAATTTTAACGCACAGTTGCTGCATGTTTGATCACGAGCGTGTTCTGCCTCAGTCCCCCCCTTCTACCGTTATAGTAGAGTAAGTCGTTCTCTCTGTTATACTTTGCGGGATTTTCAGCTCTCTGTCCCCATGGCTTCATTTGTGCGTCCCTCTTACAAGTTGTATCAAGCTCTGCCAGCCCCTATATAATGAGCTCAGTCTCTGCATCATTGCCACTTAGATCTGCTCCTCATTTTGTTCACATCTCTGTCCTCCCCTGTACAGATATTATTATTGTGAGTGCTCAAGAAATCTCCAACCATCTAGCAGCTGTGTGTAATTTGAGTATAACTGTTATTGCATTTTTTCTTGTTCTGTATAGCATAAGTTTAATTTGTAGGCCTAGTGAAGTTTTTGTAATTCGTTTGGGGGTTCTTTATGTCAGTCATTTTTGATAATAGTTTGTATCTGTAATTATTTATCTGGCATTCACTGAGTATTATCTGGTATCTCATTTTATCAGGGCTGACTTAGATAAATTTACTCTTGCTAATTTCGTGTTAATAGAGGCTATTGCAGTTAACCATATATTTAACCTGTTCTTGCCATTACATTATCCTTATGAGTCCTGAATGTTTTGTTGTTAATTTTAAGCATTAAACTTAAACTTGTAATTTTACCTAACTCTTTTGTTTTGAACCTGGAACTTTACGGGACAGTAGTGACTCTTCGTATTCTCACTTAAAGTGTACATTATCTTTCTCTGTTTCGTAACATAAATTTGGCGACCTCATATCAGGATATTCAGGATATTATCATAAGGATATTGTTTGATATTTTGTGACTGTGATATATTCATGATGGCTACTATTTCTACACTTGATGAAGCCAATGATTTTTTGTCAAATGTGCAAACAGTGTGTGATATAGAAAACAGAACAAAGAATGAACTTAAGCTTGTTGCTCAACAATTGGGAATTGCAGTTCACTCTCATCATTCTAAAGATCAAATTGTTGGCATGATTAATAAAAGCTTGTTTAATGTAACTCCTCCAAATGAGCAAACGCAGATTGAATTAGCTAAGTTACAGCTAGCCCTGCAGGAGGCTAAGGCTAAGGAGGCGGAGTCTCGTGTGAAGGAAGCTGAATTTCAAGCACAGGCTAAGGAGGCTGAATTTCAGGCAAAAGCTAAGGAGGCTGAGGCACAAGTTGAAATTGCTAGGATTCAGGCAGACTATGAGTATCGCATGAAACAAGGTGGAACTGGATCATCTAGCTCTGATGGTTTTGATGTGGCTAAAAATGTTAAACTTGTCCCTCCTTTTAATGAATCTGATTTAACAAAGTATTTTCAGTTGTTTGAGAGGGTAGCTACAGGTTTTAATTGGCCTAAGGAGTATTGGCCAGTACTCCTTCAAACTGTTCTCACCGGTAAAGCTCAAGTAACTTATGCATCTTTGCCTCAGGATCAGTCTGATAATTATGATGTAGTTAAGAGCTTGATTCTTAAGGCCTATGAGCTTGTTCCTGAAGCTTATAGAGTAAAATTAAGGACAACTTACAAGCAAGATAAGCAATCCCATGTTGAGTATGCAAAAATCAAAGAAGATCTGTTAGAGCAGTGGTTAAATTCTAAGAATGTGGATTCTGATTTTGGTAAATTTAAGCAGATGATTTTGCTGGAGGATTTCAAAAGGTGTATTAGCAAAGATGTAAGCCTATATCTTGATGAGAAAAGAATAGATAATTTGTCTGATGCTGCAGTTTTAGCTGATGAGTATGTTCTCACTCACAAGAGATATTCTAGAGAAAAAGGGAAAGCTGAGAGTAAGTACGTTGCCTCTACTCAGAGTACAGGTAACAGGAAAGAGAATAAGGATGATGTTTCTCAGGAAGTAAATACCAGCTTCACCTCTAGATTTCAGAAAAGTAAATGTACTTATTGTAGTAAGCTTGGTCATACTACGGAGAGATGTTTCAGGAGACAGCGTGATGTGAACAAAAGGAGTCTTTAAATATTCAGTCAATTGGTCTAGTGTCCACTCTTGAGAGTTCCCAGAATTCTTTAACTGAGTTAACTGAACCTGCTTTGAGGGGTAACTTAAATTCTCATGATGGAGCTCCTCTTTTGAGCAGTAACGTGGGTGACACTCTCAAGAGTTCATGTGCTAATTTCCTGTCTGATGGTTTTGTCAGTCCTCTGGACAGTAATGACAGGAAATTAGTTAAAATATATCGTGATACAGGTGCTTGCCAATCCCTTATGCTGACCAGTGTTCTAGGCTCTAATTTTAATTCCTCTGATGAAACTGTAATCTTACAAGGTGTAGGGAATAATTACTTCTCTGTTCCTCTGTGCAGAGTGAATTTAGAGTCTGGTTTTGTTAATGGTTCTGTTATGGTTGGGTTGGTTGAGACACTCCCAATGTCAGGTGTAACTTTCTTACTTGGAAATGATATTGGTGGAAGTCAAGTGTGTCCAGCTCCTCAGTTGTCTAGTGAGCCAGTGGCTGCGTCCCAGGATTGTGATGTCCCTGATGTGTTCCCTGCATGTGCTGTCACTAGGGCTAAGTCTAAAGTTACTGGTGATTTAGAGGATAATGATGATGATGTTATCCTAGCTGACACTTTTCTTGCTAATTTGGACCACTCACCAGATGAGGCAGTACCCCGTAGTATTGATAATTTGTCTCGTCAAGAGTTGGTTGAGTTGCAGGTTGCTGACCCTGAGTTGAAAGGTCTAGCTAACTCTGCTTGCAGTGAGGAAGAGTCAGCTGGTGCTTCTACTTGTTATTATGTAAAGTCAGGAGTACTTATGAGGAAGTGGAGACCCCCAACAGCATCAGCCGACTGTGAATGGGAGGTTGTACATCAAGTTGTCATCCCTCGTGTTTGTAGGCAGGATATCATTAGAGTGGCTCATGATTCCAGTTTGGCAGGACACCTTGGAGTGAGGAAGACTGTGGCACGCATTTTGAAACACTTCTACTGGCCAGGTATCTTCAGGGATGTTTCCTGGTATTGTAAGTCTTGTCACACCTGTCAAGTTGTGGGGAAGTGTAATCAGACCGAAAAGGTTGCACCTCTAGTTCCCATTCCTCCTTTTGAGGCGCCTTTCACCCGTGTGTTGGTGGATATTGTGGGCCCTCTTCCTAAGACTTCTTCAGGATTTTCTTATGTGTTGACCATGATTGATATGGCTACTCGTTATCCTGAAGCCATTCCACTTAGAAATATCTCAGCAAAGAACGTGGTTAAGGAAATGCTAGGGTTCTTCACAAAGTTTGGTCTGCCCAAGGAGGTACAGTCAGACCGGGAAGTAATTTCATGTCAAACGTTTTCAAACAGTCTCTGAAAGAGTTGGGCATCACCCAGATCACGTCTTCAGCTTACCATCCCCAGACCCAAGGAGCGTTGGAGAGATATCATCAAACACTCAAATCGATGCTCAAGAAATACTGTTTGGAACATCAGAAAGACTGGGATAAAGGTCTTCCATTCGTTGTGTTTGCTGCAAGAGAATCTCCAAATGAATCACTGGGCTTCTCACCTTTTGAACTACTGTTTGGCCATGAAGTAAGAGGACCCCTTAAGCTACTCAAGGAATGCTGGCTGTCGGAGGAAGATGACGTCAACCTGCTGGAGTATGTGATGAATTTCAAAGAACGGCTGTCCACTGCTTTACAGCTTGCGAGAGAGAATTTAGGAGCTGCTCAGGAGAAGATGAAGACTTGGTATGATAAGAAGTCCAGGTTACGCCACTTTCAGCCAGGAGATCAGGTTTTGATTCTGCTACCAGTTCATGGGCAACCTCTTCAAGCCAAGTTTAGTGGCCCTTATTTCGTGGAGAAGAAACTCAGTGATGTCAGCTATGTCATCGCTACACCAGATCGTAGAAAGAGCAAGCAACTATGTCACATCAACATGCTAAGGTTATATCACAGGCGGGACGAAAATAATCCAGTCTGCACTGTAGCTGTTCCACCCGAGTCTGCAAGTGAAGCTCTCCCATGCAGTATGAGCCTGAGTGATAGTTTGGGGAAGAATCCTGATATCATGAATGATCTCCAGACTAAGCTTTCTCATCTACCACCCAAGGAAAGGCAGGAGTTTTCGGCATTACTGCAGGAGTACCCGCAAGTGTTCTGTGCCACTCCAGGAAGAACCACTGTGTTGATGCATGATGTCGATGTTGAAGACGCAAAGCCAATTAAATTGCCTCCTTACCGTGTGAACCCAGTGAAAGTTCCTCTCATCTAGAAGGAGCTTGGCTACCTGTTGGACCACAAGATGATTGAGCCCTGTCAGAGCGAGTGGAGTTCTCCTGTCACTCTAGTCCCTAAGCCAGGTGGGTCACAGAGGCTTTGCATCGACTACAGACGTGTTAATCAGATAACCAAAACAGACACTTACCCTCTCCCTCGTGTGGAAGATTGCATAGACAAGATCGGAAAGGCTAGGTACATAAGAAAGTTTGATTTGTTAAAGGGATACTGGCAAGTACCTATGACTGAACGTGCTATGGAGATCTCATGTTTTGTAACACTAGGAAAGGCTTTTGCATGTTCTGTAATGCCGTATGGTATGAAGAATTCACCAGCCACATTTCAGAAGCTCATGAATGTTGTAACAGAGGGTTTGGCAGGGTGTGTTGTTTATATTGATGATGTATTAATCTTCAGTGACAACTGGAAAGATCACCTATGCCATGTCAGTAAATTTCTTGACCGTTTAGTTCATGCTAATCTTGTAGCTAATTTATCAAAGTGTGATTTTGGTCAAGCTAAAGTTCAGTACCTTGGGTATGTAATTGGTGATGGACATGTTGCACCACCAGGAGCTAAGGTTCAGGTTATAAGTGATCTTCCCAGACCTAAAAGTAGGAAAGAGCTACAAAGATTTTTGGGAATGGTAGGTTATTACCGGAGATTTGTTCTTAACTTTTCTATTCTTGTATCACCACTTACAGACCTACTGAAAAAGGGAGTTGAATTTGTCTGGACCGATAACTGTGAATCCTCTTTCAACAGACTTAAAGCTATTCTATTAAGTCAGCCAGTGCTCGCTACTCCAAATTTTGCTAAGCCTTTTAAGATGGCTGTTGATGCAAGTGATACAGGAGCTGGGGCTGTTTTGCTGCAAAAGGATGATCAGGGTATTGAACATCCTGTATCTTATTACAGTAAGAAGTTCACTCCACCTCAAAAGAACTACTCAACTATTGAGAAAGAGCTTTTGGCCTTGATTTTGGGTTTACAGCATTTTTCATTTTATTTGTGTTCTGGTTTTGGCCCCATAGTCATTTATACCGATCATAACCCACTGAAATTCCTTAGTAAGTTTAAAGATAAAAATCAGAGATTGACAAGATGGAGTCTACTTCTTCAGGAGTATTCATTAGACATACAACATGTCAAGGGGAAAGAAAATGTTATTGCAGATTGCTTATCTAGACTTTAGACAGATTGTTTTAGAGTAATAAGAAATTTCCTTTGTAAATTTCTTTTTTCTTTGTGGGGAGGTGTTACATAGCCTATGATTTCATCATCCTTTGTGTAATTTTAACGCACAGTTGCTGCATGTTTGATCACGAGCGTGTTCTGCCTCAGTCCCCCTTCTACCGTTATAGTAGAGTAAGTCGTTCTCTCTGTTATACTTTGCGGGATTTTCAGCTCTCTGTCCCCATGGCTTCATTTGCGCGTCCCTCTTACAAGTTGTATCAAGCTCTGCCAGCCCCTATATAATGAGCTCAGTCTCTGCATCATTGCCACTTAGATCTGCTCCTCATTTTGTTCACATCTCTGTCCTCCCCTGTACAGATATTATTATTGTGAGTGCTCAAGAAATCTCCAACCATCTAGCAGCTGTGTGTAATTTGAGTATAACTGTTGTTGCATTTTTTCTTGTACTGTATAGCATAAGTTTAATTTGTAGGCCTAGTGAAGTTTTTGTAATTCGTGTGGGGGTTCTTTATGTCAGTCATTTTTGATAATAGTTTGTATCTGTAATTATTTATCTGGCATTCACTGAGTATTATCTGGTATCTCATTTTATCAGGGCTGACTTAGATAAATTTACTCTTGCTAATTTCGTGTTAACAGAGGCTATTGCAGTTAACCATATATTTAACCTGTTTTTGCCATTACATTATCCTTATGAGTCCTGAATGTTTTGTTGTTAATTTAAGCATTAAACTTTAACTTGTAATTTTACCTAACTCTATTGTTTTGAACCTGGAACTTTACGGGACAGTAGTGACTCTTCGTATTCTCACTTAAAGTGTACATTATCTTTCTCTGTTTCGTAACAATATATATACAGAAAGAGAGAGAGAGAGAGAGGGGTAGGATTCCACTGCTACCTGGCATGTCCTCGGGTGATAGATAGGAAGATGCTCCGTAGAAATACGAGACACCTTCAAAGATGGCATGGATCATGGGACCCCCAGTAGATATACTGGGCTTCAGTGACTATACTGAAGAAGATGACACAAGAATTACATCTCACCAGAAACTGTGTGGCAGGGATCTGAGACTATTTGCCACAATCCCTCCAACCAAACATGAAAAGTACTTTTAATGATTTCACAGCTGTTGCTGTTGGATTATCCTCAACTAAAGGTTCAATCGCACTAAGGATAAATGTGCCACCGAAAGTGGGTAGGCACTGTCTCGGGAAATCAGAGATTGGGCCATTAAACAAACGGAAATACATGAAAATTTACATGTAGAATGTAACAAGCCTCGCAGAAAATGCGTTAATGACTGAATTAAGAAACATTAGTTGGAATATTATAGGTCTAAGCAACATCCACACAACAATGAAGAATATTTAATTCCTCTGCAATAAGCAACCACCTATTTTAATTCAGAGCAAGGCAGAATGTAAGATTTATTGGTGAAGGATTTCTATTTAACAGAAATATTGCAAAGAATATTGTTAAATTTAGCATAAGTCTAACAGACTATCATAGACTGTACTTAAACACTGTGGAAGATAATCCTGATAGTAATACAGGTATTTGCGTCCACCTCGAAAAACACAGTTGAAGAAACAGAGACATTCAGTGATGACATCTCCCAGATTAAGGAAGAAGAGACCAGAAATACTATACTCATGGGAAACTTCAATGCAAATGTTGACAAAATGAAAGCTTGAGAAGAATATATAGGAAAGTTCGGAGTAGGAAACAGGAATGAAAAAGATAAAATGGTGGTAGATGTTGCTGAAATGTATAGCATGAAAATAATGAATACATTCTCCCACAAAAGAACAATTAGAAAATGGATCTGGAGACAACCAAATGGAGAAACAAAGAATGAAAGGAATTTCATTATAGCAGATACGAACAACACGATCTATCAACGAACATTATAGGAAGTGACCACAGAGCAGTGGGTTGTACAGCCAGATTCAATTTCAAATGTGAAAGAAAGACTGACTAAAAAATGATAATTCATGCCCAATAAAGGTAAGCGAAAACAAAGCTGCCTACGAATTAGAAATAATGAATTGATTTCAGACTCTAAGTTATGCAGAGTGTGACGCTGATGAGTTGAATGACGGACTAACAAAAGTGTTAAGGGAAGCAGCTGAGGAACTAGCAAGAACTAATAAAACCAAAGCCAACAAGTATTCGAAAACTAATCTTGGGTGTATGAAAAGAAGGAGATGAAAATAAAAATAAAGAAGGATGAAACACAAAGAGCAGAATTAAATAAGCTTATCAGTGGGAGACAAGGAGGAAAAAACGAAAGTTAAACATGGATCAGCAAAAAAAAAAAAAAAAAATCAAAATAGGAAAAATCTACTAAAATAGGACCGAAGAAAAATGGCACTGGGGAAGATATAAATTATATCATTGACAGACAAACCTGGTGGTCATTAAGTGCAGAGAGAAGATGGTGAAGAGAGTCGAGGAATTTTACGAAGGACTGCACTCATTAGTTACAATAGCACCAACAGCTTACTTTTCAGTAGACACAAGTGAAATACTCCAGCTAACCCCAGATGAAGTAAATTATTCTCTAAGTAATATGCAAAGAGGAAATGACCCTTGAGAATTGGAATAGTTGCAGATTTACTGTCGTATGCAAGAGCAGAAGTTTAACACTGACTCTCCACATATTTACTCAACGTGTAAAGAAAAAGAAAGCGCCCCAGACATGGTGTAATGCAGTAGTTGTTTTGCTTAGAAGAAAGGCGACTCAAAAGATATTAGTAACTGCCTATCTATAAGCTTGTTATCAGTTGTTTAAACACTCATCACTGAAGTCACTATGGACAGGACAACAACAAATTTGGAAGAAAACCAATCTCGTGAACAGGCAGGATTTCGAAGCGGGTATTTGATTTGATCATCTACACACAGTGAATCAGCTAGCTGAAACAACAACAACAACAACAACAATAGAATATTATAAACCACTGTGCTTAGGTTGTGTTTATTACAGTAAGGCTTTTGACTAAATGGAACACGTAGCAACTGTAAAGTCATTACGGGAAGTGAGAATAAACGAGATATTGTAAAGCTGCCAGAAAGCATCTTCAGTGCAGTAACTGCAACAGTTAGGGTAAGTAAAAACTCAGAATGCATTAAGATTGAGAAAGGCGTGCATCAGGGAGGCACAACTCCAACAAAATTATTTACGGCATGCCTTGCAAGCATTTTCAGACAGCTAGAATGGAAGAACAAACGAGTAAATATACATGGTGAATACTTGAACCACTTAAGATTTGTAGAAGATCTTGACAATTTCAGAAATACCTGAGACATTGCAAGAAATATTAAATGACCTAAATAGAGAAAGCCTCAAAGTAGGGCAAAAGATAAGCAGAATTAAAGCTAATGTTTAATTCAAATACACCAAAGAACGTCATCAATACAAACGTAGAAAATTCCTGAAGTTCTGGATTACAGTTACACGGGGCAAAAACTAAAACTAACAAAAGTCCATGAAAATGTAATAAAAAGACACATTAAAATTGGATGGAAAATTTTCGGTAAACATAAAAACATGAAACGTAGCTTATCAGTATGTATGATACGAAAAGCATATAATGAATGTATAAACACATCTATCATGTACGGTTGTGAAACCTGGAATATGAAAAAAAAAAAAGTTTCCTCAAAAACCAAATGGAACGGTCAGTGTTGGGAACATCTTTCAAACAGGCAGAGATTAACATGGGTGAGAGAGCAGATGTTATGAAGTTGTAAACGAAAAGAAATGGAAGTGGGCAAGTAATGTTGCAAGAGCAATGGATAGGTTAACCAATGGAAGAAGGAGATTACTGACTGGACTCCATGAGATTGTACGTGTAAAAGAAAAATGGCTAGATAGAAGGTGGTGAATAGAGAAGGTTGAGAGCAAAACCTGGCAGAGATTAACCCATCAAGTACTTTGTGTAAAGGAAAAGATTGGGGAAGCCTTTGTTCACCCCTATATATATATATATATATATATATATACTATATATATATATATATATATATATATATATATATTCTTAATCAGGGTGACCCAAGGATGGTTTTAATGGGGTCAAAATTCGGATAGGGGTCAATTGAGTCACAGATAGAATGTTCACCTTTTTGGCCAGGGAAACGCCGGGTAACCCTGCAGTCCAATTTTTGGCATGGAGACTCATATGACCTACAGTTCGGACATAAGCTAAGTGAGGTTGCTCTCCGAGGTCATTTGAGGTCACTGATCAGAGATTATTTTGGGTTACCGGTAATTCAAGCTCGAACGACAGTGCCCAGCAGCAAAATTTCTGGCATGGAGACTCACATGACCTCCAGTTCGGATATAGGCTATGTGAGGTTGACCTCCAAGGCCATTTGAGATCACCAGTAATAGTAAACAAGTGTTGACAAATACTGTGTGTTAGGCTGCAAAGGCTGAATTAAAAAGTTCCTCGACCTCTTATTACCAGTCTTCAAAAGGATAACAGGTACAGTACATGGTCTTCTTGGGGTAAAATAAACGATTAAACTAGAACAAATAGGATTAGAGTGTTCACGTTTTGGCTCTGTAAACTCCGGGTACCAATGCTAGTGTGTCTGTGTGTATATATATACACACCTCATACCAATTAATCTGGCCAGGCACGTATGGTAACACCGTTCCCCCCGGTATTCTGATTGCCTGGAGGTCTTTGCTCAATTTCGTTGTTGCCAAAATCGATACACTATTAATAGATATGATACTGAGTTTTTCGGCAGTACAATCGTCAAAAGCAATATGAAATCCGTTATATAACAAAAATCAGATTTTCGCAGAAAGATGGAGATATGAGTCAACGCTCCAAGCCAAGGTCAGCATTCGAACAATTCCTTACTCCATAATATAACAGGAAATTAAGGAAACCTGCTTCATCTAAGCATTGGTATAACACATTTTTAAGTTATAAGATCAGTCCGCACCCTTAAATCGTGTCACAACTCTGAATAATACAAAATTCAAATGAAAAGATGAGTTCTGCAGATAGGGAGGCAGCTCAATCGAACAGCCACTGAGAGACGGTTGAGTGAATGCGGGACGCATTTTTTTTTTTTTTTTTTTTTACCGTTTTTTCTTTCTTAGCGTGGAGAGTCCTTTATCCCCCTTCCCTTACGACATCATGCTCTCTCCTAATTCAGTCAAAGTAGGTGTTTACATTAGGCATTGGAGCTCTTATATACTGTGATACTAGCGTTTTAATGAAATAGGTTTCCTTTAGGCTACTTTGATTTTCGCGATTTTTCAAACTGAAATAAATTGATCAAGTTTGTGTGTATCGTGAGAGAAGTCACTATTATATCCTTCAGTGGATGTTGCCTTTCTTGGTTCAGGCTATCTATAGAAGATTTTAAGTAAAAGTGGTGTAGGAGTATAATATAGAGGCGTGTAAACAGGCTATATACTTTTTACCTTTCAGCTATACATCGCTCCTTAGTTTCAAAAATTACTTCTCTTGACCATAATTATTTTAAGTGACATCGTATCGAAAAGGTTATGATTATGTTTTCGAGTTTACTTATATGTAGGTTTGCTGGCAGGTATGTATGGGCACGATCCAGCCTGGCAGTGACAGTATGCCTGGCAAAGAAAGACCGGCGTTGAAGGCCAGAGTGGTATGCACCCACCAAGTACTTAACTCAAGCCAGGAATATCATCCACAATGTCCACTAGTATTTTGAAAGTGAGGGATCATGTCTAACTGCTGCACATGCAGTCGAGAAAACATCAGATGCAACTGGGGCCTCTGAAACGACCGTCAGGAGGATTAAGAGTGAAGTTTTGATGTCACGAGATGGAATTATACACACAGCACCTCCACGTTCAAGACTCTCCACTGTGGTAGGATAGACTGATGACTTTCAAAAGGACTGTATCTGGAGGGAATTACTTTCGTTTTACGAGCGAGGTGAGCTTCCATCATTGACAGAACTACTGAAGAGGGTCAAGACATCACCCATATCCTTCAGTGGATCAAGGACTTCTCTACACAGAGCTGTGAAGTAGATGGACTTCGGATACAAAAAAAGCAGAAAGTGGGAGAAGGATATTAATGGAGAGAGAAGATATCGTAGCTGCGAGAAATGCTTATCTGAGAAAAATAAAAGGCAACAGAGATAGTTCTCATCCTCGCCTCGAAATCTACCTAGACGAGACTTGAATTAACCAGAATATATGCGTTGAGCGATGTTCAACTGATGGTGATGTGGTAGTTGGGCCTAAATTTAAGACAGGGTGAGGAGCTCGATTCATCATCCTACATGCTGGTGGCCAAAATGGCTTTGTGCCGGGAGGGCTCTTGATGTTTCGATCTAAGAATGGAGCAAAGGGAGATTACCACGAGTCAATGAACCATCAACGATTTAAGCAGTGGTTTGAGGAACAAATACTTCCAAACATCCCAGATCTTATCATAATGGATAATGCTTCCTATTATTCAAAAACCATTAATAAAATGCCAACAACAAGCGGTAAGAAAGGCGATATAATTGAATGGCTTTCATCTGCCAGTATCACATTTGATCCATCTCAGACAAAGAAGGAACTGTATTTTGTCAGCAAACTACATAAAGACTAACAAGAATATGAGATAGACCAATTGGCCGTGGAAAAGGGACATATTGTTATGAAGGGAGATTTGCCAGTAAGGTAGTCTCGTACCTTCGAGACGTTTCTCGTACCGTAAGTTCCTGTACGAGTCATCAGAGTTGCCAGTTTGCCTGTTGTTTGTGAGTGTAGTTATTTCGTAAGTTAAACATTCATTTATTTTCATGCTCTTTCGCTGTATAATGTTTTATTTAAGCGATTGCTTGTTAAATTATGTAGTTTAAGTTCGTATGGTAAATGATTTAGAGTGTTATGTAATGTAAGACAACACTGGCATGTTTTGGGCTGTTTCCGAGTTGGCAACTGTTGCCCGTCGAGAGTAAAGACGAAGTTTCGAGAGTAATGCTAGCTTATATAAGATGGGGTAGATATTATTACAAGTTTAGTCGGATTTCGGGTCAGTTTGAGTGAAGTTCAGTCGGTTTTAGTTCAGTTTGAGTGTAGTGTTGTTGTTGAAGTTTGAGAAGAGTCACAGGCAAGCATTAAGTGTATTTACTGTCAGTGAAGATTATTTTCGGTACTGTACTTGTGTAATAAGTGAAGTGTTGGCAAGCATTAAGTGTACTAACAGTGAAGTGTTGTTAAGCATTAAGTGTAATAGCAATTAGTAAAGTGTGTATAGCTCCAATGCTTGTGAGAACAGTGAAATTGAAAAGCATTAAGTGGAATTACTTGGAAAATAAAGACAGTGAACTTTAAGGAGCCAGTGTTTATTTTCGCCTCAGCTGATCTTGTGTACTGTACACCTTAAGGCTGACCATAGGAAGAACAACTCACTGGACAACATCCTTCCTGTACTGTACTACTGCTGTTGGAGCCTGTGGCAGTGTGGGGATTGGGATGTATCAATATGATACTCAGACTGCCTCCTTACCACTGTATGTTCAGTCCTATTGAATTAATATGGGCACAGCTGAAGAGCGAAGTAAAGAAACTCAAACGGAGATCAATCCCTGAAGAGAGTTGAGGAAATTGCTCACGAGGCTATGAGCACGATTACCCCTGAAACTTGGCGTAGTTGTATCAGTCACACGAAGAAAATCGAAGATGAATACCATGCCAAAGACATCGCACAGGACCAATTGTCTGAGGAATTTGTTATTAAAATAATTTCTGATACAAGTGACGAGAATGAAATTGAAGATGACGCACATGGAGAAAGAGCACCAGTACGTAGCCTACACATTTTCTCAGCACACCCAACAAATCACGCTCACCTTTTATTTTTTATTGATAACCTATTATGCCTGTTGCCTTAGCTTCGTATTTGTGTGTGTGTGTGTGTGTGTGTGTGTGTGTGTGTGTGTGTCATTTGAGAGAGAGAGAGAGAGAGGACAAAAAAGAAAGGGATGAAGGTGGACATGATTACTGTACTGTACATAGGCTTGCACATAAACTGGATAGTGAAATATATGTTATTAAATTCACGAGTAGTAATAAGTGGAAATACCCTGTACTAAATTTCGGTAAACAATTAAAAAAATATATTTTACATTTTAAATATGGAAGCGCTGGACTTACATCGAATATGAAGTAAAAATGAAAGGAATGGTATAGCCTATCACTTCATGAGAAGTTCATGGGGCACAAATTTTTCTGCATCTTTCGCATCCTCATACTACAGGTATCTAAATTAATCAATTAATCAAATATCTATAAACAAATAGAAAACTTAATATAATTTGCACGTGCAAGGGTACATTAGTTATTACATTCCGATAACCAGTCAGATTAAGGTCTCTTTCAAGTTTAAAAAGTCCGCTTTCACTCAGCTGTCGCTCATTGACTGTTCGATTGAGCTGCCTCCCTCCCCGCAGAACTTTTTTCATTTGAATTTTTAATTATTCAGAGTTGTGGCACAATTAAAGGGTGCGGACTGATCTTATAATTTAAGTATGTGTTATACCAATGCTTAACCCTTAGCCGCCGGGGGGTTCCAGGCAGCTGCACACTCCTCCCTATGGGCGATTTCCAAGATTTTGGAAAAAAATACCCTTACTTCAAACCCTTATATCTGACAAACTATAATAGCCAGAGAATTCAATGAAAGTTCATAAGACTCACCAACTCTTCCTCTTTCCAATAAAGGTATTCCAAGGTCTCTAGTTGGTCCCATCGATGAATAAGGATGAGTTGAAGACGAGTGGTTTTTCACGTTTTGGCGCACGGCTCCGAGCGTGTGCGACTGGCAATGGCCTTGGGCCGGCCGGCTAGCGTTGCCAGCACTGACTGGAGTGGTGATTGTAACACTGCCCGTGCGTCCTTGGAATGCGGAATATTCCACTCGTTTTTTCTACTTCTTTTTACTCAGCGCCGTGAAAATGAGTCATCACCAGGTTCATGTGGCTCACCCAAGGATTTACCGCCCACACCACCATGCCACTATGCCTTGTAGGTGTGTGGAAAAGGAAATATCTCGTCGTTTTTCTGTACTCACTTCTTCCGTAAAAAATCATATTTCTCCTTTACTAAGAAACTTAGAACTGCACTTTACATCACGATTACGGGCAAGTGCACTTTGACAAGTAAGTGCTGTTGCTCTTTCACGCATGATCGTAGAGTATGAGGTAATTATTTGTACTGTAAATCAGACTGCTTTGTACTAATCAGGGTTATAGTGATAATCATATAAATGTTTTACACAACTAACATTTTTTGTACTTCACATCACAGATACACTGATGCTCATATTTGGCACAATCCCCCTGTGTATTGAGTGAAATAATTTAGGTATAGCGAAGCAGGTATTGTTCAGGTAGGCAAACTCAAGGTACATCTAATAATTTTCTAACCAATATCCATTAAACAGTATCAACTCCTGTATTGCACTTACTATAAATCACTTATATGCATTTGTAGAACTTATAAAAGACTTTCTATCTTAGCACTTTCATTCACTTATACTATCACACATTTCACTCATTTATGAAATTACACAAACTTCTGCACTGCTGAACACTATTTACACTTTCCCACACACCTGCTCAGTACTCATACCACTCCCGAAGGGCCTGATTGTGGAGATTCTGCCCTTGAAGTGGTAGGCTGAGGTGTGGGAGAGCACTGGATGAAGATACGTCGGCAAGCAGGCGGCGAGAGTGTGGGGGAAACAGCTCTGTGGCATTTTTTTCCGCAGATGACCGCCAGGTCCGCGTCACTTTCCCGATGTCCTGGGTCATCTTGCGCCTCCTCATCGCCGAAATCATCACTCTCGTAGACTGTCCCTTCCTCCTGGAGAAGTCGGAGAGCCCTCTCTGACGTTGGAGGGTGAGTAGGGGTTGGAGGGAGAGAGTGAGAGCTCTCCACGTTGCAGCTTTAATTCTCCTCAGAGGACGTACTCTAGCTGAGTGTACAAGAGGAGACAGTATCGTCAAGGGCACGTCCTATGGCACTATCACTAAGCCCTTTGCGTGACACTAAGGTGTGAAATTTTGCAGGGGTTGATGAGGCAATTGGCCCTTCATGCGGTGGGACAGAATCGGACGATGTCAAGGATGATGACATGGCTCCTCTCGCTACCACTGCCGAGCACAAACTGAACCGCTTAACTGCGGGGTACCTGGGGGTCCTACCACCCCGTAGGTATCACAGAAAATGGTCCCACTCTCAAACAGTGGCGGGAAGGTGAGTACGGTATATCAAGTCAACCAACGGCCCTCCGCGCCCTGAATCCTGTAGTGCATACACGTCAGCCGGCAGATAGGGGTTAAATAAAGCAGGTTTCCTTAATTTTCTGTTATATTACGGAGTCCTGGGAACGTAAAGAAACTGTTCGAATGCTGACCTTGGCTTGGACTGTATTATAACACTTTGTTGACTCATATCTCTATCTTTCTGCGAAAACTTCATTGTTGTTAAGTATATAACGGATTTCATATTGCTTTTGATGACTGTTCTGTCGAAAAACTCAGTATCATATCTATTAATAAAGAGTGTATCGATTTAGGCAACAACGAAATCAAACAAACATCTCCAGCCAATCAGAATCCTGGGGGGAACAGTGTTACCAGATGTGCCTGGCCAGATTAATTGGTATGGGGTATACAGTGTATGTATATATATATATATATATATATATATATATATATATATATATATATATATATATATATATATATATATAATTATAATTTTATGCAAGGAAGAAAGAACCAAAGGCCAGGGGCTTGCAAATGTTTCATCCAAGAAAAGAACAAAAACAATACAAAAAGGAGCCAAATTCAAGATCCGTTCATTTCGAGATGCCTGGACACATTGCTTTTGAACGACTGGAGAACATAGGATGTAGAAAATACAGACAGAGGGGGACAGTTCCAGAGCTGACCTGTTGCAATTAGGTAGGACTCAGAGTAATGGTTAACTCTTGCATTAGAGAGTTGGACTGAAAAGTGATGAGAGTTTGTTGCTAGACGGGTGCTACGTGCCCCTCGTACAGGTTGAGGGATGCAAGCAGACAGATCAGAGAAGCAGTGACTATTGACAGAGCGATAGAAAAGAGATAAAGATGCAACAGTGCGGTGATGAGACAGGTTGAAGGGAGCTAGTATGAGGACAGTTAATGAGATGAAAAGTCTTTGACTCTACCCTATTGAGAAGAGCTGTATGTGGGGAGCCTCCCCACACATGAGAGTTGTACTCTACACAGGGTCGAATAAAACCCGTGTATAAAGTCAACAACTATGCAGGGGTAAAGAAGGTACGAGTACTCAGTCAGCTTACCACACGTAATCTCTTGGAAGCAGATTTTACAAGAAATGTAATATGAAAATTCCAAGATAAATTCCAATAGAATGAAACCCCAAGTATGCTCAAGGATGATGCAGGATTGAGCTGGATATCATTAACTACTTAACTGCGGTCTTGTTTTGCTTTGACTTGCGGCTCCCACGGGCATATTCGCGCTCCGACAGACTCTCTAAAAATATTTGCCAAAAATCAGTTATTAGTCCTAGAATATTAAAATCAAATATGCTTATGGCACATACCTTCAGCTTTCTCCTGGGGTGTTTGTTGAGCCTTCGTCGAGTACCGTAGGACTTGTTGAGACCTCTGAAGTTGGGTAACGAAGTCTCCACTTTACACTTCCCGACAACCCGTAATATGATTGCCACAGCCTGATATTATCACTAGAAACACTATTCTATGATTCTCAAATAGTTTGGAATCCATACTCCCCCCCAAAAAAAACACTGTGAAAGCAATGAAAATTACGAGGGCGTATGACCTTCCCACTTGACATCGTTCGCCGCTGGTGTTCTGTCATTTATTATTCATAAAAACACTCACAGTTTATATTTCTATTACTATATAACACTTATATATATCTACAGTCTTTATCCATAAGTTTCCTTCAGTAATAGTAGTTTATTGTCACTGTAGGCATTCAATTTCTCTTTCAGTAAAATACGTAGCATTCACTTTCTCGTCCTGTATACTAGCGTTGAGAGTGAATGTCACTTTCACCTTCACTCTCATAACTCATAGTATTCATATGCTAGAGTGAAACTTTCACTTTCATTACTCCTAGTATATATACTCGTATTCTTATAATACTACTCATTTACATTTCTATTTACGTTCTCTATTTTATTTACACTGTGTTATGGACTGTCACTTGCAGTAACTTATAAAACTATTTTCCACTGTTCACTTATATTTACATTCATAGCTTTCACTTGCTGTTTACACATTATTTACAATTCCACTTGCACTGTTTTACTCACCAGAAAGATCGTAGTCACTATCTATCATTTGTCAGCCCTTTACCTCTTTCCACACGAGGTTTAGTAGAGGGTAGAGATCACAGGGCCCTTTGCATGGGGGCTAAAGAGCAGAAGAATTTAGCAGGTGCGAATCTGACATACTTTCACCTTGAAAGACGACAGTAAACTGATACCGGTGGGCCGGGGTGGCCTACCTAGGGAGAGTGCATTACTCCCAACGTCAACCTCATGAGAGCTGCTAATATATAGCTATGAAATGATTGGCAGGAAATCTAGATAATACATTATAAATTATGTAATTCTAGGTGAATGTAAATATCACTTAGGCTTCTCCCTTCCCTCCTTATATATATTTTTATTATGAGAATAGATTATACGCCATATTTCAAGGGGAAATAAACAGTGAAAATTAGCGAACGAGTGCACGTGAGGTGTTGGCAGGTGATAATTAGCCAATTCCAGGTGTATGGCACTATCACTTACCTTATTTCTTTTTTGTATATATTATTTGGTATAAGAATAGGGCATAGGGCTTATTTCAATGGATGAAATAAGTGGAAAATTCCAAGGATGATTTACTTAGCTTAGGATACAGTGTGGTGGCCTGCAATAATTAGGTAGTTCCAGGTGAATCTAAATATCACTTAGGCTTCTCCCTTCCTTTCTGATATATATATATATATATATATATATATATATATATATATATATATATATATGTATATATATTTTTATTACAAGAATAGATTATACGGCATAATTCAAGGGGAAATAAACAGCGAAAATTAGCGAACGAGTGCACGTGAGGTGTTGTCAGGTGATAATTAGCCAATTCCAGGTGTATGGCACTCTCACTTACCTTATTTCTTTCTTGTATATATTATTTGTTTTAAGAATAGGGCATAGGGCTTACTTCAATGGATGAAATCAGTGGAAAATTCCAGGGAAGATTTACTTAGTGTAGCACGGCCGGGCAGGCGAGAGGAGAGGGTAATGGAGGGGAGGTAGGGAGAGGAGTCAAGAACGGGGAGAAATGGCTAAATTGTCAACAATGGATGGGAGTACAGATGAGATTATGAGTGCTGACTAGTGTTGGACATTGACAGTACTGATAGATGATACATGCCACAACTTGAAAGCCCAGGCGAATTGAAAATAACGCAGAATCCCAAAAGTGATGCCCCGCGGTATGATCCCTTGCTCCCAAGCGTCACGAAACTGACGCCCCGCGGTTAAAGGGTTAAGTATTAGTGGGTACTCCTGTGGAAGATTTTGTCAGGTTGATAAGTGTAAGAACTGAGTCTTTGATGCATTAAAAAAACAAGGTTACTTTTACCCCAGTCAGACATACGAGCCAAGTCAGACATTAGGTATGCCATAGCCTCATCCCTTGCTTGTTGAAGTAACTGCTGAGATGGACGTTGCGGGAACTGAATGGGCAAGTGAATCGTGAAATCATCGTATGAGTGGATAGGATTAGTTATACAGTTTAGAAGGTCACTGATGAATAAAAGGAAGAGTTGGTGATAGGACAGAGCCCTGAAGAACACCACTATTGATAGATGTAGAAGAATCGTGGCTGTCTGCAACAGCAACTATAGATCGAACAGGAAGGAAGGTATAGACGAAGGCACAGATAGAAAGATAGAAACCGTAAGACGGCAGGTTAGAAATTAAAGATTTATGCCAGACTCGATCGAAAGCCTTTGAGATGTCAAGTGCAATGGCAATGCTTTCGCCAAAGTCCCGAAACGAGGATGACCAGGAGTCTGAAAGGTTGGTGAGAAGATCTCCAGTGGAGCAACCATGACGGAACCCATACTGACGATCAGAAAGAAGGTTGTGAAAGGAGAAATGCTTTAAAATTTTTCTCATAAGAATAGACTCAAAAACTTTTGAGACACAAAATGTTATAGCAACTGGGCCATAGTTAGAGGGTTGGGAATGGTCACCCTCCTTTGTGACTGGCTGAATGAGAGCAAACTTCGAGCTAGCAGGAAAGGTACAGGTTGATAGACAAAGACAAAAGAATTTACACGGGCAGGGTGTAAGAACAGAAGCATAGTTCTTGAGGACAAGAGGGACGCCATCAAGCCCATGTGCCTTGCTAGTACTGAAGTCAGTAATGACAGAAAATACATCAGTTGAAGATATTTTATTGTCAGGCATGAGGAAGTCAAAGTGGGGGAAGTGATGGAGGAACAGCACTTTTATTGTCTTAGGTGGAAATGGAGGAGAATGTCTGAGTGAATAGGTCTGCTTTATCATAGAAGAAATAGCTACAGAGACATCAGAGTAGAAGGGAGAAGGGAAGGATGATAAGGTAAAGTTGTTAGAAAGGTTTTTGGAAAGGTGCCAAAAGAAGCAGAAAGAATTCGAGTTGGAGAGTTGAGAGCATTTGGTATGGATGAACCTATTTTTAGCAGGGAGAACTTAGCACGATTCCAGGCAGAAACATAAAATAAGATGTGATTCAGGGGTGGGTTGGCTTCGGTACTTTTTACAGGCCTTCTCCTTGTTGTGGACACCTTTAGAATATGCGAAATTAAACCAAGGCTTTTTTGCATTAGTCAGAGGATATAAGAAAGGAATGTATGCTTCCATGCCTGAGAGAATAAGCTCCGTAATGTGCAAGGTACCCTCAGATGGCTCCCGGTCATGGAAACAATAATCATTTCAAGGAAAATCACAGAAGTACTGTCTGAGGGCCTCCCAGTCAGCAGCTCCAAAGTGCTCTGACGTTTCTTTGGAGGGTCCACAGGCCGTAGTGGAGTGATAGGACAGGTTAAGGTAATAAGGTTGTTATCAGTAGAGCCGAACAGAGGAGAAAGATTAATAGCATACGCAGAAGGATTAGTTGTAAGGAAGAGGTCAGTTATGTTGGAAATCTCTCCAAGGCGGTCAGGGATACGAGGAATGGGCTGTTCAAGCTCCACTAAGTCATTAAGGATAGAAAAGATCTAGGCTTGTTCACCAGGTGGATCAGTGAAAGAAGAGG
Source organism: Coenobita brevimanus (assembly GCF_032717465.1). Taxonomy (NCBI): domain Eukaryota; kingdom Metazoa; phylum Arthropoda; class Malacostraca; order Decapoda; family Coenobitidae; genus Coenobita; species Coenobita brevimanus. The sequence continues at coordinate 10,837,434 of NC_136974.1, read as the reverse complement.
AGAGCCCAAGGTGGCAGAGAACATTGAAATCTCCTAGAATGGAGATTTCAGAGAAAGGAGAAATGGATAGGATGTGTTCCATCGTTTAGGCAAGATATATATATATATATATATATATATATATATATATATATATATATATATATATATATATATATATATATATATCACTCATGTACTATATGTATATATATATATATATATATATATATATATATATATATATATATATATATATATATATATCCTCTTTCTATCATATATATATATATATATATTTATATATATATATATATATATGATAATATATATATATATATATATATATATATTTACATATATATATATATACATATATATATATATATACGTATATATATATATATATATATACCTTATATATATATATATATATATATATATATATCATATATATACGGGATTATGGCGTCTGGCAATAGATAGATAGATAGATAGACAGATAGATAGATAGATAAGGTATATATATATATATATATATATATATATATATATATATATATATATATATATATATATATATATATATAGGTATATATATATATATATATATATATAAGGTATATATATATATATATATATATATATATATATATATATATAAGGTATATATATATATATATATATATATATATTAATGGAGCTTCTGTGGTACAGTGGTAGAGTGCGCGTTACGCAAGCTGGTGAACGCGGGTTCGCCTCCAGCCAGAGTTGTCAAAAGTTTGGTAAGCGTTCAACAAGCCACTTGTTACCTTGGCGGACGCAAGGGGTACTGTGGTTGAACCAGTGTCGCATACTAGTATGCTTCGGTAGGGATAGGCCGGTCCTGCAGTGGACCTTAGCGGCTGAGGATGATGATGATGATGATATATATATATATATATATATATATATATATATATATATATGGGTGGTTTTTGAAAAATTGAAAGTTTCCAAGTTGAGTGTGTGAATCCCTCATTTACTTCTAATGGATACGATGTAACATGGAAAATTATCAGAATATATAATTATTTATGTGGGAGTCTCGCAGTATGGCTAAAGTTTCAGCATTTCTTAAATTCTGATGAAAATTCAATGTAACTTCTGAATCATGCATTTTTAGGTATTGGATCACATAATCAGAACTGCCAAGGACCTCCTAGTATTCACTGCGGCAAATTTTGGGTTGCCTCCGACCTTGGCTTCAACTAGTGGGTTTTACAGTTTCCGGCCGCAGGGGGGAGGGGGTTTGGGAACGCCTGCCAGACCTAACTGCAACTACTGTAGATAGTATAGTGTGACTGGTTTCTCTCTCTCTCTGTCTGTCTCTCTCTGTCTGTCTTTCTCTCTCTCTGTCTGTCTTTCTCTCTCTCTCTCTCTCTCTCTCTCTCTCTCTCTCGTCCTAGTGAGGGGCGTTAACCTTATGAGAGCGGTGGCCTTTTATTTTCACGATCGCCAAATCTTTTTATTCAGCCTCGCAGGCCAATCGTACTAAAAAGGATTAGGTGGTTTGGTCACAGTGAGGAAGCTAAGGGTATATGAATTTAAGATATTTGGAGGAAAGAAGAGATCGGCCAAATACAAAGGGGAGGAACAAGGAAATGGACCATGTAGGCTATTTGACAAAGGTTGGTCCGTCAAAGAAAAAGAGATTGTTGATGAGTAGATACAAACAGCCTTGGTAGAGGCCAGATATTTTTGCTGTGTACACTGCTTACAAGATGCAGGGTCAAACAATACAGTGGAAGATATAAAGAGTTTGTGGGAGTGATCTTCTCCCAGTTACATCACTCATTTTGTACCACACACTCTGTCATTTAGTTCTTGTCCAGCTTTCTAATGCAGGAGCTATATTTTATTCGGTCTTTCATGCGTACAGAAACTGGTCATACTGTAGAGTACTTTACGTAACTCGACTTCTGTCTGTCTGTCTGTCTGTTTGACTCTCTCTCTCTCTCTCTCTCTCTGCCATCAGCAGTCTTTTAGCCCTACTAAGCTAGGTCATAGTTAAGTTCATAACGTCAGGTGTTTGTAAGATAGAAAGTCACCATCGTCGTCAAGGTGAATATTGAAGTTATTTTTAATCCCTTCAGGATGAAGGTAACCTGAATATAATAGCATAACCGCATCGAACTGAGCGCCGTGTTTCCATGCATGTCGAAGTAGATCTTAGTGATGACTCTTCCCTTGTAATTCAGAAGGGAGAACATTGAATGCAATCAGTATATTGTTCTTCTTTTTATTTAAAAAAATGATAGTTTTCTTCTGGAAATTTCCTTAGTTGTTTCAACATTCGTTTTGTTTGTACCTTTAGACTCCATTTCACTTACTCTCTTCCGTCCCTCCTTAAATATTTATCTCCGTCCCATTTCCATTTTCGTATTCAATACTCTGTACTTTTATTTCAGTGTCTGTATTTTGTCTACCACAATCTTTTTTTTCCATTTGTCAAACAGAACCTTAATTCATTCCGTCAGTTTAAATTTTGTTCGCTAGTATTAACCCTTTCCTTCTTCTGTGGAGCCAATAAGTTATCTTGCTTGCGCTGGCGAGGAATCTAAACATGGTGGCGTTCTGCACACTGGGTGGGGTTAAGCAGCTGCGGCGTCCACACGGGAACCAAACCTCTTCCTATATCTCTGTTCCTCACCATGTGGAATGACCTTAGTCTGACCCTGGCAATGTGCAGTCGACCACAAGGGAGTGCCTTTTCCTTACACAGTGTATGAACTGCATTGTGCCTACAGGACTACCCCGTAGAAACAGTTGCTTACTTTTGGACGATGGATCTGCTCGGTTAGACAGACGGAGGTTAATCATAAACATTTAAAGGTACCACAAGGCAATTTTGTTCAATTAAGATAAATTCTGGAATCCAAAATGTTGACAACCATCTTCATTTTTTTTTTTTTTTTTTTAGAATTCCCTCAGCTGAATAAAATGGTATGAATTCAGCCTGAGCGGAGTTCCAAGCAGCGCAGCGTTCATGGAAACATTAGTTCATTGCCCTACACCTTTATATTCTCTTAACCTCTGTATCTTATAGTTTTGATACTGTAATTTTTGTAGTGTTTTCTTTTCGTAACCTATATATTTATCTTTTTTATCAAATGCATCCTGTTTCTAGACTTAAACTGGGACGTCCGTTCCGTGGTACCAAATATCCGTCCACGCCCCCCACCCCCGAAATCCGGCGCCGCACACATTCACAAGACGTCACCACTTCGACTTCCGAGTTGCCTGAACTGATTTATGTGGCGGAAATGAAGAGCTAGAGCAGTGGAAATGAGCTATTTGAGATGGGTATGTGGAGCTTTATGGTGAGGCAAGACACAGAAAATAGGAAGTAAAGGAGTGCTGTGGTGCTGATGTGGACATGATTGAAAGTATCAGAAAAAATAGTGTGAGGTGGTTTTGGAATGTGGAGAAGATGAAGAATGAGAGACTGACTTGAAGAATACGTGAAAGAAGTGGAGGGGGAGAGGGAGAGGAGGAGGCCAAGGACTAGATGGAGGGATGGAGTGGATTGCTATATGAGAGATGGGATGTGAGTCAGAGGGAGGGCAGCCAAATGGCAGAGGATAGGGTGACATGGGAGCAATCTGTTTGTGGCCACCCCATACGGGACTAAAACGGGTGGCTATAGATAGAAATGCAGATAGAAATCCATTCAAAACTGATGTAGGCATGATTAGGATTATTTCATGACATGTTTGCCTTGTTAAACATTAAGAATTATTTTAACTTTCTGAATCATACGACGCATTACACTCTATTATGTTTGTTGTCTCCAGATAATATTATTTAGATTATGAGACTTTTCCGATTGGAGGGAATTTGATATTTATTTCGTTAAACCCTTTAATACATAATGTATTTCCTAAGTTATATAAAATCGTCTGAAGGAAAAAGAATGTAACGAATGAAACAAAAGCTTCCAGAGGGCAAGTGCCAATCGCCCTCCAAAATATATTGTTGGCTAAGGTACAAGTTGCCTACAAACCACACTTGTAGAAAATTCGCAAAACTCCACGGAATTCAGTCACCAAGTTTCACACAACGCCCTCCATCCATCATCCAATCCTATGTTGCCCCATAAGGAGCGTAGGAGCCCAGAACTAGGCAAGTTGGTCCTGACATTGAAGATGAGAGTGACCAGCCTCACTTATCCCTGAATGGCATTACATAGCAATAAACCCAACCATCTCTTGGATATAAAGCTGCACAGGCTCAATCCGAATGAAGCGCCTTGATTATTCACTAAACCACCAGACGCCATAATTTGGTTATATGCTAGTAAATGGTTTCCTGGTGTACAGGAAACCATTTGGCTTGTCACTCAGTGTAGAGTCACCTATAGGCAGAAGGAAGAGAAAAGATGAAGAACGACAGAAGAGGGAGTGTAAAGTCACCCGTAGGCAGAAGGAAGATGAATGAAGAAATGAAAGACAGAAGAGGAAGGAAGGAAGAGAGGAAAGGGCAGACACCCAAAGCGGCACTACATCGAGTGAGTGGATGGTGAGCTCCCCCAACTACCACCTTATACCTATGCATATCAAAAAATATATGGCGACTGGCATTCGCCCGTTTCTGATCAAATCCCCACAAAGAGTAATAGGCTTCATCACATCCACATATAGTAGTTGTTATTTCTTGAAGGTTTGGTGACAACTGGTCCATACCTTTTCGAGATATTTTGGCAACACACACACACACACACACACACACACACACACACACACACACACACACACACACACACACACACACACACACACACACACACACACACACACACACACACACACACACACGAAGTTTATCGCCTCGCCTTGTTAAAAGCGAGTGATAATATAAGCCATTGGACTGAAGGGTCATTAATGGTATTCAACTCCCCGGTGTTCCCTTCCTCAGCCGGTCTAGAACACGGGTCATAGGACAAGCAGTTAACTCCCCCTCCACTTGAGTAACACTTCTACACAGGCCGTCTCTTTATTTCTAGTACAGTTTTCCTTGTTCTGCCACTCTCATCGTTTTTCCTCTTTCATCTGTTCTTCTTTGATCGTTATTCTCTCTTCAAATCTTTACTTCATCTTCATTTTCCCTTCCTGTGTCGTCATCAGTCATCTCTCCTATTCCATCATCATCGTTCCATTCCATTTCCTCTGCAGACATCTCTCTGTATCCTCTGCATTAACTTTACTTTTCTTTCCTTCATCTTTCCTATTGTTGTCTATTTTCTTCTCATATTATCTTGCCCATTTTTTTTTTTTTTTGCGGGTCATAAATTTAGCTATCACTTTTGCACAGCCGGTATTTCTGTTTATCTTTCAATACTTTTTTCTTTTACGACTCTCATCACCTACTTAGTCTCCTCTCTCTAGACAGACAGACAGATAGACAGACAGAGACCGTCAGCCAGTCAGTCTGTCTGTTGTCTGTCTGTCTGTCTTTGCCTCTGTCTGTCTTTGCCTCTGTCTGTCTGTTGTCTGTTGTCTGTCTGTCTGTCTTTGCCTCTGTCTGTCTGTTGTCTGTCTGTCTGTCTGTCTCTGTGTCTGTCTGTCTGTCTGTCTGTCTCTGTCTCTGTCTGTCTGTCTGTCTGTCTCTGTCTCTGTCTCTGTCTCTCTGTCTCTCTCTCTCTCTCTCTCTCTCTCTCTCTCTCTCTCTCTCTCTCTCTCTCTCTCTCTCTCTCTCTCTCGTCTTCCCTTGCTTCCAACATCTCGAGCGAGCCTCAGCCTTGACCATAAATATATATTGCTTTTTATCAAGAGAGGTGGCCCGGGGCAAGACTCCAGAAGGCCCCTTTTTCTAATCTATAATATCTCTGGGGCGTGTCTTAAAGGTGAACCGTGGGGGGCCTTACCAGCTTCTTCTCGTGCTCTTCCTCCTACTCCTCCTCCCTACTTCTCCCTCATTTTCCTCCTTCTGCTGCTCCCACTTCCCCCACTCCTTTCTTCCTCCTATTTCCCTCCTACTCATTCTGCCCCTACTACTCCTCCTTCTCGTTGTACTCTTCCTCAGGATCATCCCTCCAACTAATCTTCTTTTCTTTGCAACTCCTTCTTCTTTCGCCTCCTCCTCCTCCTCCTGCTTTGCATTGCCCTCAGTTTCTTTTTAACTCTAAATTTCAGTTCGTTCTCGCGTCCGTTAGAATGTTTTAGTAAACGTTGGAGAAAGGTTTGCAGTGAAGGAAACAGGTACTACTGCATTACCGGCTTCCTTCCAAGTATTCATTTTCCATATTCTCTAAGTCCTCTCCCAACCTTCTGGCTCCTTTTTCTCTAACTCCTCCTGCCTTTTTTACTCCCACTACTTCCTTCTCTTCCTTCTTTTCCTCCTCCTCCTCCTCTGCCCTTTTCCTACTTTTACTCCTCTGTACTTACCCTCCTTTAACTACGTCCACTCCTCCTGCTACTGCCGCCTGCTACTCATCTCCTCTTACTTGCAATTGTTGACCCATGTTAACCTTCCAGGACGATGATGTACTGGTTGAGTATATTCTTACTTCCTCCAGGGGATAATGCATAGCTTTGTTGAAACCTCCAGACGTGAGTGGGTCAGAAAAAATCTTTCTGGGTAGTCAGGCAGTAGCTTGAAAACACGAAAAGACGTCCTCGGAGTGAAGGTCTTAAAGGTAAACCGTAGAGATCTTACTATCTTCCTCATTCATACTTGTCCAACTCCCCTGTTTTTTTAGTATATATATATATATATATATATATATATAGGCTTGTCAGGAAAAGTAGTACCAACGTTGTGATGTACAGCATCTTTATTATTAATCCAAACGTTTCGGAGACACAATCTCCATCATCAGTGGATCTGTTAAAAGTTGTCACTGCGTGAATAGTTGGGTAGCGCTAGTCGAGCTATTGAGACTGGGTCGCATTCTATGAATCAGGATGGATTCGGCAGTGATGAGGTCAGAGTAAGACTGACATGAAGGTAGTATCCGAAAATATGTCTTTAAAAAAATCAGGTACATCACAACGTTGGTACTACTTTTTCTGACAAGACTAAGGTTCCCAAGAGGAAGATCTATTGCGGATATTTTATTAACAAGATATGGCCAACCCACACTGCGATGCTATAGGAGCACTGAGAAGACAGCATTCAAGGTCAAGAAGATTTTCGGATACTAACTTCATGTCAGTCTTACTCTGACCTCATCACTGCCGAATCCATCCTGATTCATAGAATGCGACCCAGTCTCAATAGCTCGACTAGCGCTACCCAACTATTCACGCAGTAACAACTTTTAACAGATCCACTGATGATGGAGATTGTGTCTCCGAAACGTTTGGATTAATAATAAAGATGCTGTACATCACAACGTTGGTACTACTTTTCCTGACAAGACTAAGGTTCCCAAGAGGAAGATCTATCGCGGATATATATATATATATATATATATATATATATATATATATATATATATACTGCATATAATTTATTTCAATGTGTAGTATATTCATGCTTCCTCCAGACCATTTTATGTAATCTTAAGGAAACCTCACATCGAAGGGGTTAGAAACAATGTTCATTGAATTTTTCCACGTAAAAAGGTTCCTCTAAAGCTATTTGAAATGATCAAATGGTAACAAGAAAAAAAAGTGAAAAAGGTCTTTTGAGTGAAGGGGTAGAGGGTTTCTCCCTCTTATTCCTCGTCCAACCTTCCCTTTTTCCATTCTCTCCTGCTTTTATATAGTATATTCATTTGGGGTAGGCCCTCTCAGAGAAAGAGTTACAGTAGAGACACGCCATCAACCCTGCATTACAAGCCATCGTAGCCATTTTCGCTCTGAAAAGTAAGATAGTGTGGGGTGTGCAAGAAATAAAAGATAATGTCATCCTCTGACTTAAATGGTTAATTCCTTCACGACGACAAATCACTCCTCGGAGTTAAATTACCAAGCAGTTGCAGAAGAAATAATAAGAAGGATCTTATTATAGTGAAATTTCTTACAGTCCCGTTCGCTATGGTAGGTATCCTCTAAGCAGCATACCATCATCTAGGAAAAACAAAATCACAACATGGAGAAAGCGCTTGTTTCCTGAAGGAATTTGTGAAATGGCTTCTATCTTTTCTTTACTACGAAACATCTCCCTTGACCGACGGTTTGGTGGTATCAAGAATGAAGTTGTTGTTGTTTTTGTTGTTGTTGTTGATCAACCCCAGTCTGATTCGCCGAGTGGACCCTTCAAACCGCAGGCGAACAACCGCCCTTGTAGGGTTGTATCTTGGACTGAACTGATGTATTCTTTCGGCTGATAGCGCCTCACCACAGTGAGGCGCGAATAATGTGGAACTTTGGTTCCTGGATGGACGCCGCATTTGCATCTCCCCACCCAGCAGGCTCCACTTCACCCCGTTATTTGGTTATATGGTCATTACCCAATGTCTCCTTGGTTACAGGAAACTATTATGCAGTGTAGAGCCACTTGCAGTGGAAAGAAGAGTAATATAAATTGGCAGGAAGGAAAGGGAGATAGAGAAGAGAGCAGGGCAGGTACAGAGACAGAATGAGAAAGGGGAGGGAAAAAGTAAACAGCAATATATCAAGTGAGTGGATAATGGTCGACGACCTGCCACCTCAGGAATGAAGTAACAAAAAAAAAAAAAATGACATTATGGCGCGGAAGGGGTTTGAGATATATGTTTTAGCCCTTTTCACTATGAAGAGTTATTAGAATAATTAGACCACGTCACACAGAAGATCTTAACCTCCTCACTATGATTATACCTTCCCTATTTTATTTTTGCCTACATGGGACGAATTTATGCATTTCACGAAGGATCTCTAGCAATGAAGGGAATAAAGTTGTAATGGACCTTTACAGTTCGAAAATTTTAAGCTGAATATAATCGTCAAGAAACAGGAAGCATAGTGATTACGTCCTCTGGATGAACGAGTGAAACTCTTTCCTGTTTTGTTTCTTTTGCTGTTCGGATTCTTTTCCCTTGATTCTTTCGTTTGCTCTTCCTTCCCTGTTCTATGTCGTTTCTTATAACTTTTCCTTTTCTCGATATTTTGCTGTGATCATATTGCTTTTATTTACCTCTATTGCCGTCCGGTTGTATTTAAACTTTTCACCCTTTTCGTTCATCATTCTTCCTTCAAACCTTTCGTGGTCGGGATAACTCTAGTGTTTTGATATATATATATATATATATATATATATATATATATATATATTTCATCTGAGAGTGAACAAAGGAGTCTGAGAGTGGTAAAGTACTCCTGTTTTTCCCGTTCTCTTACGTATGTTCTTATCACGCCTCTTTATTCTAAAAAATTATCCACTTAATCATATATTTCTCTCAAATATCGTCTTTAATACTTTAACTCTCCTTCCCATTTTCTTTTTTCATATATTCAGTCATCGTCCTGCATTCACATTACTCCCTGCTTAGAAACAGTCCATTAAACATTTCAATACTCACCCATCACCTGTCGTACGCGTATTCTTTTCTGCCACCATTATGATTGGTATTGTTTTGAGGAGATTTGCCTGAGGTGATGCGTTTTGAAATAATAACTTTAGCACAGTGCATCTCTCTCTCTCTTTCTGTATATATATATATATATATATATATATATATATATATATATATATATATATATATATATATATATATATATATATATATATATATATATATATATTGTTACGGAACAGAGAAAGATAATGTACACTTTAAGTGAGAATACGAAGAGTCACTACTGTCCCGTAAAGTTCCAGGTTCAAAACAAAAGAGTTAGGTAAAATTACAAGTTAAAGTTTAATGCTCAAACTAACAACAAAACATTCAGGACTCATAAGGATAATGTAATGGCAAATAAACAGGTTAAATATATGGTTAACTGCAATAGCCTCTATTAACACGAAATTAGCAAGAGTAAATTTATCTAAGTCAGCCCTGATAAAATGAGATACCAGATAATGCTCAGTGAATGCAAGATAAATTATTACAGATACAAACTATTATAAAAAATGACTGACATAAAACCCAACATTAATCACAAAGACCTCACCAGGCCTAAGAACTAACCCTAAGCTACACAGCACAAGAAAAAATACAACAGTTATACTCAAATTACACACAGCTGCTAGATGGTTGGAGATTTCTTGAGCACTCACAATAATAATATCTGTACAGGAGAGGACAGAGATATGAACAAAATGAGGAGCAGATCTAAGTGGCAATGATGCAGAGATTGAGCTCATTATATAAGGGCCAGCAGAGCCTGATACAACTTGTAAGAAGGACGCGCAAATGAAGCCATGGGGACAAAGAGCTGAAAATCCCGCAAAGTATAACAGACAGAACGACTTACTCTACTATAACGGTAGAAGGGGGGGACTGAGGCAGAACACGCTCGTGATCAAACATGCAGCAACTGTGCGTTAAAATTACACAAAGGATGATGAAATCATAGGCTATGTAACACCTCCCCACAAAGAAAAAGAAATTTACAATGGAAATTTCTTATTACTCTAAAACAATCTCTCTAAAGTCTAGATAAGCAATCTGCAATAACATTTTCTTTCCCCTTGACATGTTGTATGTCTAATGAATACTCCTGAAGAAGTAGACTCCATCTTGTCAATCTCTGATTTTTATCTTTAAACTTACTAAGGAATTTCAGTGGGTTATGATGGGTATAAATGACTATGGGGTCAAAACCAGAACACAAATAAAATGAAAAATGCTGTAAACCCAAAATCAAGGCCAAAAGCTCTTTCTCAATAGTTGAGTAGTTCTTTTGAGGTGGAGTGAACTTCTTACTGTAGTAAGATACAGGATGTTCAATACCCTGATCATCCTCTTGCAGCAAAACAGCCCCAGCTCCTGTATCACTTGCATCAACAGCCATCTTAAAAGGCTTAGCAAAATTTGGAGTAGCGAGCACTGGCTGACTTAATAGAATAGCTTTAAGTTTGTTGAAAGAGGATTCACAGTTATCGGTCCAGACAAATTTAACTCCCTTTTTCAGTAGGTCTGTAAGTGGTGATACAAGAATAGAAAAGTTAAGAACAAATCTCCTGTAATAACCTACCATTCCCAAAAATCTTTGTAGCTCTTTCCTACTTTTAGGTCTGGGAAGATCACTTATAATCTGAACCTTAGCTCCTGGTGGTGCAACATGTCCATCACCAATTACATACCCAAGGTACTGAACTTTAGCTTGACCAAACTCACACTTTGATAAATTAGCTACAAGATTAGCCTGAACTAAACGGTCAAGAAATTTACTGACATGGCATAGGTGATCTTTCCAGTTGTCACTGAAGATTAATACATCATCAATATAAACAACACACCCTGCCAAACCCTCTGTTACAACATTCATGAGCTTCTGAAATGTGGCTGGTGCATTTTTCATACCATATGGCATTACCGAACATGCAAAAGCCTTTCCTAGTGTTACAAAACATGAGATCTCCCTAGCACGTTCAGTCATAGGTACTTGCCAGTATCCCTTTAACAAATCAAACTTACTTATGTACCTAGCCTTTCCGATCTTGTCTATGCAATCTTCCACGCGAGGGAGAGGGTAAGTGTCTGTTTTGGTTATCTGATTAACACGTCTGTAGTCAATGCAAAGCCTCTGTGACCCACCTGGCTTAGGGACTAGAGTGACAGGAGAACTCCACTCGCTCTGACAGGGCTCAATCATCTTGTGGTCCAACAGGTAGCCAAGCTCCTTCTGGATGAGAGGAACTTTCACTGGGTTCACACGGTAAGGAGGCAATTTAATTGGCTTTGCGTCTCCAACATCGACATCATGCATCAACACAGTGGTTCTTCCTGGAGTAGCACGGAACACTTGCGGGTACTCCTGCAGTAATGCCGAAAACTCCTGCCTTTCCTTGGGAGGTAGATGAGAAAGCTTAGTCTTGAGATCATTCATGATATCAGGATTCTTCCCCAAACTATCACTCAGGCTCATACTGCATGGGAGAGCTTCACTTGCAGACTCGGGTGGAACAGCTACAGTGCAGACTGGATTATTTTCGTCCCGCCTGTGATATAACTTTAGCATGTTGATGTGACATAGTTGCTTGCTCTTTCTACGATCTGGTGTGGCGATGACATAGCTGACATCACTGAGTTTCTTCTCCACGAAATAAGGGCCACTAAACTTGGCTTGAAGAGGTTGCCCATGAACTGGTAGCAGAATCAAAACCTGATCTCCTGGCTGAAAGTGGCGTAACCTGGACTTCTTATCATACCAAGTCTTCATCTTCTCCTGAGCAGCTCCTAAATTCTCTCTCGCCAGCTGTAAAGCAGTGGACAGCCGTTCTTTGAACTTCATCACATACTCCAGCAGGTTGACATCATCTTCCTCCGACAGCCAGCATTCCTTGAGTAACTTAAGGGGTCCTCTTACTTCATGGCCAAACAGTAGTTCAAAAGGTGAGAAGCCCAGTGATTCATTTGGAGATTCTCTTGCGGCAAATACAACAAATGGAAGACCTTTATCCCAGTCTTTCTGATGTTCCAAACAGTATTTCTTGAGCATCGATTTGAGTGTTTGATGATATCTCTCCAACGCTCCTTGGGTCTGGGGATGGTAAGCTGAAGACGTGATCTGGGTGATGCCCAACTCTTTCAGAGACTGCTTGAAAACGTTTGACATGAAATTACTTCCTCGGTCTGACTGTACCTCCTTGGGCAGACCAAACTTTGTGAAGAACCCTACCATTTCCTTAACCACGTTCTTTGCTGAGATGTTTCTAAGTGGAATGGCTTCAGGATAACGAGTAGCCATATCAATCATGGTCAACACATAAGAAAATCCTAAAGAAGTCTTAGGAAGAGGGCCCACAATATCCACCAACACACGGGGGAAAGGCGCCTCAAAAGGAGGAATGGGAACTAGAGGTGCAACTTTTTCGGTCTGATTACACTTCCCCACAACTTGACAGGTGTGACAAGACTTACAATACCAGGAAACATCCCTGAAGATACCTGGCCAGTAGAAGTGTTTCAAAATACGTGCCACAGTCTTCCTCACTCCAAGGTGTCCTGCCAAACTGGAATCATTAACCACTCTAATGATATCCTTCCTACAAACACGAGGGATGACAACTTGATGTACAACCTCCCATTCACAGTCGGCTGATGCTGTCGGGGGTCTCCACTTCCTCATAAGTACTCCTGACTTTACATAATAACAAGTAGAAGCACCAGCTGACTCTTCCTCACTGCAAGCAGAGTTAGCTAGACCTTTCACAGGGTCAGCAACCTGCAACTCAACCAACTCTTGACGAGACAAATTATCAACACTACGGGGTACTGCCTCATCTGGTGAGTGGTCCAAATTAGCAAGAAAAGTGTCAGCTAGGATAACATCATCATCATCATTATCCTCTAAATCACCAGTAACTTTAGACTTAGCCCTAGTGACAGCACATGCAGGGAACACATCAGGGACATCACAATCCTGGGACGCAGCCACTGGCTCGCTAAACAACTGAGGAGCTGGACACACTTGACTTCCACCAATATCATTTCCAAGTAAGAAAGTTACACCTGACATTGGGAGTGTCTCAACCAACCCAACCATAACAGAACCATTAACAAAACCAGACTCTAAATTCACTCTGCACAGAGGGACAGAGAAGTAATTATTCCCTACACCTTGTAAGATTACAGTTTCATCAGAGGAATTAACATTAGAGCCTAAAACACTGGTCACCATAAGGGATTGGCAAGCACCTGTATCACGAAATATTTCAACTGATTTCCTGTCATTACTGTCCAGAGGACTGACAAAACCATCAGACAGGAAATTAGCACATGAACTCTTGAGAGTGTCACCCACGTTACTGCTCAAAAGAGGAGCTCCATCATGAGAATTTAAGTTACCCCTCAAAGCAGGTTCAGTTAACTCAGTTAAAGAATTCTGGGAACTCTCAAGAGTGGACACTAGACCAATTGACTGAATATTTAAAGACTCCTTTTTGTTCACATCACGCTGTCTCCTGAAACATCTCTCCGTAGTATGACCAAGCTTACTACAATAAGTACATTTACTTTTCTGAAATCTAGAGGTGAAGCTGGTATTTACTCCTGAGAAACATCATCTTTATTCTCTTTCCTGTTACCTGTACTCTGAGTAGAGGCAACGTACTTACTCTCAGCTTTCCCTTTTTCTCTAGAATATCTCTTGTGAGTGAGAACATACTCATCAGCTAAAACTGCAGCATCAGACAAATTATCTATTCTTTTCTCATCAAGATATAGGCTTACATCTTTACTAATACACCTTTTGAAGTCCTCCAGCAAAATCATCTGCTTAAATTTACCAAAATCAGAATCCACATTCTTAGAATTTAACCACTGCTCTAACAGATCTTCTTTGATTTTTGCATACTCAACATGGGATTGCTTATCTTGCTTGTAAGTTGTCCTAAATTTTACTCTATAAGCTTCAGGAACAAGCTCATAGGCCTTAAGAATCAAGCTCTTAACTACATCATAATTATCAGACTGATTCTGAGGCAAAGATGCATAAGTTACTTGAGCTTTACCGGTGAGAACAGTTTGAAGGAGTACTGGCCAATACTCCTTAGGCCAATTAAAACCTGTAGCTACCATCTCAAACAACTGAAAATACTTTGTTAAATCAGATTCATTAAAAGGAGGGACAAGTTTAACATTTTTAGCCACATCAAAATCATCAGAGGTAGATGATCCAGTTCCACCTTGTTTCATGCGATACTCATGGTCTGCCTGAATCCTGGCAAGTTCAATTTGTGCCTGAGCCTGCACCTCTGCCTCTTGAATACGAGCATTTGCCTCATTAACACGAGCCTCTTGCAGGGCTAGCTGTAACTTAGCTAATTCAATCTGCGTTTGCTCATTTGGAGGAGTTACATTAAACAAGCTTTCATTAATCATGTCAACAATCTGATCTTTAGACTGATGAGAGCGAACAACAAATCCCATTTGTTGAGCAACAATCTTAAGTTCATTCTTTGTTCTGTTTTCTATATCACACACTGTTTGCACATTTGACAAAAAGTCCTTGGCTTCATCAAGTGTAGTAATAGCAGACATAATTAATAAGAAACAGTCACAAAATATCAAGCAATATCCTTATGATAATATCCTGAATATCCTGATATGAGGTCGCCAAATTTATGTTACGGAACAGAGAAAGATAATGTACACTTTAAGTGAGAATACGAAGAGTAACTACTGTCCCGTAAAGTTCCAGGTTCAAAACAAAAGAGTTAGGTAAAATTACAAGTTAAAGTTTAATGCTCAAACTAACAACAAAACATTCAGGACTCATAAGGATAATGTAATGGCAAATAAACAGGTTAAATATATGGTTAACTGCAATAGCCTCTATTAACACGAAATTAGCAAGAGTAAATTTATCTAAGTCAGCCCTGATAAAATGAGATACCAGATAATGCTCAGTGAATGCAAAATAAATTATTACAGATACAAACTATTATCAAAAATGACTGACATAAAACCCAACATTAATCACAAAGACCTCACCAGGCCTAAGAACTAACCCTAAGCTACACAGCACAAGAAAAAATACAACAGTTATACTCAAATTACACACAGCTGCTAGATGGTTGGAGATTTCTTGAGCACTCATAATAATAATATCTGTACAGGGGAGGACAGAGATATGAACAAAATGAGGAGCAGATGTAAGTGGCAATGATGCAGAGATTGAGCTCATTATATAAGGGCCAGCAGAGCCTGATACAACTTGTAAGAAGGACGCGCAAATGAAGCCATGGGGACAAAGAGCTGAAAATCCCGCAAAGTATAACAGAGAGAACGACTTACTCTACTATAACGGTAGAAGGGGGGGACTGAGGCAGAACACGCTCGTGATCAAACATGCAGCAACTGTGCGTTAAAATTACACAAAGGATGATGAAATCATAGGCTATGTAACAATATATATATATATATATATATATATATATATATATATATATATATATATATATATATATATTTTGCCAGACGCCATAATCCCGTAAGGGGTGGACATTTGACTTTGAGTTATTTGTTTTACGGGGAGGGGCACTAACCCTCCACCAACTCACTTGCTGACACGTAGGGAGCACGTATGAGTTGGTTATATGGTTACCACCCAGCGCTGTAAATGGTTTCTTGGCGTACAGGAAACCATTTGGCTTGTCACTCAGTGTAAAGCCACCTGTAAAGGAAAGAAAGCAATAAGTGACAAGAGAGATGGGAGAAATAGGAAGAGAGGACAACAGGCACAGAAAAAGAATGATAAAGGCTAAGGAAGAAGTAGACAGCACTACATCAAGTGAGTGGATGATGGTCGCCACCACCTACCACTCCATATATATATATATATGTATATATATATATATATATATATATATATATATATATATATATATATATATATATATATATATATATATATATATTGTTACGGAACAGAGAAAGATAACGTACACTTTAAGTGAGAATACTAAGAATCACTACTGTCCCGTAAAGTTCCAGGTTCAAAATAAAAGAGTTAGGTAAAATTACAAGTTAAAGTTTAATGCTCAAACTAACAACAAAACATTCAGGACTCATAAGGATAATGTAATGGCAAATAAACAGGTTAAACATATGGTTAACTGCAATAGCCTCTATTAACACGAAATTAGCAAGAGTAAATTTATCTAAGTCAGCCCTGATAAAATGAGATACCAGATAATACCCAGTGAATGCCAGATAAATTATTACAGATACAAACTATTACCAAAAATGACTGACACAAAACCCAACCTCAATCAAAATCCTCACTAGGCCCAAGAATTAACCTTATGCTACACAGTACAAGAAAAAATACGACAGTTATACTCAAATTACACACAGCTGCTAGATGTTTGGAGATTTCTTGAGCACTCAATAATAACTGTACAGGGGAGGACAGAGATGTGAACGAAATGAGGAGTAGATCTAAGTGGCAATGATGCAGAGACTGAGCTCATTATATAGGGGCCAGGAGAGCTTGATACAACTTGTAAGAAGGACGCGCAAATGAAGCCATGGGGACAAAGAGCTGAAAATCCCACTTTGAATAACAGAGAGAACGACTTACTCTACTATAACGGTAGAACGGGGGGACTGAGGCAGAACACGTTCGTGATCAAACATGCAGCAACTGTGCGTTAAAATTACACAAAGGATGATGAAATCATAGGCTATGTAACACCTCCCCACAAAGAAAAAAGAAATTTACAAAGGAAATTTCTTATTACTCTAAAACAATCTGTATCTGGCATTACAGAACATGCAAAAGTCTTTCCTAGTGTTACAAAACATGAGATCTCCCTAGCACGTTCAGTCATAGGTACTTGCCAGTATCCCTTTAACAAATCAAACTTACTTATGTACCTAGCCTTTCCGATCTTGTCTATGCAATCTTCCACACGAGGGAGAGGGTAAGTGTCTGTTTTAGTTATCTGATTAACACGTCTGTAGTCGATGCAAAGCCTCTGTCACCCACCTGGCTTTGGGACTAGAGTGACAGGAGAACTCCACTCGCTCTGACAGGGCTCAATCATCTTGTGGTCCAACAGGTAGCCAAGCTCCTTCTGGATGAGAGGAACTTTCACTGGGTTCACACGGTAAGGAGGCAATTTAATTGGCTTTGCGTCTCCAACATCGACATCATGCATCAACACAGTGGTTCTTCCTGGAGTAGCACGGAACACTTGCGGGTACTCCTGCAGTAATGCCGAAAACTCCTGCCTTTCCTTGGGAGGTAGATGAGAAAGCTTAGTCTGGAGATCATTCATGATATCAGGATTCTTCCTCAAACTATCACTCAGGCTCATGCTGCATGGGAGAACTTCACTTGTAGACTGGGGTGGAACAGCTACAGCGCAGACTGGATTATTTTCGTCCCGCCTGTGATATAACTTTAGCATGCTGATGTGACATAGTTGCTTGCTCTTTCTACGATCTGGTGTGGCGATGACATAGTTGACATCACTGAGTTTCTTCTCCACGAAATAAGGGCCACTAAACTTGGCTTGAAGAGGTTGCCCATGAACTGGTAGCAGAATCAAAACCTGATCTCCTGGCTGAAAGTGGCGTAACCTGGACTTCTTATCATACCAAGTCTTCATCTTCTGAGCAGCTCCTAATTTCTCTCTCGCCAGCTGTAAAGCAGTGGACAGCCGTTCTTTGAACTTCATCACATACTCCAGCAGGTTGACGTCATCTTCCTCCGACAGCCAGCACCCCCTGAGCAACTTAAGGGGTCCTCCCACTTCATGGCCAAACAGTAGTTCAAAAGGTGAGAAGCCCAGCGATTCATTTGGAGATTCTCTTGCGGCAAACACAACGAATGGAAGACCTCTATCCCAGTCTTTCTGATGTTCCAAACAGCATTTCCCGAGCATCGACTTGAGTGCTTGATGATATCTCTCCAACGCTCCTTGGGTCCGGGGATGGTAAGCTGAAGTGGTGATCTGGGTGATGCCCAACTCTTTCAGAGACTGCTTGAAAACATTTGACATGAAATTACTTCCTCGGTCTGACTGTACCTCGTTGGGCAGACCAAACTTTGTGAAGAACCCTAGCATTTCCTTAACCACGTTCTTTGCTGAGATATTTCTAAGTGGAATGGCTTCAGGATAACGAGTAGCCATATCAATCATGGTCAACACATAAGAAAATCCTGAAGAAGTCTTAGGAAGAGGGCCCACAATATCCACCAACACACGGGTGAATGGCGCCTCAAAAGGAGGAATGGGAACTAGAGGTGCAACCTTTTCGGTCTGATTACACTTCCCCACAACTTGACAGGTGTGACAAGACTTACAATACCAGGAAACATCCCTGAAGATACCTGGCCAGTAGAAGTGTTTCAAAATGCGTGCCACAGTCTTCCTCACTCCAAGGTGTCCTGCCAAACTGGAATCATGAGCCACACTAATGTTATCCTGCCTACAAACACGAGGGATGACAACTTGATGTACAACTTCCCACTCACAGTCGGCTGATGCTGTTGGGGGTCTCCACTTCCTCATAAGTACTCCTGACTTTACATAATAACAAGTAGAAGCACCGGCTGACTCTTCTTCACTGTAAGCAGAGTTAGCTAGACCTTTCAACTCAGGGTCAGCAACCTGCAACTCAACCAACTCTTGACGAGACAAATTATCAACACTACGGGGTACTGCCTCATCTGGTGAGTGGTCCAAATTAGCAAGAAAAGTGTCAGCTAGGATAACATCATCATCATCATTATCCTCTAAATCACCAGTAACTTTAGACTTAGCCCTAGTGACAGCACATGCAGGGAACACATCAGGGACATCACAATCCTGGGACGCAGCCACTGGCTCACTAGACAACTGAGGAGCTGGACACACTTGACTTCCACCAATATCGTTTGCAAGTAAGAAAGTTACACCTGACATTGGGAGTGTCTCAACCAACCCAACCATAACGGAACCATTAACAAAACCAGACTCTAAATTCACTCTGCACAGAGGGACAGAGAAGTAATTATTCCCTACACCTTGTAAGATTACAGTTTTATCAGAGGAATTAATATTAGAGCCTAGAACACTGGTCAGCATAAGGGATTGGCAAGCACCTGTATCACGAAATATTTGAACTGATTTCCTGTCATTACTGTCCAGAGGACTGACAAAACCATCAGACAGGAAATTAGCACATGAACTCTTGAGAGTGTCACCCACGTTACTGCTCAAAAGAGGAGCTCCATCATGAGAATTTAAGTTACCCCTCAAAGCAGGTTCAGTTAACTCAGTTAAAGAATTCTGGGAACTCTCAAGGATGGATACTAGACCAATTGACTGAATATTTAAAGACTCCTTTTTGTTCACATCACGCTGTCTCCTGAAACATTTCTCCGTAGTATGACCAAGCTTACTACAATAAGTACATTTACTTTTCTGAAATCTAGAGGTGAAGCTGGTATTTACTTCCTGAGAAACATCATCCTTATTCTCTTTCCTGTTACCTGTATTCTGAGTAGAGGCAACGTACTTACTCTCAGCTTTCCCTGTTTCTTTAGAATATCTCTTGTGAGTGAGAACATATTCATCAGCTAAAACTGCAGCATCAGACAAATTATCTATTCTTTTCTCATCAAGATATAGGCTTACATCCTTACTAATACACCTTTTAAAGTCCTCCAGCAAAATCATCTGCTTAAATTTGTCAAAATCAGAATCCACATTCTTAGAATTTAACCACTGCTCTAACAGATCTTCTTTGATTTTTGCATACTCAACATGGGATTGCTTATCTTGCTTGTAAGTTGTCCTAAATTTTACTCTATAGGCTTCAGGAACAAGCTCATAGGCCTTAAGAATCAAGCTCTTAACTACATCATAATTATCAGATTGATCCTGAGGCAAAGATGCATAAGTTATTTGAGCTTTACCGGTGAGAACAGTTTGAAGGAGTACTGGCCAATACTTCTTGGGCCAACTAAAACCTGTAGCTACCCTCTCAAACAACTGAAAATACTTTGTTAAATCAGATTCATTAAAAGGAGGGACAAGTTTAACATTTTTAGCCACATCAAAATCATCAGAGCTAGATGATCCAGTTCCACCTTGTTTCATGCGATACTCATGGTATGCCTGAATCCTGGCAAGTTCAATTTGTGCCTGAGCCTGTACCTGTGCCTCTTGAATACGAGCATTTGCCTCATTAACACGAGCCTCCGCCTCCTTAGCCTTAGCCTCCTGCAGGGCTAGCTGTAACTTAGCTAATTCAATCTGTCTTTGCTCATTTGGAGGAGTTACATTAAACAAGCTTTCATTAATCATGCCAACAATTTGATCTTTAGAATGATGAGAGGGAACAGCAATTCCCAATTGTTGAGCAACAGGCTTAAGTTTATTCTTTGTTCTGTTTTCTACATCACACACTGTTTGCACATTTGACAAAAAATCTTTGGCTTCATCAAGTGTAGTAATAGTAGACATAATTAATAAGTAACAGTCACAAAATATCAAGCAATATCCTTATGATAATATCCTGAATATCCTGATATGAGGTCGCCAAATTTATGTTACGGAACAGAGAAAGATAACGTACACTTTAAGTGAGAATACTAAGAGTCACTACTGTCCCGTAAAGTTCCAGGTTCAAAACAAAAGAGTTAGGTAAAATTACAAGTTAAAGTTTAATGCTCAAACTAACAACAAAACATTCAGGACTCATAAGGATAATGTAATGGCAAATAAACAGGTTAAATATATGGTTAACTGGAATAGACTCTATTAACACGAAATTAGCAACAGTAAATTTTTCTAAGTCAGCCCTGATAAAATGAGATACCAGATAATACTCAGTGAATGTCAGATAAATTATTACAGATACAAACTATTATCAAAAATGACTGACACAAAACCCAACATCAATCAAAAAACCTCACTAGGCCCAAGAATTAACCTTATGCTACACAGTACAAGAAAAAATACAGCAGTTATACTCAAATTACACACAGCTGCTAGATGATCGGAGATTTCTTGAGCACTCAATAATAACTGTACAGGGGAGGACAGAGATGTGAACGAAATGAGGAGTAGATCAAAGTGGCAATGATGCAGAGACTGAGCTCATTATATAGGGGCCAGGAGAGCTTGATACAACTTGTAAGAAGGACGCGCAAATGAAGCCATGGGGACAAAGAGCTGAAAATCCCGCTTTGAATAACAGAGAGAACGACTTACTCTACTATAACGGTAGAAGGGGGAGACTGAGGCAGAACACGCTCGTGATCAAACATGCAGCAACTGTGCGTTAAAATTACACAAAGGATGATGAAATCATAGGCTATGTAACAATAAATATATATATATATATATATATATATATATATATATATATATATATATATATATATATATTATATGTATACATACATATCTATCTATCTATCTATCTATCTATCTATATGTATGTATACAAATTTATATATATATATATATATATATATATATATATATATATATATATATATATATATAATATGCTAAGAAGAAGGAACCAAACGCCAGGAGCCCGCAAACACTTCCTCGCAAGAAAAGAAAACATAAACTCTACAAAAGAGAAAATTCAAGATCCGTTATTTCGAGATGCCTGGACACACTGCGTTTGAAAGACTGGAGATCATAGGAAGTAGGAAATACAGAAAGAGGGAGACAATTCCAGAGTTGACCTGTTGCATAAATGAAGGACTGGGAGTAACGGTTAACTCTTGCATTAGAGAGATGAGCAGAAATGGAATAAAAGTTTGCTGCTAAACTGGTGCTACATGCCCGTCGTAGATGTGCAGGGATACAAGCACACAGTTCAGAGGAGCAGTAACCATTGAGGTAGCGATAGAAAACAGATAAAGATGCAACAGTGCGACTAAGAGACGGAGGTTGAAGGGAGCCAGTAAGAGGAGGAGAGTTAATGATAAGATAAGCCTTTGACTCCACCCTATTGAGAAAAGTCATAAGTGGGGAGCCTCCCCACACATGAGAGTTGTACTCTACATAGGGGCGCATAAAACCCGTATATAAAGTCAACAACTGTGCAGGGATAAAGAAGGAACGGAGTCGGCTCAGGACACCTAATCTCTTGGAAGCAAATTTTACAAGAGATCTAATATGATCTTTCCAAGATAAGTTCCGAAAGAATGAAACCTCAAGTATCTTTTAAGGATGATGTACGATTAAGCAGGATATTATCAAACATTAGCGGGCACTCATG